>NC_044281.2:76843040-77143040 GCF_004027225.2 Strigops habroptila
TTACTCTTTAAAATATCTCTGTAAAATAAAACTTGTATAAAAACTTTTCTGTTATAATCCATGGATTAATACCTGATTAATGTCCAAAATAAATTATATTTTCAGAAAAAAAAAAAAAAGGACTGTTTTCCATACAGACTTTTCCCTGCAATGTGTTCTTTTTTTTTGTTGGAAAAAGTTTGACATTTACTGGTGCTTAATAAGGCACAGAGCGGATACGCTGATTTATTCAGCATTGTCCTCCAACATATACACTTTCAAGTCACTGGCTAAAATGAAAACAAAAAAATTATAAATTTCTGTTCCAGCAAAGTTCAATATCTCTGCAAACCAGCAGAATGCAATTTTGGGCTTGCACGTAACCTAAGACACAGGTAGTCAGGGGAAGGTGTCCCTGCCTATGGCACAGGGTTGGAACTAGATGAGCTTTAAGATCTCTTCCAACCCGAGCCATTCTATGATGCTATGAATACTTCTATTAATGATCTATTGCCTCCTTTCAGAAATCATTTAAACAAGTATGTTTAGTGATAATCCCACTTATGCATAGTATTTGTTTGCAAACAAGTCTTTTGTCATTAAGAGCTAACCCACTGTGGTTGGTTTTGCTCTGCTGGGACGTTTACCCTGTGACCCCTCATATTTCATGCAATGGGAAGCAGTGCCATCCTCAGCTTCTCTTCTCACAGGGCCAGGAGGGATCCATGGAGATTTGCAGGATCTGGCGGCACACCAGCCTGAGTTTGTGCTTCACCAAATCACCTTGCAGAATAACACCTAGGATTTTTATTTTGCATTTTCAGAGCAGCAGAGTGCCAGAGTTTCTCTCTTCTCACTGCAGAAAGTCACTTCTATAACTTAACCCTATATGTGAGCACACTTCTTGAAGGCTTGAGCTCAGGGCAGTTGAAGCTTATTGATGCTGTATGTTTATACACAAAGCAGACTCCCTGGCCCCAGGAAAAGACTCCTGTGCATACACGTGCCATGCTCCACATCTGCACATCAAGGGTCTTGGTTCTCTTTGCACCTCATCATCACTGCACTCTTGCACACACTGCATAACAGTCTGTTCCTCATGGGGGCTTGAGCAGCTGGAGGAGAGGAAATCTTAACAAAGATCACCTCAAATTGCTTTAAAAATGCAGGAGGAGAAGCAGAGAACACCTAAGACACACTCTGATATGTGTTCCTCACCACTGCAATCTCTTGAACTATCACACCCTATTTTAGTGATGTGTTGGGGAGAAACAACTAATTAGGCATAGCCATAGGCTGGATTGAGTTTATTAGTCACAGGTCTGTACAAACCTTCTGGGGAGGCAGCTGCTCACTGTTTTAGGGTGCTCTCACTTGCCTTTTTAGTGTGGGAAAAGCAGGAGATGGAGGGCAAACTCTCATCACCTTGCTTTTCTGGGATCCCTTTAATTGCAAGCACTCCTGAGTTCAGCAGCAGAGACTAGGAACTGGAAATTTTAGCTAGACTGGCAGAAGGAGACACGGCCACATTCTGGCACCTTGTCTGTACATATGTACTGGAGAAATGCATACCTTTGAAGATGAACTCCATGTGCTATTTTAGAATGTTTATACATGAAAAAACAGTTTCAACACTGGCTTTGGTGCCTCTCAAATAAATGAGACAAGAAAGTAAAACACTACTGTTTCACAGGCTAACTAATCTGATCCTGATTCTAGGCACTGCAATATATTTATAATACTTCTCAACATATGGTGTCTAGAGGAAACACTACCTTCTTTCAACAGTCTGGCAAATGTGTTTTGAGATAGATAGTCTAATGACAGGAATGATTCAAGGGGTTTCACTGGTTTTCTCTGGTACATGGGTAATCTGGACACAAGAGCTCTTAAATGGCATTTTCAAAACTTTCCATGAGATAATAGTGGTTATTATGGGATTTACTTCAAAGTGAAACAGATATCTTGATCCTCTCTTACACATCTAAAGGCACCACACTTTTGAGTCAGAATTATACTTTTCATGCATCAGATTTAGGTGGAGTAATTTATCTTTGTAATGAAAAGTAATTATGTAATTATAAAGGTTTTAAACAAATATGTTGTACTTGTTTCTAAATAGGTGTAATATTTCCTTTTATTGATCCCACATGTATTTGCTGCTGTGAGAAGTGACAGTGTATCAGCACACGAGAGCAATCATCAGACATAGCTGAGTTAAATGCTATTGCCATCTGACTTAGCTGAATTCATATAAAGGCATTTTGGCCAGTAGCTTCCAACAGCTGGCCCCATTATAATTAGAATTTGTTAGCACTGTTGGTGGTGTATTGTCTATTTTTATGCCCCTGGTTTTCCTGCTGGAATGTCTGAAAGGTGTTAGCATGTTGTACTGCTCCATCACTGCCTTGTGAAGGTGAGGCGTTGATGGATCACTAACTGTGGGCCAGTCTTATAACAGGAATCATATGGTTTGGGATGCCTGAGACCACTGCTGGGAAAAACAGACAGAGATGAGATGATCATGGACCATTTGGGATAGAAAAAGTAAAGAAAGGAAATATTTTAAGCCTGCTACTTGCTTGGCGATCTGCAGCAGACTTCCATTTGATTACACATTTGGACTGCTTCAAGGCACATGCTGTTTTGGTATCTTTGGCTCTCAGTAGAGCTCCATTGACGATCTAATGTGCAAGTGTTGGTTTATTAACTCAACTCATACACTTCACATCTTTACGAAACCCAAAATAAACTGGGAATGGTGAAGGCAGGATTTGAGCTCCTGTGAAGCTGAGCTCATCTGTAGAAGCAACAGAGACATACCGCATCAGCCAAGAAAGCCAGATATGTTGTACTTTGGAAAAGCACAGTGGATGCCTGGCAGAACAGACCTGGAATCATCTCTATTGGTGTGTTCTTTGAAAACAGTGTACCAAGGGTGAAGATGGAAACTTTTTAGAAGGAGTCACATGGAAAAGACAAGATACAAGTTAGTCCTGGGGAGATGCCAACTGGACGCAACAGGAAAATTTTCCACTATAAGAACAACCAGCCATTGGAATAATCTGCCCAGGGAAGTGGTGGACTCCCCAACATTGGACACTGTTAAGATTCGGCTGGACAGGGTCCTGGGACGTCTAGTCTGGTCATGCTTTACCAAGAATTGTTGGACGAGATGATCATCCCTTCCAACCTGGGATTCTAGGATTCTAGGATCTATGTCTTTCTTTCAGAGTTACAGCAAAAGTCGATATAGTTTGTGAGCAAAGAGGTAGATGAATCCAGATTTTTCCCCGTTTAGTTAAATGATCTTTGGGAAGTGTCTTGGGAGTTTCTCAGCCTGAGTCCCAAATTAGTTGTTGTAGCACAAAGCATACATGGAACACAGCTACTAAAAAGCGCTGAACAGTGACAAGTCTCCTGGTTACCAAGGATGTAACGCTCTGATGTCACAGGCCTTTTCATGTCATGCTTCACAGAAACTCAGAACTATGTCGAGCTTACAATATACTAGAAAAGGGACAAGTAAAAAAAAACCAACAAAGAACCCCACAAAAAAAGGGGAGCTTTTATAAATGAGAAAATTATGCTGAAGCTGAGATACTATACTCTTTGTCAAAAGTCATTGCAAAGACCATAACAACAAAATATGGATGCAATGTTAAAAGAATCTGTGCTCCTCACTACATCAAATAATTATGAAGGATACTACTGCAGCATCATGAGGGAGCTTTCTTTGAGAAGTCAAAGGATAGTTCAATATGCAGTCTCAGTCTTTCTATGTTTCTGTGTGGCCAAGATGCTAGAGGAAAAGTGCCTGCTATTTTTTCGTAACATCAGTTATTAAATTAATTGTATGGATTTTTCTTTGTTTGAAGATAAAATTCACTTATTTCAAAGGAAATATTACTTTGAAACTCAGACGAGATAAGATGCAAAAAAATGGCTGCTGAGACACACAGAATGCGCAATTTTTACCCTTTCCTATTTGTTGTCCTATTTATTAACAAAGCAAACAAATCCATCAAATCCGAAACAAAGCTAATTAGTTTGCAGAGAAAAAATTAATTGAAAGACATTGACCACTTGTGCTTCTTCCCCCAACTCCCTCTTGGACAGAAATACAGCATGTGGTAGATCCTTTATCACCACAGTTAATTGTTTATACTAGAAAGTCAACCTTCCTTGCTGACACGGATAATCTTGCCAAGTGAAATTATTAGGTTCTGGTCTTCGCCAGAGTTTACTCCCAGACTTCATTATTTAGCTGTTTCTTGTATAGAGCTAGGTTGTCATTGAAGTTGGCACGAATTACTATGCTACTTTTGTGCATGCATTCACCAGAGCTATGGGAACAAAATGAAGGATCTTGCATACACGCAGAGATATTACAATAAGAGGCCTCATTTCCTCTTCAATAAGTTAACAGCATGTGGAAAGACAAGCATGGAAATCATGTGTGAAGAGCACAAAGAACTCAGATCATTTTAAGAAAATGTGGATTTTGCATTGATTTTCCTAATTGCCTACAATACTTCCTGACAAGGTAGCTCTCTGTCACTTGAAACGTTGCTGCTGGACTGGTTCCTCTTGACTACACACTATAATGTATATTAGACAGACAAAACAATTTCTTGCTGTCCTCGATTGCATAAAACAGGTTGCCTTGGAGGACCCAGAGTTCTGCAGTACACAGTCAAAACATTATCTTGGTAATATTGATGCACTGCAGAAATCTGCATTTTATACCTAAATAACTCTGTCATATTCAGCCATGCTTGTTTTGTGATCTTCACTGCAAAGGCTATGCAGCCCAGAGGGCACCTGGCTTATCACAATATTAAGTAAATGAAAGCTGCTATAATTCAGAGGAATCCTTTATTGTTTTAAATTTACAGAAAGGATGAAAAACCTGATAGAAGAAACATATCAGTCACCAGATTAATCTGAGCAAATGATTGCTTATTAAGAACACAATGACAGACCTACCAGATGCACTGTGGAGGATATACAGACTACAGAAGCAGCACGGTTTCTCCTTCCTTTGCCAGAACTTCATCGGGCATTTAAAAAATCCAGAGTACAAAGGTCTACCTGAAAAAAAGGAAAAAAGAAATAATCTTTCTCCACTCCCTGCATCCTTATATCATTGTCTTCTCTTATTTTCTTACAACTCTTCTTTAAATAACCCTCATAAACCAAAATCTTCCATTGCCCAGCGGAAGCTTCACTAAAAGCAGTCCTGTCAACTGAGACTATATCCCACAGCCGCTGCTGACACTGAGCTCCTCTTCTTGGGCTTTCAAACCTCATTGTGGTCTTCATGTTTCTAAAGAGGTTATTTCAGTGACACAAGGAAAATAACATCTTTAAATTTAGTTCTGTCTCTCAAGGAAATAAGGGGGCCATTTTAAGCACTTTCTTGTACTAGAGTTTCTAAATATAAATGGAACATTTTTATTTTTTATAGGATCAGGAAGGAATGGCTGAGAGAGACAGACAGGGATTGAATGCAGCAACAAGAGCCAGGAATTCCTGCGCCCTCCATCTGGCTCTGCCTTTAGTGCATGATTTCATTTCATTCTGATCCTTCAGCGCTCCTCCTTTTAAAATAGCTATTTTGAATTTAAGTAAAAGCCATGCAAGGCAAATCATTAGCTGATGAGGAACAATTCATTAGCACATTCTTGGAAGGTGGCATTATAATCACATTGTAGGACAGTTGATTTACCTTGCCACAAGAAAAGCTGTTACAGATCATAACTTCTGCATTTTGCCTGCCAGGATTGCAAGCCTCTATGTCCAAGAAGAGCTGCATGGTGATATGAGGGCTGGTATGACAATCTCAAGAAGTTGTGCAAGCATCAAAGCTTCATAAGTATGACAGAAGAATAAAGAAGTAAGTCACTACTGCTGAATCCCCTTTTGTGAATTGCTAAAGCAACTCAGAAGAGGAACAATTGGAGGCTGAATATTTCCTCAGACATCATTGTTTGAGGTCATTTGCAGTGGGGGAAAAGCTAATCCCTTATGAATGCTGACTCTGTGTAAACCCAGTAGGTACTCTGGGGCAAATATTTAAATTGTAAACAAGGATTTTGACCACAGAATACACATTTTAAAAATACATGATAACTTACGACAGACTGTGTTTTCCTACAGCATAATGTGACATTGTAGTTTGAGCCCTTGGGACTGTGGAGCAATTCAACCTCAGGTTGTGTGGAAAGAGTGAAGGAGATGGAAGCTGAAAGACATCACTTTCAGAGATCTCATGGAGGCAGAAAACTGAACTGTGACTTTTCCAATTCTCCAAACCACTACTTATCCTTGAAGCAATTGGCCCTGCCACAGTCTTGCCTCACAGCCGTCCGCCCCCCTCACCCTTTCAGTGAGCTATAAACATTATTATGTGCCATTGTTCACTTTCTACTTAAAGCTCCCTCTGCAAGAGTTTATTTTAGAAAGATTTTTAAGATATCCCTTCCCCTTGCCTCATCTAATCTTCTCATAACACCTCTTTTCCTTTTCTCTATCTCCTTCTTTCGCTTCCTAAGTCCAAGCTGACTCAGAAAACTGAGTTTCCCAATATCGGTTTTTCTTCACTTTCCTTCTTTCCTTTCCATTCTTCCCACCACATCTCAGAACCTTTATACCTTATCTCTGGCGATGTCAGATATCTCCAACTGTTTAGGACCAGACAGGAACAAGACAGCAAAGGACCATGTCATGCGCACCATCCTCATTTTGCCTGTGAAGGGGAGTAAGAACACAGAGGTACAGCATGTTCCAAAACATGAACAATTTGAAAGGCACAAGGCAGACACCATATCTTATCTTTGCAAGTCTTATCGGGGATCATTACTTGTTGATGGAGGCAGGAGCCTGGAGAAGACAGCTCCTGTCCTTCATGTCTTGCCGCCAGATGGCAGCCGCTGTTGGTGGAGGAGAAAGTGATTTCCTAATCTTTCCCTTGCTATTAATCTCTTCTGGAAGTCGTGGTTATAGCTTGCTGTTGTTGCTGTTGCTATCTTTGGTGAACTCAGGAAAAATGTGCGCTGTTTCTTCAATGAGCTTTCATACCATCAAAGGGGCCTGGGAATCTGTTCCCAATTGTGGACTGGAAGAGGCTGTGCTCAACAACTTTGCCACTCCCAGGTTTTTTAATTCCTTTTAGAAGAGGGAGGTATCAAATAACTTTCCATTTTAAACGATGAGGAAAATTACATATCCTCTACTTCTATCATATGACCTTGAAAATCACAGGGCAGGGAGGCCTCAGGAACTGCACTTGTGGCTGTCTAAATGCGATTGCTCCCTGCCTGATTCAATGGTGCTGCCACAGATTTGGAGCTGTTGTATGTGGCACACAACATCCCTGCACTCCAACAGTCCTGCAACCTAAGACCCTGAAGAAAAAGTCCTTGGGTCCCTAAATTCCAGTTTGGGTGAACTTGTCTTGGAGCACAGCCAGGCAAACAAAAGCGCACACCCCAGATAAAGCAAAATTGAATTTGGAACATTTCAGTGTTTCTGTGTGTCCACATTTAGGCAAACCAGGGCCGGCCTTTGATGTTTACTCCAGGAAAACTGCTAGTAACTTCAGCTTCACTCCTACAAATATGCTTTGGAAGGTTGGGAAACTATTATGTTGGGAAATCTGAGCTTGCAGTTTGTCTCTTCTGTCATGGAAATAACTATTACATACATCACCTCGTCTTATTTACTCATACAAAAAGGATGGTTTCCAGTCATTTCTTAGTTTGTTTTTCATACTTTGTCTCACTGGGATATATTCCCTGAGCCTAAAAGCAGACAAAGGCATATGGTTATTATCTCTTCACTGAAAACAAAAGGAACACCTCTGTTTCAAGAGTATGACCGATATGGCTGTGGTCCTACCACAGTTCATTCCACTAACTTTTCGAGTAAGATTTTCTGAATTATCACATTCCTATAGTTCTATGCAACTGAAAAATCATGTATCACATTCAGCAACATCATAATGTAATAACTCACTGAAGCAATCAAATGACTCTCTAAAAAGCTTCAGGGCCTCATCCTCCAGCTCCTCAAGTGCAGTGACACTTTCTATCCTTACAGATGGCTCCAATACACTGCAGAAGAAATTCACTTTTGTTTTTTCCCTAAGAATAATGAGTTGAAATTTTTCTCTTGTGCTGAGGAAGCCATAGCACAACCCAACACTTGTTTAGGCAAGCTATAGAAAAATGAGGTTTGAAATACAGCAGCAGAATAAATAGAACAAAAGTAAAATGACAGACAACTCATTTCAGTGGATTTCACATGGTATTTGTTTACTTTTTCTTGTTATATGCTCTTACTGGTTTAAATATTCACGGAAGTGGAGTGAAGCACTTATTGCTGAGGCCTAAGTCAAATATACTGTGTGATGCAGAAGGCTTAAGATTTGCGTCTATGCTTATGTTTGACAACGTAACAGGCCATTTACTCAGTTAACTTCAGATCTGGGGTTAAAAACCATTTAATTGTTCATCTTGCTTTTCATATTGCCTTTTGGAAGATGCTTCACCTTGGCTTGGATTTCCTAAAGAAGATACAGAGAAAAGTCCCAAATGCTCTTGTTCTTCTTAGGCTTTCCCATCATTTCATTCCTTATCCATGCAATAAAAAAAGGGCTATTTTGAATGTTTGAGCTTCTATTTATGTATTTCTTGCCAGGGGTAAGCTGTAGCATTTTATACATATCACAAGCCAACACCTGAGCTGCAGGTATCCTGGTGTTACTGAAACAGAGGCCCAAGATCTAGTAATGTAACAACCGTATCTGAAGCAGAACTAAGCTCAATTTGGCAGAAAAATTAGCTCAAGCAAATTTCACACTTTAGGAAGTTTTGGAGACTGAGTGTTTCTTGCAGAATTTATAGAATTTTTACTAATGACCTTAAATTCCACTTTTACCCAAGATGGATATCTTTTAAGCATATAACCTTGATGTTTTTGGAACTGCAGATGAGTTTGTCAAATTAACAGTAATGTTATGTGGGTAAGGGCTCTTTTTTTATCATTTTAGGATCAACACAGAATTTCTGAGAAATTATTTTCTTTTTCCTGATGAATATATATTTTAAGAAATATAAATGTACGTGTTGCCTAAAAGGAGGTGAATGAAGGTATGTGTATCTAAAGCCACCACAACACTAGAACATGAGACTGAGATAGCAAGTCAGATAGATTGTTTTATTCAGAATTTTAATTCCATAGGATGCTTCACTTTCTTCTGTTATGGCTCACTTACACAGATTTCTCTTTAATGATAGCTCTTCAGCCATCATCCTGTTTCTAAGTTTTACTTCAACCCATTCACCCTGGAAAACCAGCTTAGCTGCAACATCTTTATAGAACACATCTTTTGTACCTCCTTACTCGAAAGAAGTATTTTCTGAATTTTTTTTTTTTCTCTCTGGGATCAATATTGGTGGTCTGCACAGAAAGCAGGGCTATCAGGGCATAAACAGTGTCTTCATAGCTTCTGCTATTTGTATGGTATGGTATGTGCATGTATTTAGGGCTTACCATTTCCTTCCTCCCTTCCTCCCTCCCTCCTCCCCTCCTCCCTGCCTCCTCTCTCCCTCCACCCCCTTCCCTCCCTCCCTCCCTCCCTCCTCCCTCCTTCCTTCCTTCCTTCTTCCTTCCTTCCTTCCTTCCTTCCTTCCTTCCTTCCTTCCTTCCTTCCTTCCTTCCTTCCTTCCTTCCTTCCTTCCTTCCTTCCTTCCTTCCTTCCTTCCTTCCTTCCTTCCTTCCTTCCTTCCTTCCTTCCTTCCTTCCTTCCTCCCTCCCTCCCTCCCTCCCTCCTCCCTCCCTCCCTCCCTTCCTCCCTTCCTCCCTTCCTCCCTTCCTCCCTTCCTCCCTTCCTCCCTTCCTCCCCCCTCCCTCCCTCCCTCCCTCCTCCTCCCTCCCTCCTTCTCCCCTTCCTTCCTTCCTTCCTTCCTTCCTTCCTTCCTTCCTTCCTTCTTCCTTCCTTCCTTCCTTCCTTCCTTCCTTCCTTCCTTCCTTCCTTCCTTCCTTCCTTCCTTCCTTCCTTCCTTCCTTCCTTCCTTCCTTCCTTCCTTCCTTCCTTCCTTCCCCCCCTCCCTCCCTCCCTCCCCCCCTTCCTCCCTCCCTCCCTCCCTCCCTCCCTTCCTTCCTTCCTCCCCTCCCTCCCTCCCTCCCTCCTCCTCCCTCCCCTCCCTCCCTCCCTCCCTCCCTCCTTCCTTCCTTCCTTCCTTCCTTCCTTCCTTCCTTCCTTCCTTCCTTCCTTCCTTCCTTCCTTCCTTCCTTCCTTCCTTCCTTCCTTCCTTCCTTCCTTCCTTCCTTCCTTCTTCCTTCCTCCTTCCTTCCTTCCTTCCTTCCTTCCTTCCTTCCTTCCTTCCTTCCTTCCTTCCTTCCTTCCTTCCTTCCTTCCTTCCTTCCTTCCTTCCTTCCTTCCTTCCTTCCCCCCTCCCTCCCTCCCTCCCCCCTTCCTCCCTCCTCCCTCCTCCCTCCCTTCCTTCCTTCCCTCCCTCCCTCCCTCCCTCCCTCCCTCCCTCCCTCCCTCCCTCCTTCCTTCCTTCCTTCCTTCCTTCCTTCCTTCCTTCCTTCCTTCCTTCCTTCCTTCCTTCCTTCCTTCCTTCCTTCCTTCCTTCCTTCCTTTCCTTCCTTCCTTCCTTCCTTCCTTCCTTCCTTCCTTCCTTCCTTCCTTCCTTCCTTCCTTCCTTCCTTCCTTCCTTCCTTCCTTCCTTCCTTCCTTCCTTCCTTCCTTCCTTCCTTCCTTCCTCCCTCCCTCCCTCCCTCCCTTCCTCCCTCCCTCCCTCCCTCCCTTCCTCCCTTCCTCCCTTCCTCCCTTCCTCCCTTCCTCCCTTCCTTCCTTCCTTCCTCCCTCTCTCCCTTCTCCTCCCTTCCCTTCCTCCCTTCCTCCCCTCTCTCCCCTTCCTCCTCCTCCCTCCCTCCCTCCCTCCCTCCCTCCCTTCCTTCCTTCCTTCCTTCCTTCCTTCCTTCCTTCCTTCCTTCCTTCCCTTCCTTCCTTCCTTCCTTCCTTCCTTCCTTCCTTCCTTCCTTCCTTCCTTCCTTCCTTCCTTCCTTCCTTCCTTCCTTCCTTCCTTCCTTCCTTCCTTCCTTCCTTCCTTCCTTCCTTCCTCCCTCCCTCCCTCCCTTCCTTCCTTCCTCCCTCCCTCCCTTCCTTCCTTTCTTCCTCCTTTTTTTCTTTTCCTTCTTTCTTTTTCTTTCTCTTTCCATTATTCTTTTTTCTTTTGTCTTTTTCTTTTTCTCTTTTTAATTTTCAGACTTTCTTTCCCCTCCTTCTGTCTTTCTCCTTTTCTATCTCGTCTTTCTTCTCTCATTCTTTTGTTCTTTCTCTCTTTCTTTGGCTCTTTGTCTCTTTCATTTACACATTAAAATGAATAAAAAGCCACAGAAAAGAAGAAAAAATCCTCAAGGAACACTTATTCTTCCCTTCTCCCTCCCAAATTACAGTACAACATAGTTGAAACTGGAATCTGGTTAAGGAGAATATATAAACTTTGCAAGTCTAATAAGAAACAGATTTTGTGGGTTTTGTACTTAACAATTACTAGGAAATTGAATGTAAGAAATATTTAACCACCACATGAAGATTTCAAAAACAATGTTAACTTGCCCATATTTAAAAACTATTGTGTGATATACTTTGATACTAGTTCTATTTATTTGTCACAATTGAAGTTAAACATGCAGTTTAAGTATGAGAGCACAATATCTTTACTCACTGTACCTACATTATACACCTTCACTATTATTTTCATAGATTCCAGTTAGCTACTAATCATAATCTAAAAAGCATTAAGAGATTATCTATTTCTAATGTAATAAACTCAAAAGAAATGCATGAGGCTGAAACAAGGCAAAGTGAATTACAGTGTGAGAACACTAACTTTTTAATTTCCTTCTTAGTTTAGAACTTATGTTGTCTTCTGAGATTTAACACATGCTCTTACTTTCACGTGTGCACAATTTTTCCTTTTTACCAGTAGCACAGGAAAATAATTCCAGCACAGAACATAAAGAAAGGAATCAGGTGATTAGATACACTCTGAATCTGGAACATCAAGGCAAGCTTATTGTCCATATGAGACTGCACAACAGAGAATCAGGCACATGAGCAACTGTCAGCTTTATCAATAATGATCTTTTCAAGTGCAGACAGCAATATGTCTGCTATATATTCAGTTATATTTTGCAATAAACCATACCAGTAAAAAGCTAGGATCACATCTTTCATGTGTATGCACAAAACAAAGGTATCTTAGTAAGCTTATTCACTCCAACAGCAAACGAAAGGAATAATTGCCGAGGTGAGTATCTCCAGAGAGGACGCCTTTAACAGCGGAGCGGGGGAAGCACAGCGTCCCGGAGCCTCAGTTCGGAGCGGCAAGAGCGACCGAGGGAGCCTCAAGTCCTCGACAGGACTTGCCCAGGAGCCGGCAGCTCAGAGGACGCGAGCAGCTGACTCACAGGGGGCGGCGCCAGGAGTGACGGCACCAGCCCCCAGCGGGTTAAAAACCCATCCCAGGGAGCGCGGGCGACCAGGAGCGCGGGCGACTAGGGCGTGGCGCGGCAGTTTGCGCAGGCAGGGCGAGCGGGATGGTGAGCACTCGCCTCAGGAGCAGGTCCCGCTCTGGGAGCTCTGCCCCGGCGGTGGCCAGCGTAGGCACCCAGACAGAGCCGATGAGAGGGGAGGCTGCGGCACAGACCTCGGAGTGTAGAAAGTGCTTCGACTGGTCTCGTGAGGCGGGGGTGCACGATGGACAGGGCTGCACTCGGTGCGCCCTGGTGGAGGTCCTCCTGCAGCAGGTGGCTGAGCTGCGGGAGGCTGTTGGAGAGCTAAAAAGATGCCAGGGAAGCTGAGAGGAAGCTGGGCTGCTTGCTCCAGGCTCAAACTGCGCAGGGGCTGCAAACGTCCAGCATTGCTCCTATAGGAAAGAAGGAGGGCAGCAACCCAGGAAGCTGGGAATTAGTCACGAGAAAAACGAACAAAAAAAGGAGGAAGAGGACAATTAACGACAAGGGGCTTCCTCCTAAATCTGATGTCCCCGCCCAGAACCGCTTCGCGGTTCTGCAGGAGGCTAATAAGAAAGCACCCACCACACCTAATGAGCACCCTGCTGATGCACCAGTAAAGAGGATCACTACTGGTGCCTCCAGGAAAAAGAGGAGGGTCATAGTAGGAGGGGACTCTACTTTGAAAGGCACAGAGGCGCTCATCTGCCGGCCTGATCCACTCTCGAGGGAGGTGTGTTGGCTGCCGGAGGCTCGGATCAGGGATGTTGCTGAGAGGCTGCCTGCTCTAGTAAGTCCTGCTGACTATTACCCCCTCCTAGTGGTCCATGTGGGTGCTAGAGATATAGACAGCAGTTGCCTGGAGGACATTAAGAAGGACTACAGAGCCCTGGGAGAGGTGGTTAGGGGCTCTGGAGCTCAGATAGTTTTTTCATCGATTCTCCAGGGCAAGGGGAGGACCTTAAAAAAGCTAGGCGTGTCTGGCAGGTTAATAAATGGTTAGAATGCTGGTGCCATAGTCAGGGGTTTGGCTATTTAGAACATGGGGCTCCATTTGGGAGGCCAGATCTACTGGAGGCTGGTGGAGCTGGTCTGACAAAGAAGGGGAAGAGCTGTTTTGATAGGAGGCTTGCCAGGCTGGTCAGGAAAGCTTTAAACTAGATGTGTTGGGGGAGCGGAGCATTGATCCATCCCAACATTCCTGGTCAGTTGCCAGCACCTGTAATAAGTGCTTGGAACAATGTAGAGATGTTCCAGCTGCCCCAGCCATTGAGTCGGCTTCATTTGGAGCTCGGCTAAGGTGCCTCTATACAAACGCCCGTAGTATGGGGAACAAGCAAGAGGAATTAGAGATGTGTGCAAGGCTACGGGAATATGATGTCATTGGTATCACAGAAACATGATGGGATGGCTCCTATGACTGGAATGTCGGAATGGAAGGTCACAGGCTGTTTAGAAAAGACAGGCCAGGCAGATGGGGAGGGGGTGTTGCTATCTATGTCAGTGATAGGCTAGAGAGTATGGAACTCTGTCTGGGAACGGGTGATGAGGTAACAGAGTGTTTGTGGGTCAGGATCAAAGGGAAAACAGCAGTGGGGGACATTACGGTGGGGATCTGTTACAGGCCGCCTGATCAAGAGGACTCTGTGGATGAAGCGCTCTACAGACAGATAGGAGCAGCCTCACGCTCACAGGCCCTGGTCCTCATGGGGGACTTCAACCATCCTGACATCTGTTGGAGGGACGGTACGGCCCGGCACAAGCAATCCAGGAGGTTCCTCAATTGTGTGGAAGACAACTTCCTCTTTCAAGCAGTAGAGGAGCCGACGAGGAGAGGTGCCATGCTGGACCTTGTGCTCACCAACAGGGAGGGACTGGTTGGAAATGTAACGCTCCAGGGCAGCCTTGGCTCTAGTGATCACGAGATGCTTGAGTTTGAGATCCTCAGGACGGTGAGAAGAGCGTGCAGCAAGCTCACTGCCCTGGACTTCAAGAAAGCAGACTTTGGCCCCTTCAGGAGCCTCCTTAGTAAGGTTTCCTGGGATACAGTCCTAGAGGGCAGGGGGGCCCAAGACTGCTGGTCGGTATTCAAGGATCACCTGCTACGTGCTCAAGAGTGTTGCATCCCGACTAGAAGAAAGTGCAGCAGGAGGGCCAGGAGACCTGTATGGATGGACAAGGAGCTGCTGAGGAAACTTAGAGGGGAAAAAAGAAGCTTATAGAAGGTGGAAGCAAGGACAGGCGGCCTGGGAAGAATACAGGAGCATTGCCCTAGAAGCAAGGGACCAGGTTAGGAAAGCTAAGGCCCAGCTAGAATTAAGTTTGGCAAGGGATGTAAAAGATAACAGGAAAGGATTCTATAGATACGTAGCAAATAAAAGACAGACTAGGGACAATTTAGGCCCTCTCCAGAAGCTGTCAGGAGAACTGGCTACCATGGATTTGGAGAAGGCTGAGGTTCTTAATGACTTCTTTGCCTCAGTCTTCACCAGCAAATGCTCTGACCACACAACCCAAGTCTTGGAAAGCAAATGCAGGGACTGTGAGAACGAAGACCTTAGGCCCACTGTAGGAGAGGATCAGGTTCGAGACCATCTTAAGAACCTGAACGTGCACAAGTCCATGGGACCTGATGAAATCCATCCACGGTCCTGAAGGAGCTGGCGAATGAAGTTGTTAAGCCACTGTCCATCATATTTGAAAAATCCTGGCAGTCAGGTGAAGTTCCCGATGACTGGAAGAAGGGCAATATAAACCCCCATTTTCAAGAAGGGGAAGGTGGAAGACCCGGGGAACTACAGACCAGTCAGTCTCACCTCTGTGCCTGGCAAAATCTTGGAACAGTTTCTCCTGGAAACATGCTAAGGCACATGAAAAACAACGAGGTGGTTGGTGACAGCCAACATGGCTTCACTAAGGGGAAATCCTGCCTGACCAATTTGGTGGCCTTCTATGGTGGAGCCACGGAACTGATGGACAGCAGCAGAGCAGTTGATGTCATCTACCTGGACTTGTGCAAAGCATTCGACACTGTCCCACATGACATCCTTGTCTCTAAATTGGAGAGACATCAATTTGATAGATGGACCACTCGGTGGATAAAAACTGGCTCGATGGCCGCACGCAAAGAGTTGTGGTAAATGGCTCGATGTCCAGTTTGGAAACCTGTAACGAGTGGGTGTCCCTCAGGGATCGGTGTTGGACCCGGTCCTGTTCAACATCTTTGTCGGTGACATGGACAGTGGGATTGAGTGCGCCCTCAGCAAGTTTGCCGACGGACACCAAGCTGTGTGGTTCGGTTTGATACGCTGGAGGGAAGGGATGCCATCCAGAGGGACCTTGACACGCTTGTGGAGGTGGGCCGATGCCAACCTTATTGAAGTTTAACCAAGCCAAGTGCAAGGTCCTACCACCTGGGTCGGGCCAAACCCCAGGCACTGCTACAGGCTGGGCAGAGAAGAGATTCAGAGCAGCCCTGCAGAAAAGGACTTGGGGGTGTTGGTTGACGAGAAGCTTAACATGAGACGGCAGTGTGCGCTTGCAGCCCAGAAAGCCAACCGCATCTTGGGGCTGCATCAAAAGTAGCGTGACCAGCAGTCGAAGGAGGTGATCCTGCCCCTCTACTCTGCTCTGTGAGACCCCACTTGGAGTACTGCGTACAGTTCTGGTGTCCTCAACATAAAAAGGACATGGAGCTGTTGGAGCTAGTCCAGAGGAGGGCCACGAGGATGATAAGAGGGCTGGAGCACCTCCCATATGAAGACAGGCTGAGAAAGTTGGGGCTGTTCAGCCTGGGAGAAGAGAAGGCTGAGTGGAGACCTCATAGCAGCCTTCCAGTATCTGAAGGGGTCTACAAGGATGCTGGGAGGGACTCTTCCTTAGGACTGTAGTGGTAGGACAAGGGGTAATGGCTTCAACTTAAACAGAGGAAGTTTAGATTAGATATAAGGAAGAAGTTCTTTACAGTGAGGGTGGTGAAGAACTGGAATGGGTTGCCCAGGGAGGTTGTGGATGCTCCATCCCTGGCGGTGTTCAAGGCCAGTTTGAACAGAGCCTTGAGCTACATGGTTTAGGGTAAGGTGTCCCTGCCCATGGCAGGGGGGTTGGAACTAGATGATCTTAAGGTCCTTTCCAACCCTTACGATTCTATGATTCTATGATACTATAAAATTGAGAATGAGGTTTATATGTCATATGGTGGTAAGCTGTGAACTCACTGCATCTCCCTTTCAGAATATAATGAGAATAATCAAATATCCAAACATTAATTTTCTCATATCCCAGAAATTAGAGTCATCTACTTTTCTTGTGATCAGCACCTGATGACATTTTGATCACCAAATCACCACAAGGAACTTTGTCTTCTACAAGTCTTTCCTCCTTCCCTTCAGTTGTACAGTCTTGGTTTGCAATGCGCTTATGGTTAAAGGGCAAATGAAGAGGAGCTTACTCAAGCCCACTTCCATCCCTGATGTGTTGCAAAAGTGAAGCAACATAACTGAGCATTCATTACTCTGTAGAGAGAAAGCAGAAGATGTTCTGTTCCTGGAAGGCAAATTAGACCCTTTGAAAGCCTGAAGAGGATCAAAAGCAGCACCTTTCACTGTCATCCGAACTGGAAGTCCCCACCCTGGGCAATATGTACTCAGTCACTGTTTTTATGACTGCAGCAAACAGGAGGACAGCTGCAAAACCCTCGAGGACAGACCATAAATATAAGGGTGATATTGGGAAAACCAAGCAAAGAATGTCTGACTTTCAGTGTGCAGTGGGAATGGTACTTCATTTAATTTACTTAGACTACCTAATCCTAAGAGTTACTTTACTATAAGTTGATCAAACATTTCTTTCCTTAATCACTGTAATAGTTTTTGATCCTATCCTGCAAGGTGCTAATCAACAGCCAAAGATGCCTCAGCAGTCCTCTGTAGGACGGGAAGTCCTGTATAAAGTTCAATAGTTTGTCTGTTCATTTAAACCTGTGCTGATTCAGGCAGGATAAGTCTGTGCTGGAGGCAATTTTTAAGCTTTTTAATCTTAAAATGCTTGATTTCTTAGACATAGGAAGAACTGCTGTTTGAAGCTGATCCAAGGAGGGGGAGGAGGAGAACCTGGCAGATGTCAATTTGAGCCTTAGTAATAACAACCTCCTCCAAGCAATCTAACTCATCAAGCTAATGGTTACTCAGTCTGATTCTGCAGTGTTTTGTGTTTTATTTCTATTTGGGTCTTCCTGAGATAAGGCTCTAAAAGGAAAAAATAAAAAATATAAAGTAGAAAAAGAAACAGCAGTGGAAAGCAAAACACATATAATCAACTGTCTGCAACTTTCTGGCACAACCAAGCCTTGAGTGAAAAGTCTCTAGTGAAAATGATCCACTCGTGTGCTGTGAGAATATTCAGTGTCACAAAAGCCCTGTGATATGTGTCTGTCATTAAGCTGTTAGACAAGACTCCACATAGCTCATGAAGTCTAGGTTTCCACAGTAACTCAATGGTTGCAACTGGAGAAGTAACTTGTGAGCCAGTGACCAATAACAGGTACAATGAATATTTCAATAAAATAAATTAATTAAAAGAAATAGAACCAACATGACAGAATACTGTGGAGCACTTCCAAACTAGAACTGTTTTATTGGGTTATACAGGGGCTAAGCAGAGAGAGTTTCGTATGGAATAGCCAGCTGGTCAACGGTTTATTCCCACTGACACATGCACAATCCCAAATCAACAGGAATTCAGCATGATTGTAATCTGTGCTGCTGAGACTAGCACTTGGCTCCTAAGGTGACTCCACTACCATAACTGATTTTTATTCCATTAGGTGGAAACCAGTCTTCTAGTGCTTGGAGCCATTACATACTTTGGTCTCAGAGTGCATTTGAAAAAAAAAAAACACCCCCAAAACAAACAAAAAGGAATGGTGGCAGGAACAATAGCTAACATCCCAATGTAGAGTCTTAACACCACTAAACTGAAGCGCGTTTGGCTCCATAGTATGCCCAGAAGTTTGGTGTAGTCTAGAGCCCAGGGTGTTATCAGCTCCTCCTACAAGGGAGGGAACAAAGATTACATTATAAAAACCCATTAAAATACTGCCTTTCTCTCCCAAGGTACAAGATGGGCAAGTTCATATTTTCTCTTTTTATGGTAAACCAGCTGTGATTCTCTTGACCACATCAAGCATAAAGCCTTTGGGAGTTTTTTTTCAATGATGGTATAACCCAACCTAAGAGCTATTCCCCATTTAACCCTTTTTAGAAGAGATGGCCCAAAGAATTTGCAGGCAGTATTTGTGCCTTTAAGAATGAGAATTGAGAGTGACACATGGTCCAGCAGTTGGTAAGTTGGTAAGTTAACAGGTAACTGCTTGCCTGTCAGTATGAAATAACATCCAAATAATAGTTTTAGCTACTTAACATAAGTACTTTTATTGGCTCTTCAGTGGTACCTATCAAGCAAGAGACAAGATGCAAAGATTAAAAACCTATAACTGTAAACTTGGCACATTTAAGTCAGTTTTGTGGTGAGTTCAGGTACTGAATGTTGTTTGCATTTCACACAAGTTTTTCCATTCCCAGAATTTGACACCTTCTGCTGAGAACAGACATCTGGGCTCTTCCAAAGGCTCAGTTTTTTAATTATTAAATTTTGGAATATTATTGAGAATTGGAAACTTGTGGGTATTGAATTATGGACTTCTTTCAGATCAACATCAAAATTGACGTAAGTGTGATTGTCTCAAATGAGTCCTTAGGAGCTACGTCAAAATCCATTAAAATCACCAAGCAGTGCAAGAGTGGAAAGAGCAAAGGCAGAAGCCAGTGGTGGACACACACACACACACACACACACACACACACACACACACACACACAAAATGAAGCTAATTCACAGCACCTACATGCATGGATCCTAGTTTTCACCAAAGAACATGTATGTTGCAGATTCAGAAGAAAGTGTTCTCAGTTTTGCAGAATAATAAATTGGGTGGCATAGAACCACTCAATAAACTTGACAGTTAAGTTACTGCCTCCATTACAGCAATGCCCATTTCATGAGCAGTTTGAATTTTGGGCACAGAAAGTACCATCGAAAGACTAAAAAACCCCACTTAACTCTACCATCCTGGTTGTAAAGCTGGGCACTCCTCAGGCACAACACTCACTGTCCCTCTGTGGTGCAAGAGGACAGAGAAGTAAAGGCTAACTGTGTGGTAAAAATGGTTTATGGAGGTTTATGGAATGTGATTTTCTCATGTCTTCTTCATAAGGACAGCATCATATATAACCAAAAGTCTTTATTATAGCTTTGGCCCCAGGTGTCCATCCAACTGGCAAAGTTGCCCCTGTGAAAAACAACAGCAGCAGTAACGAGACTAAAAAAAACCACATAGGAAAACAAGGCAATAAAGCTAGAGCCTACTGTTGCAGATATATAGATAAAAGCCTCATAAAGTAGACCTCATATGGTCTGGCAGACCCACCACAGCACCTGAATCTTAATTCACTAAACCTAAAAATGTAGAACAGTGCAGTAATTCTTTTACACTGGGAGCAAAGCTGCTTGAGATATTACTTCCACCCACTGGCAGGGAATGCAATTTATTTGTGTTTTTGATCTTATACATTAAACCAAAACAAAACTCTTCTGACTTCTGGACAAGCACCAACTGCTGTTAAGGTTAAGCTAATGCTACAGCTCTTCAGTCCAGGAATGCATTTCTTATTTATACTCAAGCCAAGTTCATTCACTTATATTTTCACGAAAGCCACAGTCTTTTGAAGATGCTGCACTTGGACTTCCTCCCTGCCAAGTTTCTAAATTACAACGTACTGTGTCCATGAGAAAACTGAAGAAGATTTATTAGAAACAAGGTGTCAGAAAGTTTCACCCTCCCCCATATGAGGCAAGGGTAGTAGTAGTACATGAAAAGACACCGCCAACACATTTCTTCCCTCACATTTATAAAGAAAGATGGGGGGGGGGGTTTATTCCTTTCCCAACACTCGTTGTAAAAACATTGAAAATAACTTGAAAGAAAAACGTTTACTAATCTCTCAGATCTCCCTGTGCGCTTCCACTCAAGAGAGAAGTTGCCTGCATATCCTGCCACTCTTTTGTTAACTCAGGAGGCTACAAACAGCGAAAAGACCCATGACATCAGTGAAATATAAACTATAATTTATAGCTTTATTGATGAGAAGTTTATTAATTGGGGATTGGCTAGATGGGTTAAGCAAAACAGTAAATCAAACCCAATCTTTGTTTTAGTTGGATTGAAGAAGAAAGATAATCGAGGATGTGAAGCTTATCAAAAATGTCTGCTGGGTTTCTGCTTTGGAGTTATCTGAGAGGGAATGTGCCCATCTAGATGTCTGCTGCTTTCTTGTTGAAATTGCTGTGCTGGTCCTCCCAGCCTTCAGACGCAAGCATAATCGTCCCACTATGCTTAGACTAAATGTCACCTTGGGCAGCAGTTCTGCAGTTCAAATCATCATGGTGTTATATGATGCAATAATTCTTCAGAGTTTGGGGGAAGACAGCGTTTTCATTTCCCCCTTTTGGTTTACTTTTGTTGATAATTACGCTTTTGTAAAGTTCTTAAAATACTCCAGAAAATACTGAGATGGCACGACTGTTAGATACATATTATGACTTATATTAAAAAATCAATAACTGACAATAATTGCCACTTCACAGCATGACTCAAGACAGCATATTTTCCCTTGTATGTGATGTAGGAAATAACTGTTGTACATTGAGCATACTGTGTGGTAATGTTGGGTTTAATTATGGAGACCAAGGTTCATTAGGGAGTTTGATAACTTCTTTAACAGAAACACTTTGCCTTTGTACTGAGCTGACTTAGACATACAAAAGTGAGAAGCTGCACACAGAAAGAAGAAAGCTTGAGTACAGACCACAGAGTATGAGAAAGCACTTGGGTTTCAAGCGGGACACAGGTCAGGAATAGTATAGTATCGTATACGATCCACAGTTTTTCCTTAAGGCATAGTGGCAGCACAAACTGAAACCCGCCTAGAGAGAATACAGAAGGGTCATTGAAAGCCTGAATTATTTAAACATTTGTTACTAATAACCCAAATAACTTTAGCAATTTTTCATAAGCACAAATTGTGATTATCCTCTTCTAGCGAGAATAGGACTCCATGATTTAATGCAAATTGTTCATGTCCCACAAGCACAGTTGGATTTAAAGTATGAGGATTGAGTTGCTTCTCAAAATGTCAACAGGGTAAAATAAAGCTGTCCAGGAAATTTATTAACACCCTCCCACTATTTGTGAAAGGCACTTCTGATGCTGAGTGTGGTGAGCACAGTGTGAGTATGTATGGTCAATGTGAATAGTTCCTTATTACCCTATCAGCACTATGTCAATAGAGAAGCCAGGAAAATCAATTTTCCTTTGAAACATTAGAACACAAGTGGGGGGAGTGTAACAGGGGAAGATTTGTCACCAATTTCACAGAGGCCAGTATTTCACCTTGAGTTTTTCTGTCAAGACCCAGTTCTGTTCTAAAACATTGAAATAGATTCCTCTCCTTTTTAATGTTTTCTTTTGGCACATTTATATGTTCTGCTTTGATTGTTTAGACAAAGTCCACAAGGTGATATCTAAACCAACTAGAAAGTATTCACCAGAGTCTTCTTTCAAGGGTGAATTTGTCTCAGCAGTATTAAAATATAAAACGAGGAAAACAATAAGATTTGTTTGCTGAAGTGCAAAGTCTTGTGTATCAATCCTCTGTTCTCTAAAAGGGGAGTGGGGAAGATCCATTTTCTGAATGTCGTGTACAAAATAACAGGCAGTGCTTAACTGGAAATGGGTAGTTCATGAAATTATCTTAAAGATCTCCTTAAAGCTAGGTAAGCCCTGCTAGCCAAACTTGATCAGTAGATTTACTAGAGCACTGGGAGATTAGAAAGCTCAGGGCCACACTAAAAGAGTGGCAGAACTCTTAGGTGCCGTTAAGTCTATTGATGTATCCCCTGCTTTATGCCTCATCCCAACTTCTTGTTTTACCTGGGAGGTGCTTCTTGCTCCTTCTGAATGTGTTTTTGGAGTTCATTTCCTGATGTCCTCCAATTCAAAATTAATTACCCACAGCTCTCCCCTCGCAGGAACCTCAGGAGCAGCTTACCTGGAGAGGCTGTGTTGTCTTTCAGTGTGCACATAAAATATCAAGTGTCTGTTCAGACTATCCAGTTATGTACAAAAATAATCATAGTGGAGGATTTACATATTTTTGTACATGAAAGACATATACGAGAGTACATCTCCAGAATTCACTTTGGGCAATTTAAACTGTGAACTCTGGACTTGCCTGGACCATTTGTTTGCAGCTCACATCAGATATCCAGCTTCAAGGGAATCCTGACAAAGATGAAGAAAGAGACCTCACAAACCAATGTAGGTCCTGGAGTGATGAAGGATTTTCAGACAGTACTAAGGCAGCAGTGGTCATGTTAGTTGTTTCAAATCTCTGAGGAAGGCTTTGGGAGCTAAAGTTCACAGAGGCAGAAGAAAAAGTCAACATCCCTTTATCATTCACATTTTCTCAATGTTATCTGTCACTACTGTTGTCAGTTAGGAGTGTATTAAGAAAAACATCATGTTCAGAATTCAACAAAATAATGCTTACTCAAAGATATTCTAAAATTAGACTATTTTTGTTCTAATTTCCTAAAATAGCTATTGGAAGGGAGAAATAATGAAGAAAATATTGTATAGGTCATCAGAAACTAGCACAAATATCTTGAAAAGCCATGATATGAACTGGGAATACATTTTGAATAAAATTGTCCGTAGAAAAACATGAAAAATTGCATCTAACACTGTCTCATGATGTGGTTGCATTTCGTGCTGTGATTTCTGATCTGAAGGCAAATACTCAGAAGCTATTTACATTTACTTTTGCTATTCATGTATTTATTTTTCAGAAGAGGAATATATTACAAAATAAAAAACATTCTCAATGCATCAATACCTTAGTTGTCCATGATTTCCTAATATTCTCAGGGTTGATTCAGATTACCAGTAGAGCAGCTTTCCCAACAGCTGGGTCACTTTGCAGGAGCCAGTGCTGTATTTGCTGTTCGTGGACATGAACTCTAGGGCCAGACTTGCTGCAGAATTCACTTCTGGTTTTAAATCCCAACAAAACTTGCACTTGCAGATAGTTTTGTTTATAGCCAAGCAAGAACAAGCAAGGACAACATCACTTTCTTCTAAGTGGTAAAAGACTGCTGTCTTAAAGAACGTGACACAGCTAATGTATTCTCTTTAACTGGATGCCAACATTTCTACTCAGGAGCTGATTTTGCTTGCAGCCTGCAATCACACCTAGGGTGCTACATCTAGAGTGGGACTTTTTCACAAGGGCCTGTAGGGACAGGACCAAGGGGAATGGCTTTAACCTGCCAGAGGGGAGATTGAGATGAGCTCTGAGGCAGAAGCTCTTCCCTGTGAGGGTGCTGAGGCGCTGGCACAGGGTGCCCAGAGAAGCTGTGGCTGCCCCATCCCTGGCAGTGTTCAAGGCCAGGTTGGACACAGGGGCTTGGAGCAACCTGCTCTAGTGGAAGGTGTCCCTGTCCGTGGCAGGGGGCTGGAACTGGATGAGCTTTAAGCTCCCTTCAGCACAAACCATAGTGGGATTCTGTGATTTCACTGTAAGTGGACAATGAATGGAGCACAGGGCTAAAGCTGTCAGAGCCTTTCTAGCTAAGTAACGTAGCTGAGACAGTCTTAATAATTAAGTCCCATTTTTCCTAAGTGGTTGATCTTGGTCTTCTCACTCACCCTAGGCTTGACATCAGTGTAACTGCACTGACTGCAGTAAACTGTACCAGGGAGATGATCAGGTAAAATGAGAAATGGCTCTTTTGAAATTGTAACCCATGCAGAGCCATTTTATATCAGCAGAACCAGACCTTGGTTTTGCATTTAACTATGTGTTTTAGATGCATTCCTCAGTTCAGATGGCTCCCTGTTATTTTCTCAGGCAGCCTGGCCGCCTTTTACCCACTGAAGGATGAGTGTCCTTCCTCTGCACGTTTAGCTTTGTTCCTTTTGTTCACTGCAGTTATAAGGCTGGACTAGGGAGACCTTCCTGAGAAAGAACAGAAAATCTCCAGTGAGAAACAAGCCACGACTCTGCAAATGGCTGAAAAACGTTTATTAACAAAACCTCCTGGTAGACTAATGATTTTCTTCCAAGTGTCCAATTAGTTAATAGCAAGACATTCAGAGAGTAAGGTACAATCAATACCATGAAGCATGAATACGCAGACTTCTACTAGAAGTCTTCCCTAGCAATGTCACTCTCCTTCCTATCTCTTCTTTGGTAGAATTATTGATTTCCTATGCTTATCTATTGTTGGTATTAACTTACGCCATCACAGCTCAGCATACTTTCTGCAAGATTCATAGTGTTAAATTGCTTACTTGGTATTCCCCAAAGTGTTGATAAAAATAGATTACGATTAAAGAAGAAAACAAGGCTTTAAGTATTTATTGATGTCCCTCCCGTATGTTGTTTCCACATGCAGTAAACCCAGTGGGGAATACTGCAACTAAAAATAGACCAAAGGAATTGACTGTGCTGAGCTCCACTGAACTGATACTACAGTGATCGATAGCTCACTAATGCCTTGGGTTTGAGATAAAAGCTCTACCAGCCACAAAGTCTGGGAGCAGTCCTAATAGTGATATATTTATTGATTGCAACAGGGACTGCACAGGCCTGAACAACGGAAGAAGCCATCTCACCCTCTTACTGATGGCTTCATTGGTATTTGGGGGACTACACCTAAGTTTCCATCCTTGTCCTTCATGACTGGTGCATTTCTTTTCTCTCCACTTCCCCAAATAAGTCTTAAGTCACTCAATTCCCATCTCTTTAGCAGTGAACTTATTTTTGAGCACTGACTTCTCACGTTCAAGTTGACTGAAAAATTCTTGGTAGACCAAATTAGAAATTGCATTGGAAGTTCAATACAGCCTCTCTGAAACTCGGCCATGGTTCGCATCAGCGGAAGGGAATGCAAGACTAGGTAACAATTTAGGTCTCTTTTACCTGCAGTGGTTTTTACATTACTTTTGCTGATGTGCATTCTGTCACAGGTTAAGAAATTAGTTACTGGATTAAAAAGGTGGTGTATATATTAAAAAAGTATAGGAGGGGAGATTGAGATGAGCTCTGAGGCAGAAGCTCTTCCCTGTGAGGGTGCTGAGGCGCTGGCACAGGGTGCCCAGAGAAGCTGTGGCTGCCCCATCCCTGGCAGTGTTCAAGGCCAGGTTGGACACAGGGGCTTGGAGCAAGCTGCTCTAGTGGAAGGTGTCCCTGCCCGTGGCAGGGGGTTGGAACTGGATGAGCTTTAAGGTCCCTTCCAACACAAACCATTCTGTAATACATAAAAGGCATAATATGCAGGAGTGGTAAAATTACCAGTAGAAGATTTTATGGCTTTGTCCAGATTCCATGAAGCTGCTTTGTGTAGTTATTCAAAGCCCCCTTTGATAGAACATGGTAAGCAGGGAGTTAATTTATGGAGAAGCCAATTAATCTGAAAAGAAGGGCTGAATCAAATCTGAAATAAGAGAAAGGAGCAGAAAGAAATGATGCTAGAAATAACGTGGCTGTGTCTGGGCAATCATGCAAGAGGAGAAGCAAGGACGGTCTTGCATGGTTCTGTGTAAGTCCTGACACAGCACACCTCTTATCTAAAGGAGACAGGAAGAATACTTGTGCCAGGTGGCAGCATCCTTATCTAGGAATCACATTTTTAACACTCATATACAGAGGCAGGACTTTTCCATAACCACATAGCAAAAATAGAATTGTTCCCACTTGAACCATGATAAGGCAGGTAACAATCCCATATGCTTTGGGGTATATAGACAGTATCACTTCATAGGTAAGCTCTATCTCCACCTTCTTCTGTGGCAGCTATGCCCTCTAGTTGTGCCAAATTAATGATGAATATAAAATAGAAGAAATGGCTTGTTCACACAAATGGCATTAATTATAATTGAAAAATCCTGTCTCTTCAACTATGTTGCAGAAGCTGTTGGTTTCTTTTGATTTTCCCTTAGTTTTACAGACAGGAAAATGAGACATGGGGTGGTGAAGCGACTTGTCTAGCATCACCCAGCAGGTTGGGCAGCATGAAAGTACATTTTTATGGCTGGTGACAAGGCCTTATAATTGATAAACAAAGCGCAGTGTAGCCAGTGTTTTTATAGTGTTGGAAAATTGCTGTTTGAGGAAGCGAAGTCAGAAAACTGCAGTGTGCAAAATGAAATCGTGATGAAAATGTAGACCCTGATGATAACCTGTGAATTTCAAGTGTTGGCTACTCACTCTCCTGTTTTTTAAGGGGCATTGATTTGCAAATTCTTGAGGCTTGTGCTTTCTTCTGTGTTCTAAATTTCTGGCTCACGTGTAATAGCAGGAAAGCACCAGGTTGAGCACTTGCTTCTGAGGTAAGCAGGCAGTGAACAGAAATAACTGAATAAAGGGTGTTGTTCTCATTACCCTTGACAAGGATATTTCTGTGAGTGCTCTAAAGGGCTTTTCTTTAACCCCGTCCTTCAAAGCTGACAGGATGGGTGGTGATCCCAGCTCGCTCCTCAGAGCGCTCTGCTTTCTGTAGCAGTCATTGCTTCTTGCTCTGAACATGTTCAGTTTGGCCTGTCAGATGCTTTCTGTGCACGGGCCAACTCGTGGGCATAAAGGGCAAGTGTTGTCATGTCTGTGCCAAGGTGTTTTAGCCTAAGAAAGAATCATCTTGGTGATCAAAAAAGAACAGTTTTAGTTCATGGAACAAAATTGGTCTGCAGGATAGCCAACATAGTTGCTCCAGTAAGGCTCTCTGTTCTGGAAAGCTTAGGATTAGAGTTCTCCTTCAATTTTTGGTTCTTTATTTCCAATGACATCATTGTGCTTCATCAGATAGAGCCTGCACTAATGTAATACTTGTCTAATACGACATGATAATTACAAGAGAGAACAAAAGGCCTGTTTGCCTACACATGTGTTTGTTAGGAAATAAAACTCAGCATCCAACAAGTAAAACATCAAAAGCGGCTTGGCGGATAAATGGGTTACATGATGTGACCAAGTTCTACCGAGACAGCTCATGCGACTAAGCTTATTCATGGTTTCCTTCAGTCATTAGCTAATGATATCTTGCTCTAATGCCTGTGTGCTCAGTGTGTATATTTAAGCACAAATTGTGAGTAGAAGAGTGAGAATGTAAAACTCTTCAGTGGCTGAAACACGGCAGTAGGAGTTTGGGGTCAGTGCTGAAAGCAAATCCCTCCTCACCTTCCCACTTGTATAGTTCCCTGGGAACTATATATATATATGTAAAATACATATATTTTATTTATTATAGCTATATTAATGAAATGTACTTTATGCTAATGTTGTACTATATGTTTAAACACAAGGCACTGTTGAGAAACTTCTTAGAAGTACTTGGACATGCTGATTTCTGTTGGTAGCAAAGCTAGTGTAGTAGTTTCGATTTATCTAGTTAGTGCAACAGAGAAGGAGGAAAAAAAAGTCTGGCCAAAAGTAAAACACAAGTAGATGTGGAATCCAGTTCTAATGGTTAAACTATTGCCCTTCCATGACATAAAATGGTATTTCTTTTTAAATAAATACAATTGGCACGTCATGCTTAGCTTTAAATATTAGGCAAATGTGGCTTTTTTGGTTATTCATGTCAATTTCTGATAAAAAAACAGATTTGAGTATGTATGTAGAGAAAACTTAGCTGTCGTATTTCAGTCACTTCTTTTAGTTATGTTGTTGTGTTGTGAAAGAACAGAATCATTTTACTCCTTTCTTCCTAAATACATGGATCTGGGCTTAAACTCATGAGAAGTGTGCTCTCGGGTCAGATTTTGTCAGATACTGGCATCTTCTCAGTCATTTGAGCAACCAGAATCCTTTTCTTTGCATGATACTCTTTACAGAAGCAGCTTAAAAGTTGAGAACCATACTGACATCAGTAGAGCTTCTGTTTGCTTACAGAGAGAGATAATTCATCTCTTGGTAATGTTGGTGAAATCTGTGATCCTTTGCTAGATAATAGTTACAAAGTGAGTACAATTTAAGTATTTCCATCCTTGCTCTGCAAGAGCTGCAGAGGTTCTACTTGTGTGTACAATACATACATGCTTTAGAGAGCTGAATTTACTGCACTAC
This sequence comes from Strigops habroptila, assembly GCF_004027225.2. Classification (NCBI taxonomy): domain Eukaryota; kingdom Metazoa; phylum Chordata; class Aves; order Psittaciformes; family Psittacidae; genus Strigops; species Strigops habroptila. The sequence continues at coordinate 76,871,795 of NC_044281.2, forward strand.
AAATAATACCAGACATGCTTTTTAACTTTTCTGTAGACCATTTTAGTAGGAGAGGAATGAAAAATGTCTTATGCAAGGAGTCTCAAAAGGGAGATTCTGAGCTGGGTACAAGTATTCAAGTGATCTAGCATGCGTACGGAATACTCTGAGATTTCACTCTCTCGGTACAGCCATCTGGATGACTCAGTGGCAATTTGCTGGCATCAGCAGTGACTGAATTTGCAGGTTTCTTCATTTCCGTCTGGAATAACACTTGAGCAGTCACTGGGCACATCAGGAGTCATACCATTATCCACTCCGGATGGATAGTACAGCTGTACTGGCACTTTTGTTGCAAGGTTGTGTTTTTCTCTTGCCGTCACTTTTCCATTCCGCTGGCACACGGTGCAAGAACTCACTTCAAATCTGAGCAAGTTGGAGGATTTCAGCGTCACTCCTGACCGTGCCCTTCCCATGGGACGCCAACAGTAGGATGTGGGGGGATGAAGTGTTTTTTCCAGTTGCACAACTTGTGCTGGCTGCACCTTTATTTATCATGGTGATGGCCTCACAACAAAAGCATATGTCCTCGTCCCAAGGTGGGAGCCCTGTCATTCCTCCTGAGCAGATCTCCAGCTTGTCCACAGCACAACGATGCTTTTTGCTCTCGTTTGACTGCTTCAACGCTTGCTACTGAAATGGTGGATGATGTCTGAGTTTCTGGTGGTGGTTCAGGCTACCTGAAGTGTAGCCCAGCACTGGTGTCAGCATTTCTGAGCTGCTTAAAGGAGTTGTTTTGCGTTTTTGTGCTTCCTCAAATCCCTTTTTGGGGATTCTGTCTCTTTAATGTAAACCAAGCGTGTGATTACAGCTGGGATTCCTGCAGTGCTGATGGTCAGTCCTGCTACTATGAGAAAATCCATCGATACTCTGTTGCTTATAATTACTCTCAGTTTTATTGTCAAAGAACTCCTTGGTTCCTTAGATGAGGGCAGGAGAAATGTACTTCAGGGGTTTTTTTAATGCAGAAATCCAAGTTGGTTTTTACACTTCAAACCGGGAATGATGATGGGCTAAGGCTTGTCATTCATTTATTGATCATACCTCTTTGCATAGATCTGTGTTAAGTGTGAGCTCTGGGCTTTTTCAGATAATGTTTGTTAATATAATGAGCAAGAACAATATTTGATAGAAGGCAAATAAATAAAACCAAAAAATGACCATTTTTGGTCTCCTGGCTGGCTGTCCTGTGAAACAGGAATTAAAGCACTCAAAGGGAATCCACAAATCTCTGTAGCATTAGGATGAGAGTTTTCCAGAGCTGGATTCCTTTCCTCTCCCTTGCTGCGGTGTCCCCAGGCACACCTGAGCTTCTCCTGAAGTCTTCCAGAACCTGTTAGTCCAGGCTCCCTTGCACAAAACAGACTGGCTTTGGCCACAAGCCTGACTGCAGGGGTATTGGGATCCACATGCAGCTGTTGTGCTCACTAAGAACAACCCCAAACTACTATTAAGAGTTGAAGAGACCCATGTGGATCAGGAAGAGCAGTTGTGATGAAAACATCTGATCTCTGTGCCTCAAAGCTACTGACCATGGGGAAAAGAAAGAGGACGCTGCATTTGTTCCTTCACCAAGGGCTGCTCCAGTATGATGGCACTGCAAAGAGACACACACAAATTCCTCTGTGGTTAGCAGACCTGACTGCAGGGGAAAAAAGCCTGGAACAAAGGACCAACTCGAAATACGAACTTTCCACAGGATCAGCACAGGTTGTCTGAAGCTGTAAGAATAAATAACAAATGAGAGTATAGTTTATGCTGTGGCTCTTAAGGAGGGGCCAGTGTTTCCATTTAAAAGTATTAAACTTGCCAGAAGTTTCACTTCAGATATAAACCGAATGGTTTGAGAAAGCAGTCCAGCCTGGTTTTTAATTTGGTTTTGGGCTGTTTCTTCTGTATTCCCTACCAGGGCTTAAGTTGCAGAGGCAGATCTGTCAGATTGCTAAAACAGTTCAGAACAAGGGCAGCATCAAGGGTCTGAAAATGAAGACAAGGGAGGGGAAGCCCATGGGCAGACTCCTAAGAGGGGCTTCATGGAGGCTGTGGGCAGTGGGAGACTGTCCATGTTGAAGCCTTGGCAGTGATTTATCATAGAATCATAGAATAGTTGGGTTGGAAGGGTCCTTCAAATGTTCTCTAGTGTAACCCCCTGCAATCACTGCGGATTACTTCAGATTGAAGGTCTTATCCTCAGATGAAGCAGTTCAAAACACTGCAGACCCCTAAAATGCCAAGAGAGAGGAGCTGGCAACTAATCCCTTAGGGCAGATCTGTTGTACACTCAGGTGGAGTGGAGCAAGAGTGGCCGAAACCCTTCTCCTGTTGGGGCTTGTGTCGATGCTGCTGAACCCACCGAGCTCCTAACCCCTTCCCAGCCCCGACCCTTCCCGCGGGGAGTTTGGACAGTGCTGGAAGTGAGTGAATCTCCTTTTTATAGCTGTGGGTGGCTGGCTGTGAACTCTCGGGTTTCACCCGCCGCCTGCTCCCTCCGTCAAGGGAGCCTGTGCCGGGGAGCAGCTGGTGCACGCGGGGCGCAGAATGCATCGAGTCAGCGCGCAGCGGCAGCAAGGTGCTGCTTCCCGCTCTGGAATCATCACTTTTCCCTGCCCGCTCGGCAGCCTGCTCGGCTCCGCTCTCCCGGCAGACATTTGGCTGGGACGTGGCCCTGCATTGTTGTTAGCTGAGCGCACCTCACATCTATTTTTCCGGCAAATGCAATCTGCTGGCGTCACCACGCGTCTCTCCGGATCCTGGGAGAGGTGGCTGCCGGGAATGCTGTGGATGCGGGGTTGTGCTGGGAGAAGGTGAACTGGCAAATGTTTGTTGGTGCTGGGGGTCCTGAAGCCCCCCCCTCCCAGAGTCTGTGTTGAGCAGAGGGATGTGGTTTCCCGGTAGGGTGGATTTAAAATGACTCACTGTCGGCGGTGGATCCTGGTGCAGACCTTGGCATGAGATCATCCTCGTTCTGCAACTGGAAAAGCCAACTTCAAGTTACTTCTCTGCGCGAAGTTTCTAGGCCTGCCTCTCCTCCGTGCCTCTTTCAGCATGTTTTCCTTTGTTTGCGGAGGGGATTTTAGCGGGTAAAAGGAAATGGCAACATCAGGGCTCTGACTTTGAACTGGTTCCTTTTAGTACTATTATCTTTATTTTATTAGCTTACCTAAGTAACAGCCTTTATTCTCTGCAGTTTTATTGCTCACCGGAATTCTCAGGAATCAGGTTTAAAGGGGACACTCACATGGGAAGAACACTCAAAATCTGGTTGGTGAAAGAGTTAATTCCTAATGAATTAGTATGTTAATGAGTACAGAAGCGACATTAAATATTTCTGCAGCTTAAACACCCCTTTAAAAATAGGGTTTCCAACACTTGCACCATATGTCCCCTTATTAAATTCTCCTCTTACTGAATAATGACATTACCCTCTGAATGACAGAGGTGCTTGTTATATGATCTGACTTACAGATACATCTGGAACTTGGCCCTCACAGGGCCTCAAAATAGAATGACCGATGCAGGAAGAACTTACTAGAGGACTTGTGAGGGCTCTTGGTACAAACCACTTCCACCCTTGCCAGAGCTTTGACATTGTCCAGTGAGCATATGCAGACAATACAGGGGTTATTTTATCTTGCTTTTCAGTATTTTCCTCTTCATTATCCTGTCTTCCCTTCTCCCTCAGTGTTTACTGAACCGGATCCTGCCCTAGCTGAAAGGGAATATATTCTGCAGTATGCAGCAGCAGTAACTCTTTATATAGTGGGAAGAATAATACCAACAAACATTGTGCTTCTGATGGGATGAGGCTTCCAGGAAAGTATCTTTTCAGATGTTATCTATAGGCTGGGTTCTGAGAGGTGCTAAGGAAATGCCTCTGGTCCTGTGGGCACGTGTTTGAACTGGAGGAGCTCCATCTGAAGGGGGTGGGCTGGTGGCTAAGTGCAAGTAATGCACGCTAAATAAGAAATGCTGTTGTAATTAGGCAGGTATTTTAAAGCCTAAGTTGGTATTTGTGAGAAGCGGGGGGGGGAAACCTCATACATAAGCAGGCTTTTTGGTTTCCTCTCTTCTCTTGCCTGCACATCTGGGGTGTGAGCACCTGCTGGTAGCTGCTCTATACAGACCTGAGAGCGTCTGAACTTCTCCTATAGAGCTGATACCACTTTTAGGACAGACCTTTAGCATTGTATTGAGCTACCAACAAGTGCAACGTGATGTTTTTAACTTCTAGGAAAGCCAGTCATCAGCAAATGGTCCATCTCGTGATAGCCCCAAGCAGCCGCCGGCAAGAGAAGTAAACATGGGATACCCCAAGCTCCGGGCCGGCTATATCCCTATTCCTGTTATCCATGAAGGCATCGACGGCAGACAGCAGCACCCGTGCTTCTCTGCTCCGCAGCCCAATGTGCAGTGGTACAAGACAGAAGCTGTCCCTACCACGGTGCAGGCACAGCCACCTCTGAGGGGGGCCTATGCTGGCCCCGAGTCCCCTCCAAGGGGACCAGCGGAGGCTTCTCAGGCGGATAAACAATGTGGACAGACACCGGCAGCTGCAGCAGCCCCAGCGCCGGCCGCGCACGGACCCGAGGTAACTTGTCAGTGTTGCTGGGGTGTGTTTGCATTGGTCTTTGCAGCATTTGTGACCTGAATGTCACACGGGTAGTTGATCCTTCAGAAAGCCAGACTTGCCACAGGATTACATTTTCCCAATACTTCCCAAGAGTATTCAAATGCAAAAGTGCACAGTCACGGCAGCATAAATATGTGAGGTTTTTTTCTAGCGTGGCCTGCTTTCGGTCTGCAGTGATTCTGCAGAGCTAAATGCACGGAAATGGCTTCTGCAGAAAGGCAGCCTCTGAGCTGTGGGGCCCTGCAGCAAGGGAGGGTTGTTTTGGGGTTTATACTGGTTCCCCCATAAGTGGAGGGCGCAGACAGGTTCCTTGTCTTCTGCACCCTGAGTCAGAAAGTGAAGTTAACAAAAGTGGGAGAGACAGAAAGAAAAGTGGCCGGTTAGCTAACAAGCTGGGCCACTTCAGAAGCCCTACTGCTGTGATCTTTGCTTGCCAATTTAATATTTCAGTTGTCTCAAGTGTATGGATTTACATACATACGGCTTTAAAAGTGAATTGTAAAGGATTTTGGTTCTTCAGAGGCATGTTAAAGTATTTTCAAGCTATGAACTTCATTTAACAGAAGAGTCACCCTGCTTGCTTTGTGTGTCAGGAGGTAGGATTTTGGTTTGCCTGTTCTCTCTGGAGAATGAGCAGAATCAGTATTCCTGTAATACGTGGAAATACCAACCTCATCTTTTGTCAAAGTAAGATGAGCAGGAAATGCAGCCTTGACCAAGCTGAAAACGTATCATCAGGTCTGTAATTCAGCAGTGGTGGAGTCTGAACAACGTAATTAGAAGTCTGTTAGCAGGTTTCTCTGCTGTCTTGACTAACGATGCCTTGTCCGTGCAACACCAGGACAAGAGGCTCAGCTTTTCCTTCTCCCCACACTGTTCAGCTTTGTCTGGGACACAGAGTGGCTTCAGGAGCATGTCTTCTGTGCCTCTTCCTGAAGTCCTCCCAGATAACTAGTGAGGACCTCAGAACTTGCTGTTACAAACTTGGGCAGCACAGTGTGGGTATCAATGACCGAAGCCTGTGGTGGTGGTCTTGTTAGCATGGGGTTTAAAGGCACAAATCGTGGCAGTGATGGGTACCTTAATACAAACCAGCATTTAACTTACTTGTTCAAGGTTGCTGTTTCATGGGCAGCTGAGCAGTTCACCAGCACCAAAAGAGGCGTCTTGCTCCACTAACTCTCCTGACTTGCCCATCCTTCTCTTGCCTTCTGGCTGTGTTGTCTTGCCCTCTCCTCAGCTCCAGGCTGACCTGGCCTTTCACTGAGCCGTGTAACAAACCCATCAGGAAATGATTTTTTTTGCTCTTACTCAGTGAAACTGGTCAGAGAATAGCCTGGCAGCTGCTGGAGTTGGTGCACAGTGTTGGGGGTGATGGATTGGCAGTGCAGGAGGTGGGAGGGAGCTGTGAGCAAACTGCCTTTCCCCAAACTGCAGACCCACAACCTGGAACACGCTGGGAACTGGGTTCTGCAGCTCACTTCTGCCAACAGCAGGTCTGAGCTAGTGCAGCTCTTTAGCTGCCAAGGGGCTAAGGTGTTGGAAGGTCCTAGGGGGAAAAAGGGAGCATGAGCTGTATATACATTGCCATAGCCTGGTGCTGAATTAATTACATGCTTCTAAAAACCCCCAAACCAAACAAAATCTGTTAGTGGGACTGCGATCAGAAGTCTAAATGCTGTGTGCCTCTGTTAGGGGTTTGTTTTTGTCTCCAGCATATAATTTGTTTGCTTAACTTTAGCTTACCTCAAATTTGACAGGTTTAGACAGGAACAGCCATGCAAAAGCAGCAAACATTCTGACTGAGCATCCACTCCCTGCTCATTTGAGGGCTGGGAATGCTGTAGCTCAGGTTCCTACTTGTTATAATGATGCTCTCACAACTCCTGTGGTTTGTCTAGAGCGGCCTTCACTAAAAAAACAAGGAAGTGGATCCCTTGCATGCCGTAAACACCAGTTCAGTTTCTATGACCATCTCCTTTTCTCTTTGGAAATGAAAAGTACTGTGAGCACAAAGTTTAATGATGGATTTTGTTTTCATGGCAGCCTCAATGTCCTGGAGCTCCCGATTCTGCAACCGCTTCCCCTCAGTCCTCTGGCAGACCCAACGCAGGGAGCCATCAGCTTCCTCGCGGTTATATTCCAATTCCTGTGATCCATGAAAACATCCAGCGGCAACCAGCGCAAGTGTACCACCAGGCACAGAAGACACACTACCCTGCCCAGCAGAGCGAATTCCAAGCCCACCAACCAGTGTTCCACAAAATCCAACCAGAGGAGAGGGAGCCGAAGACAACGCGAGCGCAGTCTCCATTCAGGATGGCCCAGAGAGGCTCCTCGAGCCGTGACAGTTCACCAGCCAGAGTTACCACCCAGATACAGCCCCCAGCACCCATCAGAGTGCAGACAGTTGTAGACAGACCCCAGGTACGTAGAGCGGGGAAGGGACTTACAGGCCAGGTAGTTTGTTCAGTGTAAAGCTGAGAAATCAGCTCGTGCTGATGTGAAGCAGTCTCTGTTCTGGATTTAAACAAGCAGGGAGATGCTGAGATGATACTGGCAGCAAGTGGCCTTTCCATTTAGCAGGAGTGTGGAGTTCGTGGATCCCTGAAGTCTGATTTAGCACACAGTTTGATTTTCCTCTGATCAGAATATAATGTGGTGTAATGACACTGAGGTCACTGATGTTGCATTATGCTTGTGAGAAGAAAATCAGGTCTGTAGGATTTGTGGCATCTATGTAAATACACTTCATTGATGTCTCAGAAGCATTTAGGATAGCATCAGGTGCACAGAGTAATTTTAGTTCTGAAGAAGGGATCAGCAAACCCTAGTCTTAGAGCATTTTATTCTTCCTATAGGAAGCATGCTCTTGCTCACAGAACCTGTTGCTCATTGAAGCCTTTATCCATGTTAAAATTCTTACTAAAACTACAAAACCTTCTGGGAATTTGACAAGTGTGAGTGTGTGGAAGGGTGTGTTATAAAAACAAGCCTTGATTTCCTCTCTGGAGAGATTTCACATTAAAACTGACAGCAGAACTAGGCTAATAGTGTTGAAAACCCAGGAGGTAGTACAAAACAATGAAGACTTCAGATGTAATGGCATATCCCAGGTTATAATGCTCATTTATTTTTATGGATGAGAACTGGAGCTCCCTCATCAAACTTTACGTTCAGTGGGTAAAGCAGTAACAGATTGTCAGTGTAGGCCATTTACTTACTTGGTCTAAGTATAATGTAGGTATTTTACTTAAGCCTTTTAAATCCATGTGGATTTAAAGATTAAAGATTAAATCCAGGTGGATCTAGTAGCACCTTTCCAAAATCACTGTATATGTGCAAGAGTAAGTGAAGGGGGTGGCAGATGGAAAATACAGAGCTCATGAATTGCAGTTTTCTGCTAAGATTTCCAAACTAATCTCAATTGCAAGAGGTTTCTGATCTGATGACTGTTAAAGCTCTAGTAATCCCAGGATTGTCTCTAATCACTACAGTGTAATAAGATTGACATAGTAACCTATGTGTGTAAATACTCTAAAGATAAAAACAGTAAAAATAAGCACAAGCAACAAAAGGAATGTCCTGAAAATAGAAATGGGGTGAGAATAGCTCAAAATGTGGTTAAAACTCAGCAAAGCAGTTAGCTTTTCAAGAAGCACCAGCTCTCAGTTAGTGACATGCTGAGGATGAAATCTTGACTGTGCTGCAGTCAGCTACAGCAAGTCTTACTGACTTAGAGCAGGTGAGGGCTTTGCTCTAGGGTCTTATAAAACCGCTTGTAGGGCTGATTTCAGTGAGCGTGGGCAGGTTGGTTTATTGTCTCTGAGAGTTGTCTGGTGCTTGTAATCTGCAATAGCTTGAAAACAATAAGTGAACTCTTCAGCACAGTGCTTTTTTAATGTTAAAACAATAAAATTCAGCAGTGCCCAGGGAAGATGAGTCATCTGGGGGGTGTGAAGATTGCACTTCTAGAAGTACAGACAACTGGAAGTTAGGTTACTACTTCTTTAGACAGAAATAAGGAGCATTGGTCATTGTGTCTCAACACAAACTTGCCTTGTGCTCACCAGGTTTCTCAGCAACAACAAGTCCCACCTCAAGAGCCACCAAGACCATCCCCTGAAATCAAACCTGAGAACAAGGCAGTCCCACCACCCGCAGCTGAGGCACCGTCACCATATATCCCAATTCAGGTCACCCACCAAGAGCCGGATACTAAACTACCACCCCAGAAGCCTCCAGCCATGGCAGAGAAAGCTGATAAAAAGGTTCCTGCCCCAGCTAAGGTGGTTCCCCCGCAGGAAAGGCCTCCTCCTCCTGAAGAAGTGGCAGCACCGAAGACGGTGGAAACAGGAGAACCTCAAAAGCATCCTGGTGTGTTGAAAGTGGAGGCAATTCTGGAGAAAGTACAAATGCTCGAGCAGGCAGTCAACTCCTTTGAAGGCAAGAAAAATGACAAAAAATACTTGATGATCGAAGAGTATTTGACCAAAGAGTTGCTAGCCCTAGACTCAGTGGACCCTGAGGGTCGTGCAGATGTGCGCCAGGCCAGGAGAGATGGTGTAAGGAAGGTCCAGAATATTTTGGAAAGACTTGAACAGAAAGCAGAAGATGTCCCAGAACCTGTTCAAGTTGATGGACTTCAGCCAAATTTGCCAGAGCCAAAACCACCACAGGAAATCATGGAGATTGAACCTGTGGTAGTCAAGAGCAAAGGAGATACCAGTAATAAAGATGCTAAAGAGGAAACCAAAATGGAAAGACATCAGCCTGAAACTAAGGAAGAAGTGTTTACCAATCTCACCACTACGACAAACACATCTAATAACCCAACTGAACCATAGCCACGTGCGGAACTTAAAATCTCTCAGACTTTATAACTGAAAGTGTGTTTAAGTGAATTTTAAGTTGCATGCATTTCCAGAGCTCTTTTCAACTGGTTTTTAATCAACATAGCAGCTTGGGACACAGTAAACACTTTGTGGGGGAAGGAGGGAGCTAGAAAGAAAGTAATGCATTTATCCTTTATTCTTACACTATGTAAAAGACATCAAAATTAAACCCTGTATGTTAATCACTTTCAGATCAGAGTAAAAAAAACCCAAAGCGAGTACTTCAGGGTTAATCTTGATGTGTGTTGTTGAGGGTGTATTCTTCTGCAGGTGATTTTTGTAAAATCAGAGGCCTGCACTGTCAGAATACCAGTCCTTCTCCAAGTGTAGCCACTCTTAACAGTAATGTTTTTATTTCTAATGTTCACAGTTGGGCACTTTAAGTAATGATGGATAGAAAGTGTGTAAGAAACTGTAGGGATATTTATATGTGTGCAGGACTTCAATGCTATATTTTAAGAGGGAAATAAAATAATATAGAAGCCTAATTTAGTCTCGTGATTTTATAAGCTGGAAATGGAAGGGCAGTCATGGGTTTCAAATGCATTCCTCTAAACACAGGTTTCTTTTAGTACACTGCTGTAGTTGAACTCTGACAGCTGCTTTCTCATCAGGACCAAAATGCACCTTTCTCCATTCACTTTGCTCCCTTTTAATGTTGTTGCTGTATCACATATGTGGATTGAGGAGAGAACTTGGCTTAGCATTTCTTGTTTTTTTTCCTTCCCCCTCCTTCTGCCTTGGGAATCACCATTTACTGTGAGGGTGCTGAGGCACTGGCACAGGTTGCTCAGAGAAGTGGTAAATGCTCCATCCCTGGCAGTGTTCAAGGCCAGGTTGGACAGAGCCTTGGGCAACAGGGTCTAATGTGAGGTGTTCCTGCCCATGGCAGGGGGGTTGGAACTGGATGATCTTAAGGTCCTTTCCAACCCAAACCATTCTGTGATTCTGTGATTCTGTGACTTAACAGAAATGTTGACAACATGAAGCAATCAGTATCTACTGCTATTGTCTACAGAAATTTACTTTACAGCATCTTAACTTGTTCTGCAATGTCAGTAGTCTTTTATTAACAATTACTTCTGAGTTTCCAGCCAAACACACTTTGTGTTCAATATGATGAAAGGTAGTGTAGCCTCCTGTGAGCAGTTTAGGCAATACTTCATGGTGGTTTGAAGTGATTAGCAACTTACACTTAAGCAAGGGACCTAAAATGTATTTCAGCTACATCCATGTAAAATGGAAGCAGCAGAGTCAGCCCAGTGAAGTGAGTGCAAGGGAGGAAGGGGGGCTCCTAACCAAACTCCAGAAGTTACCTTTGACTTGCATTTGTAAAATGAACAAATCTTTTCTTAACCTGACAGCCTGTGTTTATGAGGAAAATAGCTGCTCAAGGCAATTGATTACATATTGAATTACATACACTCTGACTCATGAGATTAGTTGGGAAATTAGGTTTAAATGCATCCAAAACCTGGTTTTAAAAGGCAGGTTGAAAGTGATCATCTAGAACTGTCACTCTTTTATTTTAAAATAACTATAACATGTTATTTTATTAATTACAATGCAACAAGTGTTTTGAAATAACAGCTGAACTGTCTGCTTAGCTGTAGGTAGAAGGCTGATGCTTCTTTTAGTTTCATTTTGATAGTCAACAACACCGTGTAAGAATACGCAATGTCTTGTAACCGTTTGGCTACTCCAGCTTTTGGAGCAGCATTGTAGGCATTCTAGCAGAAGAGGTATGAAAGTTCATCTGCCTGCATAATTGTTGTATGAACTCACTTCAGTGACACATCCCTCCTGCAGGATTACATTTCAGTTGAGGACACGGTTCTCTGACATCATGTAACAAAAATACTTAAATCAGGGAAAATCAGCTATGGGTCCTTCCAGTCAAGCTATGAGCAAGGTCTGTGGGAGGCATGAGGCCCTATCTCTTCTGGTTTCTCTTCGGAGCCCACTAAAGTAATCCAGATCAAACCTACCTCCTTAGCTGAGGTGGCAATGAGGCAATTCAGATTACGGTATAAAACCATAGCATTTAGAGGAAGTTAAGCAGGTGCCATCCTTTTAAAACATGTCATCTGCTGCTAATGGAGCCTGATTCATGTTATACTATTCGATGTTGGGCAGAGTAGGTGGAGTCAAGTTTAATTACAAGTGTTTGTAGGGGTTTTCTGTTTGGTTGGTTTTAAGAATTAAAGCTACAGGTTGAGTTTCACTCCGCTAAGTGGGACTTGAAAAGTTGGTTATTGAAGTGAGTGATACTACTGCAGAATTAGGTACCACTCAAAATGAAGTAAGGTTTCATGATCTGGCCTAATAAGGGAAAGTGCATTTAGCTGCCTGGCTGGAAGACTGTTGCTCTGAGTCATAGTCTCTCTTTGTTTCCTCTCTTGCTCAAGAGTACACTACACCCAGCCCAGCATATATGTCTCGACACATCAGCAGAGCTACCAATTCTGCATATGGGCTGGGAGGAGGGAGTAGAAAAGGAGGAAGTGGATGAAGATTCCCACCCCTTCCCTGTAAGCTTATGACCTACTCTGCGGGGCCTGTTTGCTGCCTTGCGATGGGACCAGTGATGTGGGTAGCTGGCAGAGGAGAGGAAAAGGATTCTTCATTAACTTGTTCTTCTGCAGTACAGTACTGGCTGGTCTCTGGCTTGACCCTGAGTAAGTAACTGGGAACTTGGCTTTGAAACTCAGGTAGAAAGTAATTGCAGTTTTAATACTAACGATAAGAATGACATTACATTGCGTTACTGTTCAAATACAGCTGTGCACAACAAATGCAGATGTGCTGTGGAATACAAGGCGTTCAAATACACACACTGCATTTGCAAAAATACAAAAATACCCCAAAGATTTTCATTAGGACAAAAATAAAGCTGCCTGTTACTCATTTTGGGTAAATGTCAAGCATTTCATTTGTTCAAGAAGCAAATAATCCTCTGTTCCAACTCATTTAAAAGCAGTAAGAGGGATATGAAAAGCCTGTACACAGAATCACAGTAAAAGCTGAGGCTATTTTCTGATTGCACTATCTTGTCCAGCTAGTGATATTTTAAATGCCAGTAGTGGCTTGTTCTCTATATTTAAACTATCACAGCAGTGAGGCATTGTGTTTCCTATAAATATAGCATTTTGACTATTTACACACAACCAAATCATACCACACGCTGAAGGAAGGGGCAGCAGATAGTTACACTGCCCCCAAGGACACGGTTGTGGCACTCTCTGGTGTGCGGTTCCTCCCTCTGTCCGGTGGGAGGTACAAGCCCGTTATCTGGGATATGTTTGACTTCCAACTTCATGTTAGCTCAGCTGTGTTTGCAGACAAGTTGGGGAAGGAAAGGAGTGCAAATGAAACTCCACCCAGAAGGCAGGAAAGCAACACAGCACAGTTTGTAGAGGCAGGTCTTTCCCCTCCACTGCAGTAGCAGTGTAAACCAGTCTAAGAAGGCTTTAGTCTCATATCCTCAGTGAGGATATCATGTCACACTTCTTACTTTATAAAATGATAGTTGGAATTCTATATAGTAAAGCTTCTGGTGGCTGGCATGTAGCTGCTGAAGAGGACATAGGTTAACCAAGACATGTTTATGAGATTTATATTTGCTAGGTTTTCAATCTCCCTCTTGAGATGAGCGTGTATTGATCTTTTTAAATCTGCAGGTAACCAAATAAAAGACACTTCTGCATCATGATCTTAAATGTGACGTACACAAACGTGAGGGTAAAACGGGCTCAGCTTAAAGGACTAGTTATGGGCAGTAACTTCTGTGCTTTTGGGCCTGTTGTGTCCGAGTAATGTGTGTTAACACACCAAGCAGGTGTGTTATGAAACTGAAGTAAATCATTGACTGTAAGCATTTAATATCAGATCAAGCTTTGGTTTTGTTACAAAAGCTGTTATTGATCAATAACGTAGTTTTTCTGACAGAAACAAGTCCAGGCCTTTTGGGCCACTTGGGTAAGGGAGGCCTTTAGAACAAGCTAATCTGAGCTCAGTAGTGCTGGCTGTAGAATACAGATTGAAGCCACAAGTTAACCATACAAAATATGATTTTCTGGAGCTTTAACATAAATCCTAAGACACAAAATCTAAATTTCTCTGGATATATAATATTTTAATTAATGAAATATGAATGCAATCATTTTAGCAATAGATACAATGGTCTTATTGGCACTTTCATCTATTTGTGAGGATAGGAGTATCTCGTAACAGTATTGGAGATCCAAATCAACCGGTCTGTTTAAAATAAACCACTTTGTTCTTAAGATAAAAGCATTTGCCTACAGATAAATGGATGGCACTAAGCTACATTAACCTTTCTGCACAAAGAAAGAGCCTTTTATACTGGACAATTTGGATTTCCCAGCTCTATACAGACAACACAGTCATAGTATTGTGGATGGCATCAGTCTACACTCCTGTGAACCACCAAGTGAACGCGAACGGTCTGTCCACTCTTTGTAATACTAGATACAAATGTAATTGTATGCCAGACAGTGTAACCCAAAGCAAGAGTTATTTTAAGATGGGCAAGAAGGTGGTTACAAAGCAGTGGAACATACCAATTCTCAGTCAAATACCTTTCCAGAATTTATAAATAAGCAACTTTAAAAGAAGGTAAAAATCAGAACTTAGTTTAGTTGTTACCTACCAGATTGTCACTGCTGTCCTCAGAAGCTGGGAGTCTGCACGAAAGGAAGGAACAGGCTCAGCCTTCAGTCTTTATATGCCTCTGCACCAGCAAACTGTAGGACAAGCACAAGTAGGGGATCTTCTGTTGAATTTCAGATTAGGAAATGAGAAGCGTGTTTGCCGCTCATATTTCAGGAAAGGATTCCAAAGGGCACCAATTGGCAAAGACACACTTCACATTTCAGAAGTAAACGTGGTATGTGGAGTTCTTAATCTCTGGTCCATTACGTTTGGACTGTCCTGTTACACAAGGACTGTGCAGTATTCTGTGATGCGTTCCACAATAAATACAGAAATCACTGTTAGAATTTGTACTATTTATAATGTTACTGGAAGTCTCAGTAAAAAGGCTGGAGACTGAAGAAACATGGAAATCAGTCGCTTCTCCTAATGTGTAATTAATAGTACCTGTTCTAGGAATAAGGTGAGCAGGCAGGAAAATATAACAAACTCTGCAGTGTAACTACTTCTATTGCTTCTACTCAGTGGATAGAGCGTCTGTCTGCAGGGCTGTTCAGCTGCCTTCACAAAGGCAGCTGAAATGGGGGGGGTTATCTTAGGTTTAAAACAGTAAAAGAAATACACTGAATTTAGCAGCAACGGGCTCTGGAACTTTGCCTGACTTTACTGTATTTCTGCAGCACCTGACAGTGAACAGATTAGATTTGCAAAACCATCTACATGGATTACCTGAAGCCCTGATTTATGCTTTTCATCATTTGGTGAACTTTGAGTTCCCATCCATTTCTGTCTTGTTAGGAAAGCTCAGCTTCCATTTGCAGGTATGAGCACTGTCTGGAGTAACTCTATTCCGTGTTTCCCACAGGCTTGGCAGGTAGGTGATGTATGTTTTCTGCAGCCCATATAGATCTGTGGCAAAGACCGTAAGGAGTCAGCAGAGTCTCTTGCCTCGCCAAGCGCAAGCTCAGAGGATAAAACCTGTTAGTAAGAGCAATAACATTTAACCCGAGTTAAATGTTTTAGAGTTTTTCTATTTTATTGAAATAAAATTGAGATTACTCCAAGGAAAACCTAAAGCAGTGTTGCCCAGCAGACAAAAATATATTGATTTTTACTTCCAAAGGTGATGAAATGGTAACACATACCCCTAGTTAAGCATTTCAGTAGGTGTTGGTGATTACTTGGTCCCCAGGACCTTCTCTAAGGGTCACCATATCTGATGAGCTCTTGTCTCATCTCTACTCCTGCTCTCCTCAACTGCCTTTCCAACTACCATGAAACCTCTTTCTTTCTCTTGGCCTCTTAGGAAGGAGTGAGATGGAGAAGATTTGCATGTGAAGATTTCTCCTAACAATTTAGAGAGCTTGGTCAAAAATAGTTGGGAGTTCGACTCTAATTTATCTTTCCAACTAGAGGTGATCTTGATCCTCAGCCATTAAATTCAACCACTTATCATGATTTCTGCATGCCTGCAGACTAGGTAGAAAGCCAACTGTAGAGATGCAACATGCCTGGAAGCATGAGGACGAAGATGAAGGTAACTAATTCAATCCAAACTGGGCTTCTCTCCACCCAAACCACTGATGATTTACTTTAAAACTGTGGACTTTTGTGCTTTTGAAACAAGTAAGCATCAGCAATAGGTGCTGTAAGTGCACAGAAGCACCCCCAACTTGTAAATGGCCTTATTGAAGTATTTTATTCAGTTTTGAAGATAGTACTAAGAAAGAAAAGAATGGCAGCAGTGCATCCTGACATATAAATCTTCTACGTCAGAGGTATTTTATCTTTCTTAACAGTAGCTACTTCAATATGCTACTCTGTGAGAAAAACAAAAGTCTCAGGACTGAAATTTAACTGTATGGCTATATTAGATTACGCTGAATAAAGGCTATAAGGTAGAAAGGGTTGTATAACAATATCATAAACAAATATTGCTGCCTAGAAACGGCAGGCACAGACACATTAAAATATTTAAGGTACCTTAAATATTAACTACCTAGCAACAAGTCCCTGATTACTTCAAGGAAAATATGCACCATGAGGGAAGGCAGAAATCAGAGCAATCATCATTATTATTATACTTCTTTTTGTACAGTAACAATTAGACACATCCCTCTTGTTACATAAGACACAATTAACATGCATAGGGGATCCCTGCCTTAAATAGTTTATGCTTGACTACACTAAGAAACAATACAAGGCTATGAAATTACAGGATACATATTTGATAGAGCTGAGAAACTGGCTCTCTGCATCACTGAGTTCTAGTTCCTCCTCTGCCTCTGATTTACTCTGATTTATCAACTCACTTATGTCCACACATTCCTGTTTTGGTGCTTGCAATCAGAATGTAGTTGTGCCATAGCAAAGGTACATTACCTGAGGTTGTTTGACAGGAGAACCAGGATAGGCTGTGAGTCTTACATCCCTTGACATTGCTCATGTCACTTAATGCTCGTGTATGTCACTCTTACAGTGACTTACAGTGCGCTCCCATCAGGAGCTCCCCTTAATTCTTCCTGCCCCACCACAGCACGTTCCAAGCCTATGAGGCCGAAGGCAGAATTTCCTCCTGCAGTATTTGTAAAACAGCTGAAAGGACTGTGATGGAAAATGGTTTCCAGTAATAGTTAAACAAACTTTCTAATCTTGCATGTGTTCATTACAGCAGTGAGTAACCATGTTGGCAGGATGCTTACATGCTGTGGTGGCAGGCTCTAGTAGATGCCGACATTCCTATGATTTTTTTCCGAGCTTATAAAAGGTGTCAGGTTAATGCAGGTTTGCAGGGTGTTGGAGGCCCTGGGTTCCTGCAGTCCGACTTTCACAAACAACATTGACATACCCAGCTTTTTAAAACCTGGGATACTTTCAGATTTGACTGCCAAACTAGGGTTTGTAGAACCTTCCTTGCACGTCATGCTCTCAAGCTTTGCATAAAACCAATAACCTTTTCCAGTCTGGGACCTACCTGAATTATACAATCATAGAATCAACTCAGTTGGAAAAGACCTTTAAGATGATTGAGTCCAACCATTACTCCAGGACTGCCAAGTCCACCACTAAAGCTTCATCTACACGGTTTGTTGTGAACACTTCCAGGGACGGTGACTCCACCACTGCTCTGGCAGCCTGTTCCAATGCCTGACCACACTCTCGGTGAAGAAATTGTTCCTAATATCCAATCTAAACCTCCCCTGGTGCAGCTTGAAGCCGTTTCCTCTTGTCCTATCGCTTGTTACTTGGGAGAAGAGACTGACCCCCACCTCACTACAACCTCCTTTCAGGTAGTTGCAGAGAGCGATAAGGTCCCCCTTGAGCCTTCTCTTCTCCAGACTAAACCCCTCCAGGTCCCTCAGCCGTTCCTCATCACACTTGTGCTCCAGGCCCTGCACCAGCTCCACTGCCCTTCTCTGGACCTGCTACAGCACCTCAACGTCTCTCTTGTAGTGAGGGGCCCAGAACTGAACACAGGATTCGCGGTGCGGCCTCACCAGTGCCGAGTACTGAAGACAGTTATCCCCTAGCAGAGGTATTAGAGCTTGGTTTTCTGTTTGTAAACCAAATAGAAAGCCATTGGCTCATATCTGCACCTCTTTATTCCATATCCACAACTCTAATCCTCATTCCAAATCTTAACTCTAACAACAATCCATCAATCTCTACCTGCCTCAAAAGAAACACAAGCCTGTGGGCTCGGGCAGCACAAGCCTTGGATGTTTCCAGCAGCACTGGGCTGAACACTAGCAGCAGTTCTTCAGTTCCTGCAGGTTTAGAACTGAGCACAACCTAGCTGAGGGTAAGGGTGGTAAATTAAAGTGGAAAAAACACTGAGCAAAGGTGTAGTTTCAAATACCTTCTTCTCAGCGACACCTACTTTTGAGATTTAACAGGTTTGTTTTTGCACGGTAGGTTTGGCTTTTCAATAGGAGGGAATGAGTCAGCCCATTCTAAAAGCAGGCCCTATGTAAATGTTCATCTAGAAAAGGCTGACAGCTTTTACTCATTCACTTGAATTTGTGCTTTTATTCAATGAGGAATGTGGAATTTAGCCACGTCTTTAGTATTTCTGAATCATTTCAGCTTTCTTCTGATAAACCAGTACTTTATTTTTTGGTAGTTCTTAAAGATGCATTAGTGCATAACTCACGGGGTGTTTCAGACACACGGCTCAGCTGTGAGGCACAAACAGCCCCTCTTCCGCCTGTGCTTTGGTACCTTTAGGACACACTGCCACCAGTTTAGCAGAGGGTCTGTACGTAAGCGGCATGCAGAGAAGGGTGGTGGAAGAAGAAAACATGATGCTGGTTCTGGTTGCTTAGGGAATGACGTGTTCCTTATGACCACCACTCCAAGCAAATCACTTTAGATTGCCTTAATTCTGTTCAAATAAAACATGTGTTCTCAGATTTTTACAGGGAGGCTCAAAGCATTTATTTTATAATGGATTGAATCAGATGCACTGATTCAGAGTTTGTACCATCCAAGAGGGTGAAATTCTCCCAGTGTCACCTGGTGATATTTTTGCTTTTTGTCCATATGTTTTCCACTGGGAACTCTGTGTGTCTCCAGTAGTTGTGGACAGAGCCTCATCCATCAGCCTAATCCACTCCTGAAGCATCTTTGCATCCAGAGGCAGGAAAGTCGGGGAGCTTTGTGTGCTTGTGATTTTCCCTGTTCTCCCTGGGGGATTTTCTGTCCCATGCATTGCACAGCCGAAGCTTCTGCTGTTGCCAGAAGTTGGAACACAATCTGAGTACATTTATGTAAATGATGGAGGAAGAAAAGACCAATTTTTGTATGAGTTCATATGGACATTTCAGGTGTGATTCCAGCAGGTGCTGTGCAGACGGTGCGTCTTGGCAAAAAAACCTCTGAGAGTCTTTCAAATTTAGAATCCAAAAACCTAAAACTCCAAAAGTTACTTGGGCTGGAGCCAAGAAACATGTTCTTAACTAACTTTATTTGCTTTATGGTGCTCTGACAAAGGCAAAATCCAGTCAGTGGAAAAAACTGACAATGTCAGTAAGTGGTAATTTAGTGTTCATCACGCAGCCAACAGTTACCTAAAGAACATAGGCCCTTACAGCATGTACCGTTCAATTTCATACCGTGACAAATTACCTTTCTCAGGGCCACCTGATACACTTGCATTAACGCAAGTGGCAAATACGGCCTTACTGCTCATTCCGGCCTAATGTCGCCGGTACAGCTTCATTTATAACGTCAATAGAAACGTGACATCGAACCGGGGGCGCGCAGGGTCCCCATCGAGCAGCAGAGGGCAGCAGAGAGCCGCGGATGGGGCCGCCACGGCCGGATCCTCCCGCGGGCAAAGCGCGGGGCTCGCTGCCGGGTCCTGCCGCTGGAACCGCGGCCGGGGGGGACTCACGGAGGCGGCATCTTCCTAAAGCAGCCGCTTTGAATCATAGAATCACGGAACGGTTTGTGTTGGAAGGGACCTTAAAGCTTATCCCGGGCAGGGGCACCTTCCACTAGAGCAGGTTGCTCCAAGCCCCTGTGTCCAACCTGGCCTTGAACACTGCCAGGGATGGGGCAGCCACAGCTTCTCTGGGCACCCTGTGCCAGCGCCTCAGCACCCTCACTGGGAAGATTTCTTGTAGCCCCTTTAGGCACTGCTCTAAGGTCTCCCCTTCAGGAGCCTTCTCTTCTCCAGGCTGCCCCAGCCCAGCTCTCTCAGCCTGGCTCCAGAGCAGAGCTGCTCCAGCCCTCGCAGCCGCTCCGTGGCCTCCTCTGGGCTCGCTCCAACAGCTCCACGTCCCTCTTGTGCTGTTGCCCCAGAGCTGGATCAGGACTGCAGGGGGGGTCTCCCCAGAGCACAGCAGAGGGGGAGAATCCCCTCCCTCGACCTGCTGCTCACACTCTGGGGGTGCAGCCCAGCACATGGGGGGGTTCTGGGCTCAAGCGCACACTGAAGCTGGGTCATGGGGAGCTTCTCGAACACTCCCAGGTCCTTCTTTTCAGGGCTGCTCTCAATCCTGTCTCTGCCCAGCCTGTGTTTGTCCTTGGGATTGCCCCAGCACCCAGGTGAAGTGCACTTTTGATGAAGGACAGAGGGCTGAGCATGGAATGATGAGCAACACAAGCTGCCAAGAAGTGAACAACCATCTGACTGTAAGAATTGCTCCAACCTTTTTGATCCAGTCGCTGATGCAGCCTTCTCTTTAACACATTGAGCTGTAAGAAGAGATCATGTCAAGCAGAGAGTAAAAATTGGTCTTTGCATAATGGAGCACTGTCCACATAAATTCCTCCTATTATCACAATGGTTGGGGATTATTTTTCACCTTATTGCCACCTCAGGGAACTTTGCATGCTCTTATGTGTACTTATCTGATATTTCAATTAAATGATTCCAAAGTGCTTTCCAGCCATAAAACACTCCACAGGGATAGGTCATACACCTATTATTTGAGTTTACGAGTGGCATGGTAAATTATCTGCAGGATCAGTAGCACAACCCAGCAGTGTTAATTCCCAGTCCTTCCCAAATCCTTTTCCCATAGGCATTATATTGCTGTGACAGGAGATAAATGTTTATCTTCCATAAGCTGAATCCAAATCCATTGAACAAAACTGAAGGCTACATGGCTCCTTAAAATGACATACTCCAACTGAGAATCAAATCTGTGACCACAGCTGGGTTTGGTAGCATTAAATTGCATTTGTAGATGCTGTGTTGGATTAAGAGTAGGGCAGGAGCATCTATTTTAAAGATTGTTAGCAAATTATAGTCTGTATTTCGCTTTTTCACTGTAGTTAACATAGAGGCTTGAGGCAAACAGAACAATCCCAGCATAATGCACTAGTTGGTCTCAGAAACCTGATTTCAAACCATTTTAGTTGAGGAAGAAAGTTATTTGGGGTCTTGCTCACATTTGTTTTCTTATTTTTGAAATAATAGTGTCCCCAACATAAAAAGGACATGGAGCTGTTGGAGCAAGTTCAGAGGGGACCACAAGGATGATCAGGGGCTGGAGCACCTCCCGTATGAAGACAGGCTGAGAGAGTTGGGGCTGTTCAGCCTGGAGAAGAGAAGCTGCGTGGAGACCTCAGAGCAGCTTCCAGTGTCTGAAGGGGGCCTATAAGGATGCTGGGGAGGGACTCTTCATCAGGGACTGGAGTGGTAGGACAAGGGGTGATGGGTTCAAGCTTAAACAGGGGAAGTTCAGGTTAGACATAAGGAAGAAGTTCTTTACTGTGAGGAGGTGAGGCACTGGAAAGGCTGCCCAAAGAAGTGGTAAATGCTCCATCCCTGGCAGCGTTCAAGGCCAGGTTGGACAGAGCCTTGCGTGACATGGTCTAGTGTGAGGTGTCCCTGCCCATGAGGTTGGAACTGGATGATCTTAAGGTCCTTTCCAACCCAAACCATTCTGCGATTCTATGATTTTTAGGGCTTAGGAGTTTTTTGGCACTTTCAAAGCCACTGCTTCTGTAAAGAAGCAAGCATGGCTGAGTGGGGAAAAATAGAATGCCAGTCTTTTTTGTCTTTTTCCCTGTTGTCTGTGTGAACCTTTTTCTTTACATTGCTCATTCATTACTTTTTTTGGGTAAACATTGACAAAAACTCCCTCAAGTTTGGAAGTACATTTGGACAACAGATGCCAAGGAAAAAATAATCAGTGAACAGCACAGATAGAAACTAAATTCTTGTGAAGGAGGTAGTTCTTAATTAAAACAAGAAATTGGTACACTATGGATCCTACTGTTTCTCAGGTGGATTTGGAGCTTTGGTTCAATTTGTTATTTATAAGGAGGCAGGTTTAAATTGAATAACCTCACAAGCCCTGAGCATAGGACATGACACTAAGACGATCGTTCTGAAGGCTCAGAACCCAGCTGGAGGAAAGGCAGCAAGCAAAGAGAGCCAAGCAGGATGAATCTTGCAGTTTCTGGTTCACTAGCAAGTGTTTGTAGTTCTGGGGTGTTGCGATGCCTTGACAGGAGCTTCTGCTGCTACTTGATAGATACATGCACAAGAGAAGACAGAATGAGATGGATGAAAAGAAGGTTAAGGCCATGTGGAGGTGGGCAAAGAGACTGAGATTCAAATAAATAAGGGTGCCACAAATCGTCCTAAGTTGTGAATAGGAAGAGATGACATTAACCTCATTCCTCTCTTGCCTAACCTTAAAAGCCAGTAGTGGACATTGGCCAGCTGACGTCAGTGAGCAGCCTATTCCCATGCGTATTTATCCAAATTCTTAATTGCTGTCAATTATGCTCACTATGTCTTGTCTTTCCTGGGATAAGACCTGGGATTATTTAGCCTCAAAAAGAAAAGTCTCCAGGGAAATCTTATGATTGTGTGTAAATGCCTGATGAGAGGATGAAAACAAGATGGGGCCAGGCTCTTCTCAGTAGTATTCAGTGACAGGACAAGAGGAAATGGACAAAACAGAAATACAGGAAATCCACTTCAAGTTAAGAAAAAGCTTTTTCACTGTGAGGGAGGCCAAATACTGGCCCAGGCTGCCCAGGGTGGCTGTGGAGTCACCATCTCTAGAGATACACAAAACCCCACTGGACATGATCCTGGGCAACCTGCTGTAGCTGAGCCTGCAGTGAACAGAAGGGTTGGACCGCAGGTTCCTTTCAACCTCAACCATCCTATGATTCAGTGACAGTGAACAAAGAAACAAGTTATTCTTGTCCTCTTTCCAGCAATTTTCATCTATTTCCAGACTGTTTTCCTGTTTCCCATGAGAAACTAGTCAAAAGAATCCTAATTCTTGAAATCTTAAATCACAGCTTCTAGAATTCAGATTATCCTTGATTTCCTTTGGCCTGTTTTCAGTTGGTAGTTCTTGAAATGGTTGTACCAAAGTGAATATAGCATTCCCACTGAGGTCTTACTCATAGTAGAGTAAAAGGATTACTGCATAGGTCTTACGTATAATTCTCCTGTGTATTCATTTTAGTATAACTGGATTATTTTTTGACTGTTTTTGTTCCTGGTTGCTTGATCAATTTATGACCTAGGATTACCCCAGAACTCCTGATTATCCAGCTGTTCCTGAGCTAGTATTGATGCAGATGATCATTCCTCTTGCCAGTCATTTCATTCATTTCAGATAACTTCTTCGACTTGCCATAATAACCTGATAATGGAATCCTGACACCCAGTGGGCTCTCAGGCCCTTCTAACTCGACAAGTTACTAAGTCCACTTGTTATTCTACTATTTGGGCCATTGGCAAATACAAACTCATGAGTTAACCGTTAGTAACCGCTCTGCAAGAAAAGCTTCTCAACTATTTGGGACTGTGGAGGTGTCGTAGCTGGACCCTTTTTCCTTAGATAGTTATGGGAAAACCACAAGAGACAGGATCAAAGGTCGTATTAAGTGCAGATATATGTTACTGCTCAGGACTGGCATAAGAAGAAAGGATATTGATTCCATCTTCAATTTATTCTGTTAACTGGTTCAAATCTCACTGACATGGGCAAACAACAGTAAATTAGAAGCCCAAATACTTTTCCTGCTTTCTGGGGCTTCTGTTAGTTTTCAAAGATCAATACTTCTGCAAGGTTATCACGTCTCCATCTGGTCCTTCTGGATAGACGACATAGTGTAGACTCCTGCAACAACACCACGTGCTTGTAACTCTTCCCTTCAGTAATTACTCAGAGATCTATTTCCTCCTACATTCTGTATGGTGTAAATGGCAGGTTTATGATGCCTTAATAAATGAAATGGGGTCTTGCAGTACTTTGTGTTCCTCTTTCCCCAAAGAGGTAATTGAGTATTTATAAGAAGTTTCTAAGAAATGTTAACATTTTGCTCAGGAATGGCATTGACCTTTTCTTGGAAACATCTGGTAAAGCTGAGTCATCCGTGCAGCTACGTATCAGTCATAGTGTTAGCTCTCTGATTTATCACACATAGTCATAGATCTAGGGTATAAAGCTATTACAGATAGGCCGTATATATATTATTCGAATGTATATATATGTTGTAACATAATGAAAATGTCAAACAAAATGAAAAGCACATTAGTAACTGCCAAGTGTTACATGCGGCTCTGATTCCACCTTGGCTTCTCACTGGCATTCCCCTTCACCAAATGCAAAACCTGACTGACTCCAACACCAACCCACAACTTCCCTGGTTTGTTTGAGGTATAGTCTTACATAAATTTTTTAATTATTATTTCCATAAAATATAGAGCTTGCTTTCATTTATCTGCATATAAATATGAGCATAAACTCTTTCACCATAGCAGTTTAAAACGTTTTACACATATTAATAGTCAGGCTATAGCACCTCCATGCAGTAGGGGAAATCCTATCTTTAGTCAAATGTAAAAATGAGGTACAGAGAGCTTAAGGTATTTATCCAAGGCCAGGCAGATTGGTCAAGGATTCAGACTTCCTGATTTGCAGTCCCATGCCTATCTCCTTTCCCTAGGTTTTAAAATGACCTACATATCATTGCTCAAGAAAGGCTAAGCCAGCAATAAACACTTCTAGCCTCTCTATGGCAATGATCATCTATCCTAGTTATCCAAGAATAAAATGTATCATCTCACAGGAAAAGAAAGTTCTTTTAATCTTCTGGTTTAGCCCTTTGAGAGTCATAAGAATTCTAATTACCGGTACAGTACTTAATGGAGCATCAAGAGCTTGAGGATTGCTAATTCTATACACATATTCTTATCCACATGCCACAGATGAAGAAAAGCTGACACAGTGGGTTTTGACCTAAATTAACACTTAGCAGCTGGAGCTTCTGCTCTTGGGAGAAAGAGGTTCAGTGTCCCTCTTAGAACTTAATACATTCCTACTCTTAAATACTTATGTGTTTATCTGCAGTAGAAACACAGCTTTATGTAGAGGTTGGGGTTCTGTAAAGATGAATTTTACTGGAAAGGCGTGTGTATGAATGTCAACACATTTTATCATGGCTTTGGATGTCTACTAGAATAACTTCACTAGCAGTGTTAAAAATAATGAGCTCTTCAGCCAGCATATCTGTGCTGGTGAATCTGGCTGAGCTACAGCAAGGCTTACAGAAGCCCATCCTCACTGTTCCAGCTTGTGTCATTTGGGAAGGTGATGTAATGGTCACTGGAAAAGCTCCTTTGGATGGCACCTCTGCGTATTATCACAGGGCTTTGCTGCTCCAAATATGGATGAGCACATGGAGTCCTTACAGCTGAAACAAAACCGGAAGATGCACTCCAGGACTGGTGCTCCAGTTGCTGAGGACAAAACTAGATCAAATCTTTAACTCAAGAGTAAATTGCCAAGTGAATTAAATTCTAAGCCTAAAGAATTAGGCTGTTTCTGTTCAATAAGGACCAGGCAGGTTTGCTATTACTCTGGTTACTGTTATTTGGAGTCCAGTTTTACAAACACTCTTTTAGTAGCTTATTCTGCATCTGTATTAGTTCCCCGAATTCAGTTCACAATGTGCTGCACAAATGCTTGTGGCTGTACAGCGCGGGCATGGTACAGGAATAGAAACACACAGCTGGAAGGAGGAAATGATTATTTAAGCTGGCTTTAGCAGAATTGTTGCTGAATGTCACAGCATGGCAAACCTTACTCTGCAAGTTCCCTCTGGAACATCTTCTGGGGTAAGGAAAGAATTTTACCCCAAATTCACTTATTGCATAGGCTTTTGCTGCAACTCTATAAGTGCATCTGCTCTTTTAAAAGCATGTTAGCTCACAATATAGAAAATGAAGTCAACTACAGTGATAGAATAGAAATATTTTGTATTAAAAATGTAATAACTGGAGTACTACAGTATGTTTTCCATCACAATTTGGTAGTGCTTAAAATCCTGGAGTGCTGAAAGCACTGGCTTCCAGGCTGATCAATAATGTCTCATTAGCTTGTGTTCCATCCTGTAAACCTCACATTCTCTCCTTGTTCCTTGTCTTTTGTAATGGTTCTAAATCTCTGGAACGTGAATAGGCATTACACCCTGGCTTTGTAGAGTATAGCACGGCAGGGGTCCTTATCCATAACTAGAGTTCCTGGGCATGAGAGTAATGTAATCAATGCACAATAATTAATAGCTGTTGTACAAAATAGTAAGTGCCATGAGAAAGGGGAGCAAGAGGAAAGCGATTTTAAAAGAAACCAAACTCAGGGAAGGTAAGGCTTTTCCTGCATTTATTCCCATCATGTTCAGCTGACAAAGATTTTTGCACTGAATAACTAATAAATTCATTTTTCATAAGACAGCCAAAACCGGGGTGAAAAGTGACAGAGAAATGTAATAACACTTCAGTACTTGGCAACTATTGCTATTCTTCAGGCAATACTTGATGCTTAGCCTCAACAGGATTCACAACAGAGGGAGTTAGTTACATGAAGAATGGAATACATCTATTTTGCTATTTTACTACCAAATCGCTGCGATACTCAGAGAAACTGAGTAGTCATATTTATAAATAGAGACATGAAATAAGATAAATCTTAAGGAAAAAGCTAGATTCAATGAAGCCCAATAGCATTACAAAGATAACTGGATGGGATTTGTTTCTGTAATATTAAAATAGAAAAAAACCCCAGGGAAAATAGAGCAACTTTCAAGAAAGCCTCTTACAAAATTGATTTAAATTGGCTAAATGGTATCAGAAAAAAATAACTCTGATTTTTTTTTCCTAAAAGACATATTAAACCCTTAATGTTTGACCTTAAAATTTTACTTTTCATCATTTGTTGAAGTGTGAACTATTTTACTCCTACAAAACCCAACCCAAATTAAAAATGAAGGGAGGTAAGTTAAGCTCTTCCAAAGGGTAATGAAACCATTAACTTGCTCCAATTGTTTTTAAATCTTCTTTTCCTGGATATATCTTCAATGAGTAGCCAATGGATTTCCGTCCCATTTTTTATTAAATGTATTCTGCTCCACTCCCAAGACACGGAGTTAAATACTGGTTTGTAGCTGTAATCACCACCAAGACAAGGTTGTCTTTGGAACATTTCCATAGAAGCCCCAACTGTGACCTCACGCCACCCTAATAAAGACACATATGGTTGTGAGGAAGCCTGGTTTAGAACCACCCACACTGAAACTTTCTGTGATCAAAGCTCTAGAAAGGAAAATCTCTTGTAAGGCAAATGCGCAAAAACCCACACTTGGGGAAAAAGGAGTGCGTTGTGTAGATTTCCTCGATGCTTTCTGGCAAATGAGATTCATCAACCTTTAATCAATGAAAAGACTGAAAGTGGAACAAAAAATACAGTCTACTTAGTGAAGGACTTTCTGTGTCTGGTCTACTTTGTCCACTTCTAAAATCACTGTGAAAGCAGCATGCCCGGGTGATCAAAGGAGGAAAAGCAAGTAGAATCTGTTTTAAATTAGCTATGAATTTTATTACAATGGCCATGAAGATCAGCCTGTCATTTAGCTTGGAGAAATAGGGAATTAAATGCAGCCTTGGTATACTATAAACAGTATTTTAACTGATGAAGGCAGATCAATAACACAGTAAGGAATCTTTTCATGTGTGATTGTGCTAGCTTGATAGACTGCAAAGTGAAGTTTGCAATTGTAGAATAAATGAACTGCAGGCAGTCAGAACATCCTCATTTCTTTTTGCAAATGGTCTCATTGATTTGATTGTAACAGTAAGTGCAGCAGAGGGAAATCGATATATTACCCACAAGCCATGTAGTACATTGCAGATGGTAACCACATACACATGGCTTTGCAGGGAAAATGTTATTGTTTTCCTATGTGCTCAGTGAAGATGGTGAAGCTAGTGGAAATTTCTCATTGGCAAGCAAGAGGTTTTCATGGGGAAGGAGGAAATACCAAAGTCCCTCTTCCTTTAGAGATAACAACTACAGCTGCCATATGAAAAAGTTATTTCAGTGGAAAGAAAGCTTAAAATAAAATCAGGCAGAAATTTGTATGCTAAACTGATTCCCCTGGCTTTGAGAAAGTTGTCATTTTCTTGCCAAAAGCTAATATTCATATGCCAGTGGTTTTGTATTTTTCTGTTCTAAAACACAACATACAAGCATTTTTCAGAGTATCTAATACTGAAAGTACATTTACAGGTACTTCAGAAGTGTTCTGGTGGCAACTGTTGGCTGTCACAAACAAATATCTCTTTATCTGCTATATTGCCAATGTGAAGAACCTACTGTGTTACTTCTGTTCTGAGGAGGTTCCTTCTCAAAGCAGGCTTTTCACAGTGTCTGGTTAATACGTGACACAGCCTCTCTAAAAGCACATAAAAGCCTTAAAAAAACCTATTTCAGAAGAGGAAGGTAACCCAAGAGTCCTTCTTGCATGATAGTTTATCAACCATCCCACACAGCTGGGGAGCTATCAGGTTACTAACTATGTGATGAAAAATAGGGGAAATTAAAGAATCTGATTGGAATATTGTAGAAGCCCTAATCCAAGCATTTGATTTCAGATATTAAGGGTATAGCATCATGAATTAATTACTCGTATTCCTGTATTAGTAGGAACATATTAGAAACATCTCAATTACAGAGTCAGGCAAACCAGTTTGTCTTGTCTGCAAGAAAACCAGAAGGCATAACAGGAGGCTGAATGGGGACAACTGGATGGGGAAACCTAAGCTCAGTTAGGGAAGCATAAAGGAAGCATATGGAAGGCGCATGTGGGTAGGGACTACTCAGGAGGAATACAGATGCATTGCCTGGGCACACAGGGATGCAAATAGGAATGACAAAGCACAGCTAGATGAAAAACTGGCAAGGAGCACGAAGGGTAACAAAGAAGGCTTCTCCAGTTACTCTGGCATCAAGAAGATGACCAAAGAAAACTTAAGCTCGCTGCTGTTGTGAGGACAGAGAAAAGGCCGAGGCCCTTTTTGCCTCAGGTTTTATCTGCTTTCAGGCCTCCCTTGCTGCTGGGTGAGGACAGAGAAAAGGCCGAGGCCCTTTTTGCCTCAGGTTTTATCTGCCTTCAGGCCTCCCTTGCCTCTGTGTCTAAGAGCAAAGGTAGGCTACAGAAGTTCTACCAGCAGTAGAAGATGACTGCATTAGGAGTTACTTGAATAAACTGACATACAAATAGTCCTTGGGACCTGATGGGATGCATCCAGAAGTGCTGAGGGAGCTGGCTGATGTCCCTGCAAGATTGCTTTTTATCATCTTTATCATGGCACTTAATCCTGTAAACAACTAGACTAAATATACCTCGAATAAAGAACAAGGCAGCAAAAATTCTTTCCTCTCATTGTGGGATAGGTAAGTAAGTGATGGCTTAACCTGTTAAGTGAAAGCAAAGCAGCAAATGCCCATAGTATAAAATGTCCACCCACTGCACCTATGAGCTGGTATGTCTAGTAGCAAAAGAGTGAACTACCTATAAGGATATTGTGCAGGCTGACAGGACTGCTTCAAATATGTTATAGGTGTATTCACTGCCAAAGGAGATTTTTCTGATGGAAAGCTACCAGGAGCATGAAAGCCAGACAAACAAAAATGTTCCACATCTTCTTAATCACAGACACTTAGAAAAAAGATCCTCACACTCTCTACAATGTCATTTCCAAGATGGGTATTATTCATCCCAGGAAGATGTGTATTTGTGCAATCTATCCAGACAATTGTGCTTCCAAGCAGGGAGTGTTGCTATATCAGCACTTCCGATTAATCAACATTTAAACTTGAAATCAGGTGATACTGAGAGTGAGAACCCGTGACTAATCATCAGCCTCTGCATTTCCTCACCATTAGCTATTGACAATGAACTGCAAAAATGAAAAGCTCCCTTTCCAATTCGTTTTTTCCTGTGCTAACTGAAGCTGACAGGCTCATAAACACACTGACCAGCTGTGAATCTGTGGAGAACACACCGAATGTGAACAGAAAACTGCCTAAGGGGGAAAAAAAACCCTGATCAAAGGGTGAACAACAGTGAATCAAAATCTGTCCTCCAAATCCCTGCAAGGAGCTCTGAATTATTTTAATGGCAACTCTCTGCATTACACAACAGCAAGCCATTTGGAAAATGCATGCAGAATAGAGATGATATTGCAAGTGGCAGTGAGAAACACTTAGCAAATGATGGTGCAGACTGCATACACTTAAAATGCTTTTCTAAACTTGATGCTTCCAAAATCAAGCTCTTGCCTGGGTCTTGAACGTTAACATATAGTAAGGACATTTTCCATTTCTTAATGTCCTGTCATCACATGATGTTAAGGTCCTTTCCAACCCTAACCATTCTATGATTCTATAACTAATATATATGAATAATACACTAATAGAGAAACATTGTATGGGAGAGAAACCAATCTTTGAAAAGAATGGTTTCAAAGCAGTGCTGTTCAGTAGTGAGTAGTTTAATAATAGTTGGAAAATCTTCCTATTTGCGAGTTGAAGATGTGCTGCTCTGCAGCAGCCCATCCCTCTGCATCAGCACAGTCTCCAGTGCTCCCAGCCAGTGCTGTGTCCAAAGGAACTTTTGATTTGGCATGATAAAGGGAAGCAGAAACTTCTGGCAGGGGAAGGAAATTCCTAAATTGATCTGCCACTGACAGAACAGGCTCATTCTGGAAATCTCTGCCCTCAGCTGCTAGTTCCCATGCCCCAGCTGGAGATCTCCACTGTCCTGTTGTGTGACAAATGCCAAGTGAACTGTTGATGGAGCTGCTCTGAGTCGATGGAATCCGTAGCAGGGGCAGGACATCTTTCTTAATGCATTTTCATAGTGATTATCATTTGTTCTTACAGGAGAATATTAATCACCCCAGTTAATAAGTCTGTACGGGTTTCGCAGATAATGAATTCAATTAAAGTCAACTGCTGACGTTTGCACAATGAAATGAAGGAATGATACCACTGAATAATGTGTTTATTTGCTCTGTCCAGGAAAAGACAACAAAGTATACAGGCAGGTGTGTACAACTGACAGCTAAAAGGGATTCTTCTACCTAAGGACTGAACTTCTCAAACATCTTCCTCACCTCCCAGATCTTGACCCCAAATGATTCTCAAATTTCTTTTTTTCCTTAAGGCTTCACACATTTCTGTCTGAAAAGGGGATTGCTGCATCTACTGCCACTAAGATGTCTGCTGCCTGTGGCTCATCTAACTGACTACCATCCTTCTGCCCTTCTCATAGTGCAAGGCAGGGAAGAGACAGAGAAGAAGAGCAAAACTCAAGAACCTCTTCTAGCTGACAATTGCCAGCTCCTTGCAGGGTCACAGAGGAACTTCTCTCCAGGAGCCCTTTAGGCAGCTAAATCTGAAAGACAGACACTGCTTTCTTTGCACACCAGGAGCTTTCAGTTAGAGACACAAAATACATCCCATTGCAATCACAGCTCCGCTCTCCACTTATTTGACCTGAAATTTCACAATGCCTTCTCCACTTGGGCTAGGAACTAGGCTTCATTTTATGGCACTATAAATGTATTTCATTTACAAGTGAGGAAACAGCACTACGTTGTTGTGCTAGGAAATAAGCTGTGGACTAATCCGTCTCTATACTGCATTTCTGTATATGTTTGATATGCCTTTGGAAATAGGTGACATTGTGCTTATAGCAGAATGTTATAAGCTTTGCTTATAACAAAGTCAAGAGTAATTAATTCAAAAGAGATCTATTTATTAAAATGATGAGAAGCCATTCAAACTCCTTTCCTGCCCAGTACTTACAGGAGTGATCTGAATTACTAGCATTCAGCCAATGGCATTGACTGCCTCATACAAGAATTGGGCAAGACAGTGCTACACTGGAAGCTATAGGGCATTCACAAGGTGTAGCGTGTTTAAAATCAGGATCTGTAGCCAAGAACAGTGCATCCTTTTGTACACCTGCCCTGGGGAAAATTTTAAGAGATATCAGCATCTATTATCAAATCAAATAGAGTTCAGTTCCATTCATATTGTTGCTATACTACTTAAGCGTCCTTAAAAAGCAGAGGTCAGACCTTATATTTGAAAGAAAAACCTTAAACTGCATTCAAAATAATATAAATCCAGTACAGAGTCACTAGAAAAATCAATTCTTTTAGGAAGGGTAGATGGAAATAAATGAAAAGATGGGAAAATTGGTTTTCTGGTATGATGTAAAACTACTTACTTGCATGGACCATTAATTTTCACAATATACTGAAGATATTCTTTCAACAAACCAAGCTGCTCCCAAATGGCTGTAGGCACAACGGGATGCTATTTGTCTATTTCTACTTCAATTTCATAGCGAGCAGGACTTCAGCTTCTGTGAACAAACAAAAGCTCTGAAAACCTCTGGATAAGCGGCCAGTAAGTTTGTAGCAGTGATGAGTTTGCTGGTACGTTTTCCAGTGTTGCCTGGAGAGGAGAGAGCGTGTAACTAACTATACTATACTAATAACTTGCATCAGGAGATGCTCCTTTCCGTATAAATATTTAAAATCATGAGTCCTGGGCTATGGTGTTGAGATTTCCTATCACCACTGTATCAACTCCTGACTCTTTCCACCAGTTATTAAAAGTGCTCCCTCCTGGGGAAAGCAGAAAGACCTTGGGGGATGCCGGCTTGGTTGTTACCGCCTCGCCTGTAGTGGCTGGATATGACCCCCCAGCGGCTTTGCGGCTTGTGCTGTTGGCAGCTTCCAGGCCCTGCGGGGCCCCGGCACCCCGACAGGCACCGACAGGGCCGGCGAGAGCCAGGGCAACCGGGGAGCCGGGCAGGAGAGCGCGCCCCTCCCTCAGACCCAACCCCAGCCACTGCCGGCACCGGCGTTATCACAGAATTATTTAGGTTTGAAAAGACCTTTAAGATCATCAAGTCCAACCATTCCCCAGCACTGCCAAGGCCACCACCAACCCATGTCACTGAGGGCCTCGGCTACACGGAGTGTGAACACTTGCAGGGACGGTGACTCCAGCACTGCCCTGGGCAGCCTGTTCCAGTGCCTGAGCACCCTCTGGGGAAGGAATTGTTCCTCATCTCCATCTAAACCTCCCCTGGTGCAGCTTGAGGCCGTTTCCTCTTGTCTCATCCCTTGTTCCTTGGGAGCAGAGACCGACTCCACCTCACTCCATCCTCCTGTCAGGCCGCTGTAGAGAGCGATAAGGTCCCTCCTGAGCCTTCTCTTCTCCAGACTAAACCCCCCCAGGTCCCTCAGCCTTTCCTCATCACACTTGTGCTCCTTCACCAGCTCCACTGCCATTCTCTGCGCTCTCTCCAGCGCCAGTTATCCCTGTTATCCCCACCACGGCCCCCCAGCCCGGCCCTCGCCCGCCGCTCACTCTGTGCGCGGTCCCCGGCCCGCCTCCCTCCGCGGGCCAGCGCTGAGGGGAGCAGGGGGCTGAGGGGAGGGGCAGCCCCGCCCTTCGCGCTCCTCAAGCCCCGCCCCCGTGCCGCTCTGCACCAATGAGAGCGCAGCCATGCGCTGACGGACAGCGTCACGTGCGGGGAGGGTAGGCGGGGCCGGAACCCGCGCTCGCTCCCGGCTGGCCCGAGG
Source organism: Strigops habroptila (assembly GCF_004027225.2). NCBI lineage: Eukaryota > Metazoa > Chordata > Aves > Psittaciformes > Psittacidae > Strigops > Strigops habroptila. The sequence goes on from NC_044281.2 coordinate 76,905,465, forward strand.
AAGCGCCCCTCGGCGGGAGCGGCCGTGGCAGCGCTGGGACCCGGCGGGCTCCGTGCGGCAGCGCGCGCGTGCGCGCCCCCGCGCTCGGCTCGGGAGCGCGCCCCGGCCCTCCACACCTCCCACCGCGCCCCCCCCGCCCCGTTCCCCGCTTGCCCCTCCGCTTTACCGCCCGGTGTACACGGGTGCGGAGCGGCGGGAGCGCCCCGTTCGCCCTCTCTCCCTCCTTCCTTCCCGGCGGTGTGCGAGGATGGAGCTGTTCCAAGCCAAGGACCACTACATCCTGCAGAGCGGGGAGCGGGCGCTGTGGTGCAGCCGGAGGGACGGCAGCCTGCAGCTGAGAGCCGGTGAGACCCCGCCGCCGGCGCCGCCGCTTCCTGTGTGGGGAAGGGCCGGGGTGCCCTCGCCGGGGCGCGATGGCTGGGAGCGGACGGGGAGAGGGTCGCTGCGGGAAGGGCGGTGTCGGTGCCCAGCCCCGGTGAGGGGCGGCGGGGCTCGGTGGTGTTGCCGCGGGTGGGTCCGGTGGGGCTCAGCCCCCCGCGGGCGCGGTAACCGCCTCTGCCCATCGCCCGCCCCGCGGAGGGCGAGTTCCGGCTGCCGCCGGCCCCGCGCTGCCCGGAGCCGTGCCCGAGGGGCGGGAGGTCACGCGTGTCCTGGCCCCGCGCGGAACGCTCCTTCTGCGGGGTGAGGAATTGGGGTTTTATTGCACCATGTGTTCGTTTCTCTCCAAAATCAAATAGGGCTGCCCCTGCCAGCCCCCCCCCCCCCGCCGTGGGGAGCCTGGATAGTTTATGGTGTTGGAAATGGATCTGGGCACCCTCAGGGGAGCATCACCAAACCAGAAGGGCCATCTTGTGCTGGTGTCAGCCTTACGTAAGTGATGCTGGCCACTGTTCCCGGTAAATGGTGATTGCGTCTTGGGACAAACGTGTCCCCTGGTCTCCTCGGTGAGGAGAGGTTGACCAGTGCTCTACACTTCTAAATTGCTCTCAAATTTTCTTAGTGTAAGTGATGGTTACAAAGGGGGTTAAGTGTGTTAATATAAGGCTGAAGAGAAGGAAGTGGGATCAAAAATTGTGGATTTGTGTTAACAAAAATGTTCGCGTAGGGTTGTGTTACAGAAATCTTGAAACAATGATAATGATAATAACCTGTCTGGGAGGTGAGTCAGTAAAAGTGTCTGTAAAACGAAATACTGTTGTTAGAATCGTAGAATCCCAGACTGGTTTGGGTTGAAGGGACCTTAAAGCTCATCCAGCTCCAACCCCCTGCCATGGGCAGGGACACCTTCCACTAGAGCAAGTTGCTCCAAGCCCCTGTGTCCAACCTGGCCTTGAACACTGCCAGGGATGGGGCAGCCACAGCTTCTCTGGGCACCCTGTGCTACTGAAATCAGCTTGCTTTAAGTGGTAGATGTACCTTAGATGTAAAGGACCATGGTAAACCTGCTTATAAGTTAAAAATACTCTAAATAGCTGGATGTTTCACCAAACAAAAAGTCTTCTAAATTTGGGATCCATTTTTGCTGATAAAGCCAGTTCAGCACGCATATGACCAGGTTGGCTATCTGAGCACAGCACGCTTCATGATCCCTTTTATAAAAGGCTGGAAAAACTTTATACATAAACATCGAATACCATTGTTATCTGTGTTTATCCAAAGAGCTGTTTTTCAGACTGGTCTGCCTTGTGTTATGTTTTTGTACTTGGGTCATGTCTTGTCAGTGTGTTTTGCATCTCTTAGATAAAATTACCGTCTGCCTCAAGTTAACGTGACTTATTCTTGTCCAGCAGCTTCACTTGTGGTTGAAAGTCTAGTAATGCTTTGACTTATACATCATCTTACAGACTACTTGATGTTAAGGCAGCAAACAATACTGCCAGTCAATGAAATGTGGTTTTGTGTGTGTATGTGGGGAAACTCTCAGTTCTAGATTTGCAATAGCCATAATCATCTACAAAAGCATAAAAGCTCTTGCTTGACCCAGACTAATGAAAGAACAAACTAGTGTAGTTATGGTGTTATGTAGTTATGTAGTTGAAAGCTTTAATTTTAAAACTATCACTTGCTTTCATGCAGCCATTGCTGTGATTTTTTAATATATTTTGATTTTCTCAAAGTCTATTAACCTCATGGAGGCTTTGCCAGTGCTCAACAATGCCTCTGTACTGCTCAGCAGCATTTTATCCTTAGCTTTCCTTTAGATTTTCAGCCAGTATACATGTGATCCCTGACCTACAGATTAATGAAAGGTAACGTGATATCAAAGTATCTCAGTCCGCTTGAAACTCTTGACGTTAGTCACGCTTTCCTGTTTCAATGTGTTTGTAGTCTTGTTTTTCCAACCCTGCCTGTGGATCATCTTAATGGAAGTGGGCTCTAGGGCTGTGAAATGAAATACCTTAAGGTGTTGAAAGCAAGCCCAAGGCAGAAATGGTTCTCTGACAAGAAGTCTTTCTTGGCTCAATAGCTCTTGCGTGTATGAAGACAAAGCTAAATATCCTCAAGATTACAATTTTATTACAGTTTAATTTTATTAATCAAGGCCACTGACCGGAAGTGAGTAACTGGATTATTGTGTGATGAGTCACTGCCACATTAAAAATCCCAAAGTCATAACTCATGTTCATTGACATGTTTAATAGTCTGTCAAAAGGCTGTAATTTAACTATGTGTGTCTTTGCTTGGCTTTGGAGGCCTCGGTTTTATTCTGTCCCACAGAGGCTGCTCTGAATTAATCTTTATATATTCACAGACTGAAATAGATAACACTGGCAAACCTTGCAGAGTAGTGCTTTATATGATAGGTCTGAGTCTGAAGAGCTGATGTTAAGCCTTGGAAAACTCTCCTCCCTCAACTGCAAAGGCATGTTCAGAAATGTGCTGATTTTTGAAAGCTGTATTTCTGACATGCAGAACCATGTGAGAATCATGGTTCTTTGAATCACGGAGAGAACAGCTTGAATTAAAAAAGGCAAAAACCCTTGGTAAATATTTGCTAAAAGCAAAATCTGAGGTTGGCCCTGGTTTGGAGGATTTCTGCCTGTGTTTACAAGATGTTTCTGGTGGTTTTTTCCCCTCTGAAGTGAAAGCACTAATGAGTCACCTGCAGGAAATCTATGAATCACTTTGGCATCATAGATTTGGTGAGGAATTTAGCTGTCTACAGTGTGCTTTCATCACTGTTGTGAAAAAACATGTGCTGTTCAACCATGCTTTAAATATCTTGCATCAGCTCTTGATTGAGATTTCACTCTTGGTTTGGTTTGTTTATGCTCTGTTTGGCTGCTCCTGACTGGTAGTTCTACACAGATTGCAAACATGGTTTTATTGATGTTGTTGGTATAAATGATGTATTTATAGACACATGCATATACACATATAGAAAAGAGTGAAAGTATTGAGGACACTAAATTCTTGCAATTTCCTTATTAGCAGAAAAAGGAATGGGACTATTTTATGGGGTGAACGCTATTATAATTGTGTTGGCCTTGATAATACTCTGGGCAGTAATGCCAGACTAGATAAGTTTCGGAGTAGTTGTTACTAAAACTATTACTAGTAGTAATGCTGGTTCCCACCACCCTGCAGGAAAAAACCTCCAAGATACTTTGAGTGATATATGGATTGGAATTATTCTAACACAACTTTTGCGCGCTTCATGCTCAAAGACTCCGTAGTCTCTGCCTGCAAGAGTAAGATGCTGTTAAGGTGTGTCCTACTTCTGGAGCTATAACTTGAGGCAAATGAGCATTTGTTTGTTCTAAATGCTTTAGGAAATTAGTGTTACAGCACTGACTTTCATCTGTTGTGAATCAGCAGCTGAAGCAATGCCTCTTAAATATTTTGCTTTTAATGAGAGGCATGTTACCAAACAGTATGTCAGAGTACTGGAGGACAGATTTCAGGTTCGGTGGCTTAGCCTGATAGTGTGAAACCTTCTCTGAATCACAAATCATAAGGCCATTTAATATGCTAGCTTTGTGTGCTTGCCTTCCTCCCCAAAGACATTGCAGGAGTCATGTAGGAATTGCTTGTCAGAATTCCTGAGCTGCTGTTCATGACTGTAGACTGGAGGAGAAGATTAGTTCCTTTGTTTGAAGTCTGGTGCCTGTACATGCTTGAGTGGTGGCCTTGAGCAGCGTAAGGAGCAATGCCACTGGTACCAATAGATGGATCAGTAGGTTTAAGGCTACAGAATCATCTTGATGATGGCCTGAGTGTGAACTTGTGCTACCGAATTAAGTATTTCATACAAAACCGACTTCCTGAATTTCAGTATTATGTCTTAGGAACTGCTTATCTATTCTGGAAAATGAATTCCAGAGGAGGTAGTTGTAGCTTTAGGAATAAATCTCTCCATATTTCAAGTTACTTGTTAAGGAACCTCAAGCTGTTTTTTGACACTTCTCTAGCTGCAGTGGTTACTGAACTGTTTCTCCCCCTTGCTGGCTCGTTCTGTTCCCTCTTTTCTGTACCCTTTCTCAGTTGTCAGCACAACGTACTTGTGGTGTATGTGACAAACCAGATGTTAGATCTGATCTGTATTAGCTGCAACCCAGCAAGAATGTATGCTTAAAAAAAATCTTGAACACTTAGTTCCCTGTTGCTGATTGCCTCTTCTTGCAAAAGAGAATAGAAAGGACTAAGGTAGAGGGATAGGCTGCTGTGTATCCTTCCTACATACAGTAGTCAATTTTTTCTAGCTTCTGACTGTGAGGCAAGATCTTCAAATGTATTTACCAGAATTAAAATAAATCTGTAATTCAGGTGGATTTTTGTGGCTCGGATTTTAGTAGAGGTTGCACTCATCTTTGATCTCATGGGTTAGTATTAACGAAATGGTGAATAGGAAATTACAGACTAACTGCAACTAAAATATTTAGAACAGAAGGCATCAACAACTAGCAGCCCTTCAATTAAGAAGGGTCTGTATCAAAGGCTTGTGGTTTTTCGATCTGTGAACACTGTTATTAGGTTCTTTCACAGTTTAGTAGTGTGGGTGATATTTCAGCTGTATGTGTAAGGAAACATTAAAACTTTAAGTGACTTAAGTTTTGAATTGCAGTAAAAGGCAATCGTTTATTTGATATGCCATTTATGTTCTTTCAAAACAACTATTGTAGATTGAAATGTGGTTTTTTTTAATGGTCTTTAATTGATACTATTCAGCATACAGGAGAGATCTTATGTTGCTGAAGTTATGCCCCAGAAAGAATGGTTAATGCTGTAGCTTCTTAAGGGACTCTGCAATACCTTCCACCAAATACTTCAAACTATGAGACTTCTCAGATGGTGGGTTACAATTTTCTTTGAGAAGCAAATCCTTCAGTGCAATATCGAACAGGTTTCAAATACAGCTTAGTTACATATTCAATTACATGTGTTTCAGAAACTCATCCTGTTAGGGCTGTCTATTGAGGCTTGAGGCCCAAAGTTTGGCACGCTGTACTTTTTTCTCTTCAATTGTCTAAAAGATTTGAGACTATGGGCAAAACCTTTTTCTTTGACAGTGTTCAGAGGTTTCAGGTTTAATGTTAGAAAGAGTATGAATTTTTAATATACATAGAGGTTATTAGAGAAAAAGGTAAAAATTTGGTAACTCAAATTTTGCTTCTCGTTAAGTGTTAAACTTGCTATAAACTTGTGATTTACAAAAGTAGTTCTGTTCCTTGAATGTTCTGGATTTGTTATAGAAATGCACATGGTTATTCCAATTGAGAAACTTACAGAACCAAATCTGTATTTCTTGAAAATCCACTGTCCTGGTATGGCAATTTAACTTGATCTGTATGATTGAACTCTTGATTTAAACAAACAGTAACAACAACAAAACTTTTCCCAGTTTATTTTCAGTTGTGATTTAGCCATATCACTCTTGGCAGGAATCATTTGCAAGAATTTTAACCAGGAAATAACATTTGTTATAAGAAAGAATATGAAAAGAGAGTCCACTGAGAAGTGGTGTGCTTATGGGTATGTGCAGGTTTTTCTTCTCCTGTTTAAACCTTTTGTGAAGTGCTCTAATTCCTGTCTGCGGAGTTAATGCTTCCAGCTGATGGTCATCGGATCTATCAGCTGATCAGGTTCTAATTATATCCTTATTCGTTAAAATCATTTCACATGTCTTCATAGGACACAAAGTCACAGGAGCTGAGTATCAAGAAGAGATGAAAGTGTTGGACAGATTTCTAGAGGAGGAATTTGCAAATAGTGTAACCCCCTTCCTTTTGAAAGTTCTGCTTTAGCAAACAGGAATATTAATGCTCAATGATCAGTTGTGTATTCTTGTTCCAAACATCTCTAATTCCTTCCCAATAAAAACTGGGAGAGGATTTCTTTTCCTGAAAAGCTGAACCAAAATGAATGGATTTCACTTGAACACTTAGGTTTTCCTTTTAAAGAAGAAATCTTACTAGAATAGAAACTCTGAAACAGTGTTTATTGTGTCTTTGGAAAACTGCAAACAAGGCGCTTGAACATACTTAGAGCTCAAAAACCTATGCTCTGCTTTGAGTAATGTAGTAAGTCTTTATCTCTGATAAAATATTGAGGAGAGTATGTAAGATCATACAGAGATGCTGAAGTAAATTGCATAAAAGGTGCCAGCATTGTGCAAAACAGAGCTCTGAGCCAAATTTAAAAGTATATGGCCTTGCCCAAGAGCTGGTTGCAAAATGTACATGGCAAATGCGCTGGTCTATCATTAATTGTTAACTTTCAGTTTCTTTTCTCCATGTCTGTTTCTCAGTTTAGGAAAAACAGCAACACATGGCTGATGCTTAAATGTTTTTCCCTATCCTGACATGTTTACGATACATTGCTTGTTGTCGTTTGATTAAATAGTCAATTTGTCCCCAACAGTTTAAAAGAGGGGGGGAAGGAAGGAAGCATGTGGTGCCTGTGGCATGAAATTGTTTACTCTCTGTTCCTGAAACACATGTGCCAAGTTTTTGAGTACAACTCCCTTATTCAATGTTTGAAATGATTGTTCCAAATCCATAATTCTTTTTCTGCTTTGAGTTTGATTAGTTAGCTAGTCAGAGAGGAAAGTTAATTATGGAGTGAGCAGGAAAGGTGATAGTGAGGGAAAACCTCACCTTGCTTAGACTTGGCTTACCACAGCTTGTACTAGTATTGCTCTCATGGCTCTTAAGAAGCGTCAACATAAGTCACTTCAGTGATAAGTAAAGCAGATTATTTGTCATAATAGTGAAATCTTTCTGCTCAATTAATGTTTATATTCAAACCTTTTGAATATAGCTGAAACTGTTGAGCAAATGTTTTAGAACAGCATGTCTTCTGAAGGAGTGAATATAGTGTTTAAACTGTTGGTTTTAGAAGTAGGTTTGAATAAAATCTTCCTCCTGCCTTTCTGAGAATTTCCTTCTTACAAAGTAAACAGGATTAAAAATGCAGACAACCTGCTGCTTTCCTAGCTTGAAGGTATCCTTACCAACAAACAACTTGAGCTTTGTTGAAATACCAGCTGAAAATAGGGATGGTGTTGGTCTGTAATAACATTATTAAGCACTTGTTACCTTGGGAAGGATGAAAGATATTATTTCCTTTGTCAGAAGTGATAGAGGTTATGTTTACTAGCAGAATTCAGCAGTGTAGAAGAATAAAAGGAAATCCTACATAAAAAAAAAAAGCCAAAACCACTGAGCTTCAGTGGCTTAGTGCCTATCTGCGTTTTAAGAGAGCCACTGCTTGGCACTTACCTGAATGTATTTACACCTTTGTGGAAGAGTTGAGGAGGTGATTCTAATTTCAAGTGGTAGAAACACATCTTAAGAGCTTGTTGCACACATTTTGGCACTCATTTCATCTCTAAAGTGGGGTGCATACACTTCAAGAGTGCAGAAGGTAACCCATTGAGGTGTGGGAAGAAATATTTTGTACCATTAATAAAATAGTGTTATTTTATCTTTATTTCATCCATTTAAAACTTGTATTTCTGTATACGTGTTGTAATGTATTTAGTATTAGTGCAGTAGAACTTGTATGTTATTTAGCAACCTGGTCTAGTGGAAGGTGTCCTGTGTGGCAGAGGGGTTGGAACTGGATGAACTTTAAGGTCCCTTCCAACCCAAACCATTCTATGATTTATAAATAAATATATGTATATTTGGGATGCATGTTAAACTGTTTTTAACTGGTGTGGTATGTAATAAAGAAGTTTGGAGACCACTGATCTAGATGGTCAAATCCCGTTTGGAGAGAAGATGTTTCACCTGGTAACAACTGCTGACACAGTTTGTTACCACGTCTAGTACAGGAGTTCCGTGTGCAGTTACTTGTAATACTGGAAACTCTCCAGACTCTCCAAAGGTTCAGAACTCTCTGAACGTTTTCTGTATGTTTTTAAGTTTCCCGAGCAATGCCTGGTGACTCAGGGGATTTTATGACTGCAACAGAATACAAAGAAGTGTTCTTCATCAAAGTGAATAGTAAGGATTCACTTTTGTTAGGTACTTTCTCTGGGACTTGCATCCTGCTTTTACTGGAATAATACAAACTTGTGTTGTATGCTCCCAGCTCCACTGCTTTAAATCTGTCACTATACAACTTGAATTGTACTTGTTCCCGTTCATCTGGTCTAACTTTGAGATACTGAAGCAAAGTGTTCAAAGAAACTAAATCACCGTTTCATTTTCTTAGATACAAGTGGGTGGATGTGTACTTTGTAGTGTGCTGTGCTTGTAACAGGGGAGACAGGCACTCTGTAAGAAACTTGCATTGAATTACCCTTTGGAAAACATGCTTCTCATTACTGGAGATTGGAGGATAAGCAGGCTTTCTAGCAAGGCTGTAGGGTATAGTAGCAACGAGGAGACTAACTGGGATGTTTTGAAATCCTCCTAGGGTAGCCTGGCTGGAGGCTGCTTAAGGCAGGGGGGTGTGGGCAGAATGGAGAGCAGAATTGATTTCATTTCTCTAGTAAAGCAAAGCGTTTCAATTCTAAGTGATTGACGGCTCTCAAGGCTGTAACACTTGCAGTGCAAGCTGTATAAGTGACAAATTAGAGGTAATTCAAACAGGTGATTAGCTGAAGGGATAACTTGTTTAAAGTTTGGGGGAGAATATGCGAGTAAGTAAAGTTAACACATCATGACAATTAAAAGCTTGTAATACTAAATGTCTTCATACTCGTCCATCTTTCTGTAATTATGGTAGCTAATATAACTTTAGAAATCTGTGCTGAAAGGAAAACCTAATTAGCCAAGTTTCATTTGCATAAGTAGTACTTTATTTCCTACTAGAGAAAGAAGTTCAGGTTTATACGCTTAAGTCTTCCCAGTTAATAGATAATCTCTTAATCCTGGCTAATAATTCAGAACAGTGTTCAAAGATGAACTGGAACTTGGAAGCAGGCTCTCTGTTGAAAAGCCACATGAGGTCATAGGGGTCAAATAGTGCTAATAATTTGTCTCTGATTTAAAGCAGACACAGGTATAGAAAAAACACTCTATTTGAAAATAGTACTGAAGTTGGTTTTTTTCACCCTCTGAAAGTTAACACTTCAGGTGTCAAAAGTCATGTTAGCAGAGCTGAAAGATTTACTTTGGTTATTTACATTGAGTTATTCAGCTTTTACTTTTTGTATATAAATGTCTACTGCTTGTGTTGAATGTTGAGAATGATTGTGAGAGTTACTACTCTGCCAGGCTATGGAAAGAATTTTTGAGAAATAGCATGTCTGTGTTTATACACTCACATATAAACTGAGCTTGAAGCTCTGTGATGTTTTGTATGTTTTTGTACATACTGGCAGGAAACACTTTCTAGCCAAGGTCCATTTCTGAAAGCCAACAACGTTTGAGGAAGTTAAGAAGAGTATACTGCCCGAGCTATAGCAAGATCGGAAGATAAATACTTAAAGCTATCTGATGGATTGAACCAGGCAGTGGTTCACTAGTAAGGGCTGGATTCAAGTGATTGCAAATGAAACCTTTTCTTCTTCCTGCCTTCTCTCCAAAGGAAGCTGACAGCCCTCCTCCTTAAACTCTTCATGCTTGCATAGTCATTCAATGTAGAGCAAGTGGCTTATCCCAAAGCAGAAGCTTGTTTTCTTGTCGGAATTTGTGCCTGACCTAGGATCAATTCTGCTGGTGGGAGATTGGAGAAAGAGCTAGAAAGCGCTTTTGGCTTTTGATGCTCTTCCAACCTGCTTTTGCATCTGCTTTTTCAGGGTTTCATTTGTGTAAACACAGAGAATTAAAGAAACTTTATCAGGCATTGCATGGCCCTGCATCACTGCTGGTAAGCTCTGAGGGGTGGTGGTGGAAGTAATCACATCAAAGCTGGTTTTGTTCTGAATTTGTGACGGAAGTTCTATTGTGCTGCAGCCACAATGCTGATACAATCACTGTGACTGGTAAATGTATCGTCAGTGATCGTTAATCTCTAACAGGAATTGGCAGAAAGAGGTGACGCTTATTTCAATAGCATGAATTTAGTTTTTGGGATAAGGGAAAGAATGAGCAATTTTGTATGTCAGGATGGAAACTTGGTAAGCAAGTACATACCTCAGAGTGTTAAGGGCGTGTGTTAAGACCTGTCAAACCCAGGCAGTTCTCTCAAATTAAAACATACTGAGGACTCCAGAGAACTCCCCATGTCAAGGAAGATATTCCATGGGGCTCAGCTCACTGCTCGTAGTGGGTCTTTCTGTGCACAGCTTCCTACTTTCTGCTTTTGACTATTTTGACAGTGCTCGTTATCATCAGCACAATACTGCAAGAAATCTGTGTCAACCACGTTGTGTTGCAGTTTCAGGTTGAGTCTTTATTCCTGGCTGGCTGAGTTTGAAGGGATCACTAGGTGAATAGTATGACATCTATAGGAAGATAGGTTTGTGTGGGGAAGGAAGAGTAACTGTATTGATAAATTGTACTTAACATAACATCTCAAAGCGTTCAGTCTGTTTTGTGCGTAGAGGAAAGTCCAGTGTTTCCTTTGATAGAGCCTTGTGCTAGTTAATTCTTATTGATAAAAGCATTTATAAAAGAAAATCAAACTTGCCATGTGTTGTTTCAGCATTCAGCAGTCAGAAGTGTGGCCAGGTCTCTCCAAAAACTATCCAAAAACTATTAACTGAGGATTTTCAGGTTTGTCTTGTATGGTTACTTTCCCCTTTGGCTTTAAAAAGATGTAAATACCTTTTGTAATATGTCTCACTGTCTACCAACTTATGCTGCCTTTTAAATTCTGCTTTACTTTACAGTTAAAGGCTAATCTCCTTCAGGCTTGCAGTTAACTTTGTGTATTTAAAATCTTTACTTAAGCAAAGATTAAGTGGTTATAATTTTCAAAGATACAGATGGTGGCTGAAGATGCTGCTGCCTAAATTGCCAGACAGACTAAATGACTGCAAGTGAACAAACTTGAACAATTTTATAGGATTAGACAAAAGTTGGAGACAGCTTCTTTGAAACCAGAGTAACTAGGACTGCACTCAACATGAAAGCCCATCTACTTTTGGGATGAGTGGGTGAATGATGGTTAAACCTTTTAATTTGGTTCATCCATTTCCAGAGTGTACTCCTGAAGAGCAAGGGGTTCATCAGTGTTTACTGTCGTATTTATTCAGCATGGTTGGGGGTTGTCTCTGAGGCAAGATAAGGCTTTCACACAGGAAATAGAACTATAACCAGTAACAAAGTTTTAGCCAGAAGGTCAGAACCAGATGAGTTATATTTAGTTAAATCAACTTGCTTCCTCAATGTTGTCACAGGACAGAAAGTATGATGCTGTCACCAAAGAAATCCAGTGCTGCCCAGCTGGTGGATCTATAGCTGCTGTCTTTAAACTCTTCAAGTACAATGTGCATTTAACTCCAAATGTATTCTCTTTCTTCCCAAAGCTCGCCTGTACTTGAAGTGAACATAGGAATCAAAGTTTAGAGCCAGTTCTCATTGTGTTGCTTTGCTACTAGGGAGATGTATTCCTGTAGAAGTAATGGATGTTCCATATGGTTATGTCTAGGGCTACATATGACAGAGTAACTCACAAAACTAATAGAACAGCCATGTAAGACCCACTTGCCCTACAGTCCCTGATACCAGTTTCCTTATGTCCTTTTGCAGGCAAGTTAAAACTATAATTTCCTTATATCTTAAAATCTTGTTTTCTTTTTGAAATCTCTTGTAAGCTCCTAGAAGAAACTTCACTTACTGTACAGAGCTTTTCTACTAATGTCTCTTATCAGAGCAGGAAATCAGTGGTTTAAAAATACTTAGATGATATTCTAGGTTGCTGGGTTCATAGTAACTATGGTAAACCTTCAGTGGTTTGGTTCTTTAAATTCCTCCTGTGCCTAGCTTTTTTTGGTTGCTTGATGTATCTAGCTGCCTTCTAGCTCTCAATGGAATATGAATGTGGAAATCAATTGTAAAGATGGCAAAAAGCAGATGAAGTCTGAGACAATACAGCTCTAGAGAATGCCCGGGGTGAAAACAAGACTCTGGGATAGTGTGGATGAACTGGGAAAGAAGGTGGAAGATTTGAAAGTGAGGAAAGCTGCTTTTGTCCCTCTTCCCTGTAAGTGTGATAGTGCAGATTTCCCATTCAGCATACAGATGCTCTTGCATGTTATCTGGACTGAAACTCTGAGCTCAGGCTGTCCTAAACTCGTTCTCTATGAGCACAAGTCTCTCTCATATTGATACAAAATGAGTTTGGGTACTTCAGCAAGGTTTGAGAGTAAGTTAAACTGTTCCCACTGTTATAAACACTCGCTTATCTCCTGGCGCTCATCTATGTCTCTTAGTCTCCTTAAGAACTTCATTTGATTATGGCATGATTCATACTGGGTTCTTTACAGACCAAGTAACTGTCTGTAGTACTCTTACAGTGAAATGGGAAGAAGCAGGAGTTTCCCTGCAGATACAGTCCATTAAATGGTACTGCATGGTTACACACATTAATTGTAGCTCTGCAGTGTCTCCTGCAAACATTGCTTTGAATTCTGGTACCATGTGCTCTTAGTTCTTTCTTGTCTATATACAAAAACGTGATATATCCCATTTAAAGCAGTTCAATTTAGATCTACCCTGACTTCAACCATTTCTGTAGTATCTCATGTATTGCTTGTATTTAATGGTGAAATTAGCTGAGTCTGGTTTACTATTAAATGTTAAATGCTGAAAGCTAGGAATAAGTGTGTGTTTGTGGAATACCAAAGTCTCAATTACAAATGTTTCAAGGAGGGTACAGTGTTTGAGAACAAGTACATAAAAATTATCAGACTATCAGTTGTCACCTGCAGATCTTGGACTTCCAAGAAGAAGCTGAGGTCTTGTAAATAAAGTATATATAGGTGCCCATGATTTGTACCCTTCTCTGTCTTGAGATATCATGTGAGTTTGTTCTTTCAAATGTTCATCTACTTACACTGAGAGCTAAGATATTTAATTTGCTTGGATGTTAAAACTGGAGAAACTCTTCCACCTAGAAACAAGTAGTTTTGGTAGATAATAACAAGCTTCTTGTCCTTCTTGATATAGGAAAGCCCTCTCTTCTTTGCCTTTGGGAGTTTGTTCTCTCCTATGCAGATATTGTTTTTAAGGATTTGTTTTCACTTAAAAGATTTGATTTGTTCTTTCGCACAGACTTGAACTCTTGAACAGGTCCTACCTTGTTAGAAACTCTTGCTGAGTATCAACAGTGTGTGTCTGTGTGACCACGGGATACTTACTCTTCATGTGTTTACTATCTTACTGACTTGTATCAAATGATGGCTTGAGTGCATGTTAAGAGGAGTAGCCTTCACAGATTAGAAAGTTGATAGTGTTGCCTTCCTGCTTTCTCTTCTCTTTCCTATGTGGTTCACTGCAATTTCTTAACAGTAGGAGAACTAAAAACCTAAAACTTAACTTTGTGTACATTGGTATTCCATGTAGTTGTTGAGAGTGTTTTAACAGAAGGGGAAGTGTGTGTGTGTGTACACGTGTATATAGAAAGACGATGTGAAACTAATAGTAATGGGATAGGTATGGGAAAGAGCTGGGGCTGAAGGTTAACAGCTGCTAGGTTTTGGAAGCTACATTACCAACTTAATGACCTGTATTCAATTTCACTATAGCCATGTAAAATTTCAGATAAGCTACGAATTCTAATGGATATAGAAGAATTGAGCCTCCATTAAACTAAATTACCATGGCCCAATACAATTATGTATTTTTTTTCTGAAATATCTAGGGTAGGGCTTTAAATTAGTACTTACTACTTATTAAATTAGTTAGGAACTTCGTAGTTTGGTCATAGTTACTTGGTAACAATCTACAATTGAACAGCATATGTATCTTATTGCAAGAATCCTGGTATTTAGTCTGCCCTCTAAGGCGGGGGAAGTGGAAAGAACAACCATCACTGGGTTATCTGTCCTGTTGAGTTTACTTTAAAAAAAACAGGAGCTTTGTTCTCTTTTTGCAGCCACTGACCTTCTTTTGGCTTGGAATCCCATTTGCCTGGGCCTGGTAGAGGGAGTCATCGGTAAAGTTCAGCTTCATACAGGTAGGTGGTTCATGCTGGTTTTTTGTTGCATATTTTTCTTGCACTGCTAATGCACTTTGTTTTGAAGTCAGTGATACTACAAATAACACTGTGTAGCTCAAATGCCATTATGTGGTGGCCTTTGCAATGGAGGAGTATTCCCCAACTATGTGAACTTGTTGAAGTGATTATGTTACAGTTGCAGATGCAAATCCCCTCTACTTTCCAGCGTATGTATTTTGGTTTGTCACTGCCTGTAATCTGGAGAGCTGCATTCACAGAGTAGAAATTTGTGTTTGAAGTTCTACCTGAGGCTCCATGTGAAGGCTTGAAACTCCTGCACCTTTTTGAATAATCCTTTCAAGCAGATTTTTGTTGTTCTCCTATGGTACAGTGCAAAAACTAATGATGGAAGTTTTCATATATAAGGCTTGAATTCTCAATGCTATGTGAAAACCTGAAGAATAATTACTCTCTTGGCAAGTGCCTATTTGAAAGTAAAAGGAACACTTACATTTATTTGTAGTTAGGTGCAAGACATAGCTATGAAGTGAAAGCAGAAGTAGAATGCATTGTGATTTAATGTTAATATCTCTAACTGATTCTAGTAACCTTTTCCTTTAAAATAAGGTCAGTGTTCTTTTACTTTAGTCAGCTACAACGTCCTGTAGCCATAGCAAATATCTATTTTGATGTATACCAGCTTTGTCTATAAAGATTCTTTTGCCAGTAGAGCTCTGGATATCCATTTGCAGACAGGTAGGAAAGCCAGCCATAAACTCTGCTTCACTTACTGTGTGCTGTTCTTTTTGTGAATGCTTAGACCCTGCATTTAAAGTAGTGCCTGGCAATATGATCAATACAGGTAAAGTTTCAAGTGTGTTCCAGGTTAGCAGGATGGATTAAGTGCTGAAATGGATCAGATGTTTGGTCTGTTGAATAGAAACAGATTAATCAAGATGGCAGTGGCATACTAGCATTAGGGGAGGAAGGAAAACGGGGACTGGTACACCACTGCATGAGCTTGTGACAGATCTAGTTCTGGGAAATGCTTGGCTGCATAGTTACTGTAACCTCTAGGTCTTTTTTCTGAGAGTATTAGTTGAGAACCCATCTCTCCATAAAGTTTAGAATCATGTCCTCTTTCAGCTGTATCACTTCATCTTCTTTGAATTTCACTGGATGTTTTTGTCTGTGCTCATTCTGCAGACCTATGCAGACATCCTTTGTCAGATCTGATGATGTGAAGTGGTTCAGACTCTGCGATCTCACTCTCTCTTCTGCCCATCCAGGTTCTCTGTACTGTTCAGCATTGTTCATGATGAATGATGGCTAAACTCCAATAATGATTTATTTCTGCTGTGGGAAAATGCTCAATGATTGTTTTTAGCATGGTTTTTTGCCTTTTTTCAAAACCCCAAGCACTTGGCTACGCAGTGGCCTCCCCCCCCTTTCTCTAGGGACTCCAGTATAAAAGCCTTTGAAGGGGAAGACCTTATCAAATCCTTTCTGGAAGGTCGAGTATGTTATGGCAACCAAATATCCTTGTATGTGTGCTTACTGTGAGACGCTTCCTCTGCTTATGAAAGCTGAGTTAAAACTTTCCTCAGCGTGTGATACTTCAACGAGTGCCAGCTTGCTGTTGTCAAGTAAATTAAGATTGTCAGGTAATAAGCCTGGTCGTCTTTCCACATGTCCTATAGAGCTGCTGAATCAATTTTGCTCAGCCAAGCACTCCATTCAATTGCTGCTTAGGCCGGTGGAAGCACTTTGCTTCCTCTCTGCCTTGTTCAAGTGACATGATCACAAACTGTTCATAGACTACCCTTCTTGTTGTAGGTATCCTGATATTTAGTGATGCACCTCTCCTGTAAACAGACATTTATTTTCTACCATTAAATGTCTGAAGGAAGATACAGTCTCCAGCTATTTATCCTTACTCTTCTGCTGAGAACTATTTATCCTTACTCTTTTGCTGAGAACTACTGCTCCCTTGAATTTGTTAACAGATGATGAGTGTCCTCCAATGGGCTGCAGTCAAAACAAGAGGGCTGAGATGTTTGTCAAAGGTCTCTTGAAACCTGTTGTTTCTGATGAACTCTCACTTGATCAGATTCAAGTGTAGTTTTATGTAATCCTCTAGCTGAATCATCTAGCACACTGTAACAGAAACCTGCCTTCATTACTTATTCTTCTATCAATCTTTGTCACCTGGAAACTTTATCAGCAGAAGTTGTATAAATATTTAACATAGCTGGACCATTATCTCCGGACCTGGTAAGAGAACTGTGCTGCAGAAGCTGGGGAAATGCTTTTTTCCCCAGAGATGATCTGAGACAGAGCTGTTGCTCTGATTTCTTCTCTCCTGCCCTCAGATTGTAAGGATCAGAAAACTTAAGCTCTTTTGGCTAACTAGAGTCTTGTATGGGCTTGCCCTGCTCAGAAACTTGTTATTAGCTATTGTTGGAAAGAAGTACTGGTGTGTCTTAAAAATGCTTAGCACATACTGACTAATGTTAGAAACTTTCAATACCTTTTTAAGTATTGAAGTTGCTATCAGTACACTATAAAGCTGTCATTAAGCCCGGGTGCACTATAATGTCTTGGGCATAGATCCTTATATGTTCTTGAAAGATTTGCTCAATGCAGCAATGCTGGAGTAGCCCTAAAACGGCCTTGAAATGTCCCGTAGTCAGTCTTGGGCTCTCCTTAATTTTGCATTGAATTACCCTTGCCAAATCGCTGTAACTAGGGATGGGATTTAATTTACTTTTAATTTTGCTGGTTGTATTGCTGGCTTAGTAGAGCAGAATTTGTAGGAAAGCTGCTGTGGCAGGGAAGCAGTCTCATAGAAATCAGCCAGCCAATATCACATGGTTTATTTTTTAATTCTTTAAAGAATTTTTGCTTTGAGAAGGTCAGTTGTACATCTGGACATAACTGTACATTCATATTGGAGATTAAAATCTAGTTAATATATAATCTGGTTCTTCCTTAATACTGAATTTTCTTAAACATTAAGATGCGTTGGAGGGAACCTAAACAACAAAACCTTAATTGAATATCAGAATGTAAGGTTATGGCCTCTTACCTTTTTCTGGCTCATCCCAAGATGACTTGTAAGAGAATGTGGAGTAAAAATGGGACTAGAATAAGAAGCATTTTAGGATGTGTTGTGGAGTTGTGTTACTGAAACAGAACACTGCACATGTTCTTGGTACAGATGCACAGTTAAAATTGTCTCTGCATGATCTTCCCATACAGAGGCAAGCACATCTCTTGCATCAACAGTGTCTCCTTAATAGAATGTTAATTTTGTTTTGTAATTTAGTTAACTTAAGTACATACAAATGTAAGTGTGGCCACTCAATTTCAGTTCATCAAAATCCCAATACAGAACTAAAGAGGTGGTTTTATTTTTTTATTAAAATGAGAAGTAGATACTTAAATCCACTAAAATGGTTCTGGTAGCTTGAAATTGAATCACTGTTGATCAGAGACTACTTAGCAAGTTGACCAAACATTGTAGGGCTAGCATATGCCCAGAGTTAGTACTGTATATCTAACTATAACCAAAGCTGGTTTTCTTAACCAGTTCCAGCAACTTCCACTTAACTCATTCATTGCCACCACGTGTTTTTTCTGTTTTTTGGTCAAAACACGCTGCTGTGCAGTTTAATATCTGTACTTGTATCAATTTGGTGTGCTTTTCCAGTGCTGGGTAATTAAGACCCAGATGAAATGCTGCTGGCAAGGTTCCTTAGACTCAGAAAAGAGAAGGGAAGTGGAGTTCCTCCTTCCCTATCCCCAGGAAAGGAAAGTTTTTTTTTGTTAGCATGCCTCTAAATCTTGATAGAAACAAAGGGTGGTGGTTCAGCATCTGAAATATCTTCAGTGAGATGTAACTGCTCCATTTCAACCTTCATCCAATCAACAGCTCAAAACATTCTTTTTGCATGCAACTAATTTCTAAGTTACTTAAGTAACAAAAAATAAGAAAATGGTAGCATGGAATAAAAGCAGCATTTATAGTCAACTTAATCACAGTTTAAGAAAAGCTACTGCCAAAGCATTTGGGGAAGCTGAATCCTAGATTGTTTGGGAAGTGTTAGAGAAAAACAGCAGTGGTGCGCTGACAGTATTGAAGCAGAAGAGGAGTTAGGTTCCTGTTTTAGTGAGGAATGGGAGGGAATAACTTACTTTAGATATAGTACTTTAAATCATTCATTGTCATCTGTTCTACCATAGTTCATAAAACACTAAAAATGAACATCAGGTCTTAAGAGATGATTTAAAGCATGTGCTCTTCTGGAATGACATAAAGCTGTAGCGTTGGTCTCCTGTACGTACCATACCTCCCACATTGAGTAGACAATAACTAATATTTTCTTTTTTAAAGCTATTCTATGGAATTAGTGTGGTTTTTTAACTGCAGAAGCACACACTTTGTTTAGGGATTCAGTTATTCCGATATTGTTGGCAATTATAATATGCTGCTTCTATGACTATTGTTGAAGCTTTCACTTTAGGGCATACTTTATCTGCATAATTACTTCCTGACTGTTCTCTTTTGATCCGCAGGGGAATTCCTGTTTTCTTCAGTGTTCTGTGGCTCTGGCTATAATACAAATGAAGTTTTGAAGCATACACCAAGATGACTTTGAGTTCATTTTTAAAAAGGATAAAAGGCTACAGAACTCACTTGGCTGTGTTAAGCTCTTATGTTCTTGTTTACTGCTACCGGGGTTTGTTAGTATGAGGTAAACTGAAGAGTAGCCAGAGGCTTTTTCTTTGCCAGTTTTCACTAAAGTGAATTAAAATGCCTTTACATTATACTTTTCAATGCAATAGAATCATATTGATTATTTGACTGGAGCTCTGGATGGTATCCTTTCTTAAGAGAGTATCTGTTTTGTTTGTTGACATACACTGGTGATCTCCTCGTAGGAGTAAGTAGCGTAGCTAACCTTCTGTAGGTGGGAAGAGATGAAATGATAGGATTAGGAATAGCCCAACAGGAATAGCTGTCTGGATGCCCTCTTGTACCACCTTTCTGTTAAGCTTGGGTTGCCCTGGCTTTCCAGAGACTTGGTTTTCCCTACTGGAAAGCAATATGGTAAACCTTCGTTTTCAATGAAACAGTAGTAATCATCTGTTGCTGCGGGTTTTGGCAGAGTTTCAATTTCCCCTTTTAAAAGGGTTTTTCTTACCTGTTTGTTGCTCTTCTCACTGTTGCATAGAATCTGCTCTGTGTTCCTCAGATTCCTTTTTCTTTTTTTCACCTTATCCCCATAGTTGCTAGGTGGAATGCTGGAGGCAAAGGCGGGTGTTCTTCAAGTCCTGTTGCCTGTACGTGTAGAGAAAAGCTGTTCCGGCTCCTCCTGTCAGCAAGGATACCTGTCTTGCTGGCATTTGCTGTCACTCTCTTGTCCTTATTTGTTATCCTTTGACCAGCGTTTAGGAGACTCATGTCACAGCTTTGAGTAACCTGGTCCAACGTGAGAGCTGGCCCTGATTGAGCAAGGTGACATCCTGAGATCCGTTCCAACCTGACTTGTCTCTGTGATCCTAGAGAGATAATAGTTCTGATGCTGTGTTCAGGAAGTAGTGCAGCACTCTCTTTAGAAGATCACATACATCAAATGAGTGATGCATGTCTTCATTCCCCTTCACCTCCTCCCTTTATGGGGGGCAGCCTCTGCTTCTCACAGCGCATTTGAAATTATGAGGATCTGTAATTTTTAAAGACTTCTTAGTACCCAACATAAGCACATCCCTTTTCTAAAGATAGTAATATCGAATCAAAGAAAGGAGTGTCATACTGCACAGTAGTCTATTTGCAATGATTATTTATTTTCTTTAGGTAGAAGAAACTGCTGCTTATACATATCTTGTCAAATTTGGGTTGAGTCCTTCAACATGTTTTTTTAATTGTAGTTTTTGGAAAGATGCTTACAACTGTGCTAGAGCTTTAATCATCTTTTGAAACTATATTGGAAATTCTGGGAAAGAGAACAACTCTGGGTGTCCTGTGGCTTCAAACAAGTTAATTCTGGTTTTTTCTTAAGCACTCAGAAGATAAAATACCATTTAGAATTTACCACGCAAGGAAAACAGATGTATTTGCTATAAAGCCTCTAAATAGGCGCTTCAAAGGCTGTATATTGTATTCAAAGGCATAATACATGACACAACCTGCTGTCATAAGTGTGGAAGCTTATTTAAGTCTGTTACAGCATATAATGCCTGTGTATGAGCTCTTCAGTTAAACTCGGTTGCTTCTCAGCTGGGAGAATTAGTATATATGTGTGTCTCTAAGACTTTCTGTGCCTTTTCCATCTCTCTTAACAGAACTTTAACTTTTGACTCATAAAAGCCCAGCATGTTACTGATCTAACCAAGGGATTAAAATCTAGGAAGCTCATGTCCAGACACTGTTCAGCAATGAGTGGGAATGTCTGTTGGTCTGTTCCCCTGTCTCTTTAAAGTGTTGAAGTCTAGAATTGCAAATGTGTCAGACTGAATGTGTATGTGCCAGTACCTGTTAGCAATATCTTCATTAATCATAGAACAGTCAGGGTTGGAAAGGACCTTAAGATCATATACAGGCATTAAAAGCCTGCTATGACAGATTTAAATATGCTTCCACACTTATGACATTAGATTGTGTCATGTATTATGACTTTGAAAAGCCTGCCACTTAATGTGTATACTTCAGGAATGATGTTGTGAAGCTTTAAACATACATGAGCTGCTTTATCATATAGTCTGTGTTTGCTCACCAGGTTTTTTAACTTGTGAATCTTGTGATCAGACGTTACCTGTGTGTGTCTTGTTTGCTGCTTTATACACAACAGAAGGTACAAAGGGGAAGTCTTAGCTGTTGAGTTCTAGCTGTTCTTTTCCAATTGTACTGCCATTAGTGACATTGGTGGGAGTATGCATCATCCTAGGGATTGCCTAACTGCTATAGGTGAAGCAGTGCTAGCTTTACCTGCAATGAGTAAGTCTATGAAATAGTTTATCTCCTTCTTATATTACAGACTGAATAAGTATTTTTAGTGTATTTTTATTGCAATGCATAACAACACATAGCAATAGTCAATCATCATTCACTGGAGTTTTCTAGTTAAATGGTTCCTGGCAGGAGTTTTACACTGGGGAGAAGCTTCTGTCAGATGGATCAAAGTAAATGCCTGACAAGACAAATCAAAGCATTTACTAATCTTTTTTTCCAGATTTACCATGGTGGCTACTTTTGATTCGTCAGAAAGCACTGATTGGCAAACTTCCAGGAGACCATGAGGTTTGCAAAATAACAAAGATTGCAGTGATTCCACTTTCTGAAACAGAACCTCAGGATCTGGAATTAGAGGTATGACTGTCTTCCATGAACTCTGATTTTTCCCCCTTCTGCTTCAGTGAAACTTAAATGCAAGACATAATAGTTAAATGGCTCTTATCACTTGATATATGCAGGCATATTAAACACTCTATGCTTTTTAAATACCATGTTATTGATTACACTGAAGATGAAAATCTGAATGTTCCCCCCGTATTTCCGAGTGTCTGCCCTAGGAGTGTGGATATCACAGTCTTATTTTATAGACTTTAATTAACATTTCCTTGAACATTTTAAAGATTTATTTAAGTATTGGCTTTAATTCAATATCATTATTTAGCTTTGTAAAAAGCACCATTTTGGGATAAACAAGCCAGAGAAGATTACCCAGTCCCCAGATGACACAAAGTTTCTGCTGAAGACTCTTACTCAAATTAAATCAAATGTGTCAGCTCCAAATAAAAAGAAGGTAAAGCTTTCTACTGTTCTATTGTTTCTTTTCCAAATGTTTAGTTGATAATTCAAAGGTTGTGGTGGATGATCAAATGGAGCACTAAGACCTAAAAAGAGAAATAGTGGGAAAACTGCAGAATGTGCAGCTACTCTGTCTTGAAGTCCAAATTCTTTATGATTTTTTTTTTTTTCCTTTTGTAATTATATGATTTGGGTAGAATTACTAGTAAAGTGCTTTTTTTAAGGCACTTTTAAATTTTACCAGGATTAGCTTCTAGTGGGATACTAAACCAATAAAAATCACTCTGCATAAGCATCTCCTATAATACAGAATTGGAGACAAAATTTGGTGCACAGTTCCTCAGAGAACACTATTCAATCTTATCAAAATGCTTTTAATACAATAATGGTTTGGATTAGAAAGTCCAAACAATATTTATTGCAATTAGAACAGGTAGATGCAGTATTTCTTAAACTCTTGAGATTAAAACCTAATACTTGAATGTAAGCTTCAGAAGTTTGAATTTGAGTGCTTTGAATGCCTTAACTGCTAAAAGTAATAGTGTGTTATTTCTGAGGATGCCATCCCTTGTGTTCATCTCTGCTGGGAATTCTAAGATCCTGGTCCTCAGTGGGAAAACGTTTGTCCTACAAGGCTTGAAATGACATTTAGCAGTGTGACTGGAGTCTTTTTCAAAGCAAAAGATAAAAGAAAGCTGTTACTTTTCTCTCAGATTAAAGAAAGCAAAGAGAAAGAAAAGCTGGAGAAGAGATTATTGGAGGAGTTGTTCAAAATGTTCATGGATTCAGACTCCTTTTACTACAGCCTCACCTATGACCTAACAAATTCTGTGCAGAGGCAGAGTGCATGTGAGAAGACCAACTTACCACTGTGGCGAAAAGTAAGTTATGGTTTGGGTTTGGTACATGGATGTCTTCTTGTTTTGGTTATTTTCTTTCTTTTAGAAGATGTGGTGTTCAGTAACGTATGTGGTCCAAACTTGACTGGTCACATTCTCTGCTGGTATAATTTACAGCAACTGAAGATCTTACCCTGTAACCCGCTTCAGTGCAAGGAAATGGAACAAAAGCCTCCAGCAGCATGTCTTGAACTGAGCTGTTATGTTCAAATGTAGTGAACACTAGACTTGTATGTACAGTTGTAGTAAATAACACTGGCGTCTTTACCAAATATATTGCCAAACCTTACTGAACATATTGCAAAATCTGCCCTTTTTGCTTTAAACAGGTTGATGACAGATTCTTTTGGAACAAGCACATGATCGAAGATCTCATCACCATTGATGTGAGTCGTATTCCAAACAGTAATGTGTATGATGAGAACCTTTATTTAGTTTTAGTTGAACTGTTTACTTAAGGCTTCACGGAAGTTTACTTACAAACCTTCTTGGCAGACAGGTCAGGATCAGGGCGCTGCCTTCTGAAGCTGAGTAGCTGGCATTACCTTGTTCCCCCAGCCAGCCTTCCAGCAGCCCTCTAGTTGCTAATGAATGAACATTGACTGAATTAAACATTTTAGTACAATAAAGCAATGCAGAATAACTTGGTGTGATATGTTTGTGCTGATTTCTGAATACTTAAGATGTATTCATCTGTGAAATGGACTATCCCTGGACAGAACTGAACTTGGTATGGAGGAGGAGATGATGATTTCTTCAGAAAAGAAAGAAACTGAATTCCAAAGTTTTCTTGAGACAAGAATTTTTGTCTTCCTCAGTGAAGAATACTATTTTTTCTCCTTGAACAGAGCAGCAGATCAATGTAACAATAGTGCAGAACAAGTTTTTCTGAACAGCTATCCAGATAAAGCATTTGCCTGGTTAATGAGCACATAAAGAAACAGAACAACCACTCTTTTTCTTCAGGATATGGTCTCACTTCATTTTAAATTAACCTTGTAGAGAAAGGACTGAGTTAATAACTACTATTTGCCACTTTAGGCCAAGTCTTAGGTTCTTTTAGATAGAAAGCATCTTAGCTTATGCCATGCATCTCTTTCATTAATAATTTTACGTACTGTAATGGTTATGTGGTCAGAGCAGGGTAAACTTAGACGCCCTGTGAGAAGTTGTGTATAATGCAGGAGTTTAACTAGTTGTATTTTTCATGTTATAAGGTATAAAGGGATAACCTTGAATTAGAAGGGAATTCAGGTCTTGATTCTGCTCAAGAAATTGAGGTTTTAGGGTGACAAAGCACTAATGTGCAGAGCCCTGAACCAGGTGGCTTGAGTACTAAGTTGGCCCATATAAAGCTTATGCTAATGTGTTTTGCTGAAAATGGGGTAATAACATTACGCTTTTTTTAGCTACCTATATAAATGTAATATACTGTATGTTCACATAGAGGTTGTAAAAGTACCTTAAAGCAGAAACTAGGTAAGAAATTACTTATATTTCCTGTTGTATGTAAACTGACTACCCTTGTCTTTAACATGAGAAGTTACTGCTTAAGCTTTTAATGTGCTTAAACATCAGATGTACAGTTGTATTGAAAACTGCCTTTATGGAAACTGGAAAATAAGCTTTTAAATATCGTTTAAATATTGTTTTCATCTGTCCCTAGATAGCTGGGAGTAGAGGAGGGCTTTTTGTCTTGCCTCGATTCAGCTTGCTTTATCTCCACAGAAGAATCTTAAGTTGCTTCCTCTTTTTTCCCTCTGACTTAAAGCTCTATGACTAATGGAGGAAAAATGCTGATACCTCTTACAGAAACAAGACAAGGATATGGCAAAAGCTTCTTAAAACATTAAAAGTGTGCAAAGCAACAGTTTATGAACATGAGAAACAGCAGAATAATTGTAGGTAATATAGAACCAACAGGAATTTAAATGTTTTTTGTAACCTTCAGCATGCTGAAGTGGACTTCTGGATTATACCCATCATACAAGGATTTGTGCAAATTGAAGAACTTGTAGTAAACTACAGTGAATCTTCTGATGATGATAAGAGCAGTCCTGAAACTCCTCTTCAGGAATCAACTTGTGTAGATGATGTTCATCCAACATTTCTGGTGGCACTTATTTCACGCCGGAGTCGGCACCGAGCTGGTAGGCAAACATAGTTCAAGGTATTGGGATTGTTCCTGAATGCTGGAGAGGGATGCAAAGGATAAAACTTGACAGAATACTGTGCTATTCAGCAGATAGTCAGCTGTTAACAAAATATGTCTACAGCCTTTCCTGCTCATAGTAGGAAAAGAAAAGGCTGTAGTGCATATAGCACTACACAGCTATTACTTAGAGCAGTTACTAAGTGAGGTTCACTAGTCTCTGGAGCACTGAATGCATCTTTGGAAGTCACAGTTCTGAGATAAAGTTCTGTCTTTGCAAAGAACACCTTGATTAGGACCTTGCGTACAGTCCTGATGATTTCAGTAGGCCGGGGGCAGGGAGGGGTTAAATTTTCTAGGTCTTCCTTTGTGGGCTATGGCAGCAGCTCAGTAGAGACTTGAAAAAGCATGTGTGTGTGAGTACCTGTGTCCCAAGAGATGTTTATGTATGTCTAAGGTGTGAAATAAGAACCAGTACTAGTAGAAGCAGGGCAAACAAGTTATTTCCTATCCTTAGGAGCACAGAAAGTAAGACTAAATTGTACAATTTAGTAGGCTGTCCTGGGTTCAGCTATAGCAGTCATTTTTTCTCCTGCTTAGTAGGTGGTGCAGTGCTGTGTTTTTTAACTTTCAGCCTGGGAACAACGCTGATAACACCGATGTTTTTAGTTGTTGCTAAGTAATGTTTATTCCAACCAAGGACTTTCTCAGTCTCATGCTTTGCCAGGGAGGAGGGGAAGCCGGGAGGAAGCAGAGACAGGACACCTGACCCAAACTAGCCAAAGGGGTATTCCATACCACAGCACGTCATGCCCAGTATATAAACCAGGGGGAGTTACCCGGAAGGCCCAGATCACTGCTCGGGTCGGGCTGGGTATCGGTCGGCGGGTGGTGAGCAATTGTATCCTCTCCCCTTGTTATTTCACTAATCGTTATTGTCATTGGTGGTAGCAGTAGTGGTTTTGTGTTATACCTTAGTTGCGGGACTGCTCTTATCTCAACCCGTGGGAGTTACATTCTTCCCATTCTCCTCCCCATCCCTCCGGGAGCGGGGGGAGGAAGAAGGGGGGGGGGGGGGGAGTGAGCGAGCGGCTGTGTGGTTCTGAGTTACCGGCTGGGCTCAAACCACGACATAGGCTCTGTTAACTCTAAGCCTTTTCAGTCTATCAGATTTAAAAAAAATACTCTCCACCGTTTCCAACTCCTTTCCTTCATGGTCATGTTTTTAACATGTCAAAAAAGACCCAAGAATAAATAAACTGGTGAGCTTACCCTGATATGGTACTTGCCTTGTACCACAGCTCACTTGGATGCCTTAGATTCAGTTCCCACTGAAGAACCATTATTGGTGGCAGGACATCAGTAAAGGGTGTCTGATGCCTTAGTTTAAAAGCCTCTGCTGGTTAAATGCTGTAATACTGCTTTGACATTTTGTAAGCCTATAAAGGTCCCAATGATAGGTATTTTTCATTCCTTTTGCTTCCCTGTTTCTAACCTCTTCCCTTCTCTCCCACAGTCCTTAGCTAGTGCTGTTGGGGTTCAGGTGCTACTTCAGGACTTGGAACAGAGTTGTTCCAATTCTGTGGAAGCCATGGCCTTGAATCTTTCTCCAACCCGTTTTATTTACTCCTTCCTCATCCCTTGCTACCACCTGCATCCTTTCTGAAATAGTGATGTACTCTTCCTTGAGTAAAGGAAATGCAAAGACTTAACTGTTCTGCTTAATGATCAGATCAGAGACGGCTAGGCAAAAACTGTGTATTTGGAAGAGCAGTATCTGTTCTTAATTTGCAGGATTAGTTATACAGGTTAAAACAAGGTGGGGAAGTCCTCTGTTTTGTGGAACATACAAGTTGTCTTGGGCTGCTTGTGGGATCTCCTATTGTGAGAAGTAGAACATCTGTTAGTAAAAGTGGCCTTTAGTGCTTGATATTTTCCATGAACCTAAAGTAAAACTTACTGCTAAACTTGACAGAACAGGAAGTAATGTTTCCTTTAGGGTGGACTAAATGTGTTTGTGACTCTATAGTGCCAGTAGATTGCCTTGCCCTGTCAACTTACTTTCTGCTGCTCATAGTATATCAGTAAATAAACTTTATCCATCTAGGCAACTTAACTTTTGGGGATTAGTCTTGGATAGGAGTAACTCTTACCATAAATTGTAGATTTTGTCTAGAACTGTCATCTGTTACCAGAAATGGTAACAAAAGTTATTAATGTTTAATACTTTAAGATGAATTGATCATTCTCATTCCTCCTAGGAATGCGGTATAAGCGAAGAGGGGTTGATAAAAATGGAAATGTGGCAAATTATGTTGAGACGGAGCAACTGATTCATGTTCATAATCATACTCTTTCGTTTATACAAACAAGAGGCTCTGTGCCTGTTTTTTGGAGCCAAGTTGGATATAGATATAACCCACGGCCCCGGCTGGACAAGAGTAAGTATTTGAGTGGAGTACCTAAAGATCAGAGTTCGCTTAGAAATAGGCTCATTGGAGCGTTGTTTTACCACTAGCCTTTTAGTGGCACTTTCTAGAAGCCAGGAGTAACAGTAATGACTTGACTCCACTTAACTCCTACTCTAATTGCAATTATGCAGAACTCTGACTTCTTGTCCGTTGTAAATTTCAACAGGTCTTGAATATCAATATTTAATGAAGAGCCTGGTTTATGTCTAGTCTTCTTTGTTGTAGTGCTTTCTGGGTTGGGAAGGGAGACAATTTAGTCTTCTCTTGAAACTTCCATAGACACTGATGTCTTACAAATATCTTTGTCCACAAAGTGAACTTATACTGAGGTTCCTTCTGCATTAGGAACTGCTATTTCACTGTGGGAAAACATAGATATTTCTTTAACACCAGTTTTGTCGTCTTAAAGTTTTCTCGTCTAGTACTTCACTTTAGGAGGTCTTTGCCTTCACTGCCATTGACTTTTGAAATTGTTCCCTGTTGTTCCAGTACTCATGGGAATGTGCCATCATTTTGCACATACCTCCTGCAACCTGAAGAAATCACATCAAATATACCAGGATTTTTTATATTGGATATTTAAGAAACAAAGTGAAAATCAAGTTGAAAGACCTTTAGTTGCTTGACCCAGAAGCTGCCAATATAAGTGCCCCTCATCAGAGTCTGTGTGCCTCTGCTGCATAAACGTGTTAGCAGTCATTGGCATCAAAGGCTGGCTTTGATATTGGTTTTTCACATGCTTTTGTCTTCTCTGGAATTAAGTACTATCTAGTGGGTTTGTCAGATCTAAATTGCTTCCTTTTTTCCACTTAAAGATAATGGAAAAGCCAAAACATGTACGAATATTTATGAGACTGTGGCATAAATGGATGCTTGTATGAACTAGGCATTCACAGCCTGAACTTCCTTAGAAGATAGAGGTCAACAGAATCTTCTTTAGGTTTAGCATTGTAAAGCAGAAACTTTTCTTGAAAGTAATTTAGTATGCTTATGATCTCCCACTGGATTGGGTTGATCAACATCCTAGAATCATACATACGTATTTCTGTAAGTCCAACTTGTGTGTTGGCTTTACTTTCTCCTCTAGCACTAGCAGGTCTGGTCTTCTGCCATTGAAGACTATTCGTAGGGCTGAAATTAAAAAAGTCTGCTCTTCAGAGGGGGCTGCAATGTTGGAAAGTTAAAGGACTGTTTTTCCTGTGTCTTGGTAAGAGTAGTAAAATGTGCCTTCCAGCTTGCTTAGGAACTTGGGCTAAGCACAGGAGTTGGCAAGCAGTTACTGTCATTACAAACTTAAGGAAGATGTATCAACAGATTTGAGTTTCTATTTATACCAAATATCCTGGAGATGACTGGAGAGGAATGCCTCTTTGCCACGTCATAGAAATGGAAATGTTAAATAAAAGCAAAGTGAGGGAAATAAAAATACTTGCCAGTTCCCACCCCCCTGCTGTGATATTTGGAAGCAACACTTGATGAGTTCCAACTGAAGGCTTGTGCCGTGACAGCTGTTTCTAGAGCTGAGCAGTTCTTTTTGACCATCTTTTTTTTTATTATTATTGTTTTCTAATAGGAGTAGTTTCACAAAATATTGAGGAGTTGCATTTAATTTGGTAGATTTATAGGCAGGAATTGAGACTTTGAGGAATCAGTGATGCCTCAAATCAACTGAGTAGCATTTTTTTGTTTTAGTTACAAGTAGTTTTGTTCTCTAGGAGAAGTGAATAATACTTCCAGCATTATCGCCTGCCCCGCATATCCCCCTCTGCAAATTGCAAACTTGTACTTCACTTTGCTTTGTCAAAAGATGTAAAACAAATATAAGCAGTCGTCTTTTGGAAGAGATGCTTATGTGGGCATGTGGTGCATATGTAGAAGGATTAAACAGGTTTATTAAAAGTTAATTCTTTGTCCTATCTGCACAAAACCCCAAAAATAAAGGAAATTTAAGAATGGTGTTTC
Organism: Strigops habroptila; assembly: GCF_004027225.2. Classification (NCBI taxonomy): domain Eukaryota; kingdom Metazoa; phylum Chordata; class Aves; order Psittaciformes; family Psittacidae; genus Strigops; species Strigops habroptila. The sequence continues at coordinate 76,935,261 of NC_044281.2, forward strand.
CTGCACACTAATGTAGTAAAGTAACAATGTTGAAGTTGAGCAAATCGATGAAAGACCTTTAAAAGTATTTCTGTACAATGGGTTATGTTGTGTGTCTACATACTTTAAGTGAAGTTATCTTGGGTTTTTTAGAGTATAGATTTAGGCATGATTTAATACCTCTAAGAGGACTTGTTGCTGAGCAGGCTGTTTCTAACACTTCTCTCTGCCTTGTAGGTGAAAATGAGACAGTGTCTTGTTTTCGTGCACATTTTGAAGAACAGCTGAAAAATTACAAGAAGCAGGTGAGTGCTACATGATAAAATAGTCATCTTATGGAAATGCAAGGGATCAAAGTTTGTGGTTTTAGTTTGTTATTCCTGTTGCTGATGTGTTACAGTTTAGAAGCTGTTGACATGGGAAGATTGCTACATAAATTGAATTTTAATAGTCTTTCAAGTATCCTTGTAAGTAACTGCTAAAACCAGCAATAACTTACAGAAATGTAAGACCAACTTTGTGTACTTGTCTTGTGAATTCATAGCTTCTCTGCAGGAAAATTCAGGTAGGCAGGTAGCTGTTGGAGCTTATTCGATCTTGGGTATGACCTAGCAACGATTGTGACTTCAGTAAGATTGCTTACAAACCTTTTAACTCTTGAGCTATTTGTTATGCCATGGTATGTATCTAAGCAAGTCTTGTAGCAGATGACAAGTGTTTAATTATTAAACTTCTGAACAGGTTATTATTAATCTGGTGGATCAGACGGGCAGAGAAAAGATCATTGGAGATGCTTACCTTAAACAGGTTCTTCTGTACAACAATGCAAATCTGACTTATGTTTCGTTTGACTTCCATGAGCACTGGTAAGAAACCTTTTAAAAATGTCACTTTGCATCTTTTTTTATTAGCATGAAAGAAGAGTAAAAGGGAGGGGAAACATCATTATTATTATGATTTCTAATTTTTGCATGAAATGCTTTCAAATAGGACAAAATATATTTGGTAAACTAAAGCACTATAAAAGTTCAAGTTTGGGTTCTTTCAGGACCCTGATGCTGTTTTTCTGTTATAACATACATTGAATTTGACTTTAATCTATTAGAAATAGCTGCTATTTTAATATCTCCACTCTGATGTTAGCATGGTCTCATGCAGTGTTCACATGCCCAAGCATGTGATCCGTCACACAGGCATGTATTTCTCATGCTTCCCTCAAGCAGGCTGCATTTGTGTACTAATATGGGGTCTAAAAACTCTTTTAATCTTCATTTCCTGACTTAATCTAGGGATTGCATCTGGCCTGGGAAAGCATTACTGACCGAAAAAGTATGTCATTAGTAGATATTGTCTGAGAGGGAAAGGGAAAAGCAAAAAGCCCCTCAAAATAGTGATGGCCTTTGAGATGGTTTTTCTAGATGACTGTTGACATCCTGAATTGATTTGATACTTTTGTTTAAATAAGCTTTCATTTTTGTTTGTTTGCTTTTCTCCTAAGAACTGCTGTAGTGACCAGGACTGTTTCTTTTTGCACTGCGTGCATGAGTGAATCAAGAACAATACTGAAAACCCCCTGGTGGGGTGGGGAGAGGAGGGAATATTATGTCTGTAGGTGATTTTTCTGTAGAATTGGTGGTAACGCAGGGCAGGGCAGCACCAACTTCAGGGCAGGCCGTCCCTGTTTCAAATCTATAGTGGTTAGTTTTGTTGAGATTGTGCCTGAAATGAGAACAGAATGTTGCACATGCCTGAAGAGCTGTGCACTCTGTCTTCCTTATGGAAGCAGCATTCAAGAATGCAAATTCTTGGGAGTTTAAACATCTTATTCTCTTCCCTTGATTTAGATATTGAATTGTGATTTAAAACAGTCCAGAATATTGGCTGCTATTTAAAGTTTATTGCAGGAGAGAGCGTCCTGTCTCTCCCACTTAGCCAAAACACTATCTTTGTTAACATTACAAGTAATATAAGTAAGGAAAAATCACTGCTCTAGTCCAAACTAACTTCTGTGGAATTCTGTGTTTTAGCCGAGGAATGAAGTTTGAAAACGTTCAAACACTGACTGATGCCATTCACGATATTATTCTTGACATGAAGTGGTGCTGGTAGGTACTTAACTGGTTTTAGACTAGTATGAAATATATGTATTAAACCAGTACGTATTCAGAGGCCTTGATTTTTGTCATAACTGGTATGTTTTATATTCCTCTCTTGATGCCCAGCCAGTGTCAGAGTTTCTGTGGTCTGAAGCAGTGGTGTTCTACACAAGTAACAGCAAAAATTTTCAGATGCTGCATTCTGCCAGAAGGTTACTGCATTTAACACTTTTAGGGTTTCTTATATTTAGCACAAAACACTTTGTATTTGACCCACAAACCCTTAGAAGGCCAACCTTGCTATTGATAAGCATAGGCATGTTTGACCTTTAGTTTGTGATGATTAAAGTTCATGCATTTTGGTAGTGAATATAGCCGCAGTCTTCAATTACTGATATTGTTCAATGTATTTTGTGGGTGAGATGTTGCTGGCATTATTGTTGGCTTCTATGTTTTTGAAATTAAATGCTTTATCTCTTGAAAGCTCATATTATATATGTATGAATTGAATTCAGCATCTGATTATATATCAAGTTTATGGCCCCAGTAGGATGTACTTTGGATATCTAACATAGACTAAAGAGGAGGATAGGTGGTAACAAGAGTAGTTAATTGGGTAGGGTGTGGCTGGGGTGATGGGTGCAACTATAAATAGTACTCCATGTGTAAAGTTTTCTGCTGTTTGTAGGAGCTGAGAAATTACACTGGATTTTAAGTGTCTCAGTATGCTTTTGCTCTGTTTTTTCCTGTTGCAAGGGTTGACCAAGCTGGTGTGATTTGTAAACAGGAAGGAATTTTTCGAGTTAACTGCATGGACTGTCTGGATCGTACCAATGTTGTGCAGGCTGCTATTGCAAGAGTGGTCATGGAACAGCAGGCATGTATAACTAATGTACTTTTTCAAGTTCTGAGTACCTCAGAACTTCATTGTTATTCATAGGGAAATCTGTGTGTTTGAAAATGCTAAAGTAACCTCCACTGCAAAGGATCTTTGCAAACTGCTTGGAGAGCTAAGAAACTGGAAATAGTATGTACGACTAAACTTGAAATCATTCTAAGCCAGTGATGCCCAACTTCCTGTTTCAGAGAGGAAATGACTGCTGTCCACATCTTGGAGAGAATATTCTTATTTCGATTTGGTCAGTTTAAGTTATGCAGTAATGCAAAGTTTGAAAGCAAACACCATCATTCCACCCCCAATAAATCCCTGGCCCAAACAATATGTTAAAGGTCTAAAATCTAACTGCGGGAGGGATGCTATTTTAGCTGTTCTGAGGTGGTGCAGCAGTGGAGATTAGTTGTCTTTTCTGTGTGTAGAGGAGTAGTTAACTCATGGTGTAGTTATCCCAGATGGCTGTGACTACTATACTCTGGAAGAGCTTTCCCGGTATAGAGAAGGCATTTCCAAGCAGACTGAGAGTCCTTCCTTTAGTCTTCTTCCTCTTTACTCTACCTCCATTTATTTTTTGATATAGAAGCTCAGGGATGATATCTTCCCTTGTGAAGACTTAATAGTACTGTAACTGAAACTTTGAAGCCTTGGTTACAGCCCAGCCCAAAATGAGCAAACTTGTCTATGCTTGGAGTGAAGGATAAAGAGTGAAGTGGGTCATTCATTAGGATGAAGAATGAATGGCTCCAACCACTGTATCTGGCAGTTCCTATTTGTCATCTGCTTTTGAGTTCCTGATATAGAAAGAGTAATGGGGACAAGGGGTGGGACCAGCAATTCTGTGGTGGTTATTTTAGAATAGGATTTCTATATATATAAACCCCAAGAGTTCAAGAGTTGCATAGATTGTTGTGAAGAGGACTTCAGTAATCATGGCTATAGTATTATCTTGTGATGCGTTACATCATTCTCATAGCTTAAGTACTTCACAATCAATTCATAACTGAGAAATGCCTGAAGCATTGGAAGGTGACCGACATAAAGTGGAAGACTGAGGGTCACATGTACCTTACCTTTGTACTTCCTTGGAACCACAAGACTTGTTTTCTCCCAGCTGGAAACTTGATAGGGCTTTCAAAGTCAATCAAGAGACTTGTATCAACTTCTGTCTTACTCTTGCAAAGAGTTTTTTGTATGGCTGTAAATTGAGGTTTGCCTATGATTTAGTTCAAGTTATCCTGGCAGTTTAGTGACTACATTGCAGTTACATATGTGTTGCTTTAGTCTTTTTACACACTATAAATTGGTAAAGTTTGTATTGTACCTGAGCCTTATCTTGGGAAAACTTAAGTAGTGGTTGTTCGGAAAAGTAAAATATCTTACTCTTACTTACTACTATAAGTAGTAAGTTATTAATAACAGTAAGTTTACTTACTACTATAAGTAAAATATCTTACTCTTACTTACTAATACAATATTAGTATTGGTATCAGTGTTAAACACTAACTGTCCAAACTGCACAAGCATTAGTAACAAACACAACATATGAAATTGTTTTAAGGCTTATTTTAGGAGAGGAGTAAATTTGAAGGTGGAGCCGCTACATTTGCTTTAGTGTCTAGAAGCGAAAGATTCCAGTGTGCTTTTCCTTGTAACTGGAAAGAAATTCCATTTCTTTATTTTTCAAACCTTTGAGGTCACAAATGCCTTTGCAATAGAAGACATTAACTTGTTTATCCATATTAGTTCTGTGATGTCTGTTCTTTTGATAGCTCTCTATAGAGAGAATAGAAACATTTCCTATCTTGAGTAATTTAGAGTAACTTGTTTTACCTGAGCAAACCTTTTTGGAGATTAACTCCTACATTCATAATTAATATATTACTGCATCCAGTGATATGATGTTTAACAATGAATTAGAGATTCACTGCTAACAATTAATCTGACAAATTAGCAGAATGGGTTTCTTTTTCAGATCATATAAACTTTAACAATGAAATGCTTGGCAGTGTTCCACTGTCTTTATCAAGCTCTGCTATCGAGAATGATTTTTATCTTGAACCTTATATTAATGTGTCTGTCAAATTCCAGCTCAAAAAACTGGGTGTGATGCCACCAGAACAGCCTTTGCCAGTAAAATGCAATAGAATCTACCAGATAATATGGGCAAACAACGGGGATGCCATAAGCCGGCAGTACGCTGGCACAGCAGCGTTAAAGGTAAGGGGTGAAGAGTGTGATGTGTTCTGATGATGAGTAGTTATCTTATGGTACAGGTTTTATGTCCCGTGAGGAACTCTGGTATATATAACAAAGTTAACCAAATATTCTGCATGGCTTTGCCTTAGAGAGAATAAGACTTTTTAATAGAGGAATATTTTGTATCACACTCAATGTGAATTGGAGAAGACTTGGGTGTTCAGGCAGTGCTGACTGTATTTTTTGCATCTAGATATGAAGCTGATTAGATATAAGGAAGAAGTTCTTTACTGTAAGGGTGGTGAGGCACTGGCACAGGTTGCCCAGAGAAGTGGCAAGTGCTCCATTCCTGGCAGGGTTCAAGGCCAGGTTGGACAGAGCCTTGGGTGACATGGTCTAGTGTGAGGTGTCCCTGCCCATGGCAGGGGGTTGGAACTAGATGAGCTTCAGGTCCTTTCCAACCCAAACCATTCTATGATTCTATGAGGTAAGAGATTAAGACCAATATTAAGCATTACTTCTGTTTAAATTTAAGCACGATTATAGTACTTCTAAGCAGTTACAGTACTTAAATATTCTGGGGGACTGAAGATCAGGGTATGTGGGTAGTAGGGTGATATTAATTAATTACATATTCTAAAGACTTTTCTTAATTAGCTGTAGTGCAGTCTGTCTACCAAGACCAGAAATTGGGCATGAAACTCTTTGAGAAGTCATAGAATTTGGGCTACTTTCTGTGTGCATTGTCACTGATGGAACAATTTTTAGTGTTCCTGATATTTGGCATTGGAAAAACCTTTACGGTGGAAATGCTTACATTTAAATATCTTTTTAAATCTTTCTACTGAGCTTTGATTAGTCTAATACATTAATATTTAAAAGAAAATGTAATAAAAAACCAGAATCATAGAATAGTTAAGGTTGGAAAGGACCTTAAGATCATCTAGTTCCAACCCCCTGCCGTGGGCGCTTGCCTTGACTATGAATATTTAAATCTGAATCACAGAACTCTGTAGATGTAAATTTTCAGCCATTCTGCTTGAAGATTTCTCTACTCACTCCTCAGGCTCATGGATTAAATTTATTTCCAGCTTGTGATATTTCTTTTAATTTGAAAATGAAACACACTTGGAATGATCTTCATAGTAGTTGGCGTGGCTTTTAGAACTGCTCTGAGCCAATGTTCAGAGCGTCTCTGAAACTAGAATCCTCTCATCAAGTGCAACTACCAAAACTGCTTTTTATTCAAATTCTAAGCCTTCTGTGGTCTAGCAACTCTTGTTTCTGAGCTTGTGAGCATATGTGCTATTTTCCTTCAGTATGTTATGCTTGGCTGGTTTTGGTAGCAGAAGCAGAGGTGATGAAAACCATTTTTCAGTAGGCTCCAGGCCTCTCCATTATTCCAGCATTAAAGGCTAAATAATAATTTCTTGAGGTATTCAAGCATTGAAGTAACTGATGTCTTGAAAGTTCTGCCTTAATGTTGGCTCGCATATACAGCCAGATTATTGTTTTCCCTTAGGACTTCATATAGAATCATGTCTGTCAAAAGCCTAAGATTCTCAGCAGAGTCAAACAATGCCATGAGAATTAGACGCTCTTTGAAAATCAGTATTTTCAATGTCTATATGAAATAGTTACTTGAACATAACTTCTGAGCTGTCATCTATTCAGTTCTGAGTTTCAGAATGCCAAAGCTTTTGAGCTGAGACTGCTCCTTCACAGCTGCATGTGTGCATGACTCCCATGTTCTGTGTGACAGGGTGACTTCACAAGGACTGGTGAAAGAAAGCTGGCGGGGGTAATGAAGGATGGAGTTAATTCTGCAAACAGATACTACTTGAATCGTTTCAGGGATGCTTACAGGCAAGCAGTCATAGGTAAGAACACAATTTCCACTAACGTGAACTATAGTATTTAGAAAAGTTTGTTAAAATCATCTTGGCTTATCTTTCTCACTTGGTTTTGGTTTCATTTTCTGAAGCTTAAAAGCACCTTGTGTGTATATCTCGTTCATGCCTCCGTAGTGGGCACCATACTGAGCTTCTCCATTTGGAGATTAAAGAACACTCAATTCACAAGGATTACATGCAGTGTAACACGCTGTAGAATTTACTCTTAACTTCATTTCAGCATTAACTGTCTTGTAACACCTCACCTTTACACAAGGTTAACTTTATGTAGTAAGTGTTTCTTAAATGGTGAGTTAGCTATTGATTTTCCCTGAGAGAAAATAGTGTTACACCTACCGAGTTTTCAGTTTCAGGCACCATTCTATTCAGAAAGAATAACAAATTCTCAAGAGAATCTGTAACTATGAAACATTGGGAAGGAGTTTACAAAGTAATCAACAGACTATTGGTGTGCGTCACTTTTAACTGTTGGCCTCTTGTTTGATATCTCATGGATTTTGTTTAGACTTGATGCAGGGTATCCCTGTGACAGAGGATCTTTACTCCATATTTACAAAAGAGAAAGAGCATGAAGCCCTGCACAAGGAGAACCTGAGGAGCCATCAGGAACTGATCAGCCAGCTCTTGCAGAGCTACATGAAACTGCTTTTACCAGATGATGAAAAATTCCATGGAGGATGGGCACTTATTGACTGTGATCCAAGGTTTGTTGAACACAGTCATAATTGTTCAGCTGCTGCTATGGCAGCTCTGTTAAATGCTACTGATGTTAAACGATTTTGGTAGCTGATGAGTTAACACAATACAAATGGGCAGTTATGTAGAATGACAAGAGTTCTTAAAGGGATTGAACCCTTGTAATTGTAAAAGTAAAGGTTCTCTAAACATTTACTTTTCCCAAAGTGCCGTAAGAATGGTGCATGCTGGAATTACCTGAATTACCTTTGAGACATCACCTGGAAATGCATACATTCAGTTAATACTGCCAAAATGTGGTAGGCACCATGAACAGAACTTCTAACCACCCTTAGCTCTCAAAGAGGCTGTTTAGGAGCTGTTGTTCCTTATTGCTTTATAGGGACAGTGTAACTTCAAAGCCATATCTGGTCAAATTAAATTCTTGTGTAACGAGGCAGTGGTTAGGAAAGCCTAGGTTTCTCTTCATTAAGAGCAGTGAGCCTGAACTCTTTAACTTCACTCATAAGTCTCTTTATCAAGTTCAGAGTTTACTAACTTGTAAAACAAAGATAATGATTAGATCTTCAGCAGGTTTCACTGCAGCATCTAAAAATAGCAAGGCAAGATGTTATGACAGCTACTGAAAGCACACAGTCATCACCTTAACAGAGGCTGAGACATTTTTCCATATCTCTGTTAGCATTTTTAGTAACTTGTGGGTTTTCTACTTTTTTTTGGACCTGCTGCTGACCTGTTTGAGCTATTGGGTAACTCCAGGTTTAAGAAGGAGTGTTGCTTATGTGGATCCACTTATTCTGTGGTAGTGTAATGGCACATCACAACTTGTTAGGTGAGACACTTCACAAGCCTCGGTTTTTCAGCGGCTGTGAAGAGGCAGCAGCATCACATAGCTACCAGACCATAATTGAAACCTCTTGTTGTAAAGTGCCCTCAAGTGTAAGAGTGTCCCTAAAATACACTGGGGATGGGTTACAGCTGTGCAGATAAACTTCTCTGTATTCATTCCTCTTCCTTCTTCCCCCTTCCTTAGTCTCATTGATGCCACTCATAAGGATGTCGATGTTCTGCTGTTACTTTCTAATTCTGCTTACTACGTGGCCTAGTAAGTTACCGCTTTGTCTTACTATGTGTAGTTTATTTCTAGTAGCTCTATTTTAGATTAGTAAAAGCATTAAATTCTGATTCTTTCTTTTCCTAGTTATGATGATGAAATCGACAAGGTGAATCAGTACCAAAGGTTAAGTCTCGAAGCTCTGGAAAAAATAGAAATAGGTAAGAATGTAGTCACCAGATACGTTTATTGAATGCTCTTAACAATAGCTTGAGCACTTATTAAAGCATCCTACAACTGTATTGAATCAGCCAGCCTCAATGTTTATCCTGTATATCACCACAGCTAGAAAGGTGCTTTCTTGCTGAAAATGGATATCAGAGTTGAATCTGTGTTCTTTGTCAGTCCTGTCTTTTGCTGCTGCTTGAAATAGAAGCTTTGATCAATGGTGGGGTTCTAAAAGTTTCCTTCTTTCAACCTCTTAAACCCATGGATTCATCAAAACAAATGTCATGATTGATCAAGTGGCAGTAATAATTTGATCAACTTCTAGAATAAATCCCAGGTTTGTGTACCCAATGCACTCTGTCTTTGATCCAAATACAGCAGCTGGTTCTGAACTGTACTTCAGATCTGGTTCATAGCTTTTTAAAACTCTCCTTTCTCAAGGTCTTATAAGGAACATGCTGTTATGAAATCACCTTGTTATGCCAATTTAACTTACCTGCTAAAGACTGTAACATCTGCAGGCTAAATCCAGCATTTTAAGCTGAAAGTATTCAAGATGTGATATCTGACTTTACAGATGAAAACGGCATTCCGGTTGGAATGGAGGGATATTTTTGTGGCTCCCAGTGTTTGTCCCGCTCACCTTGATAGTTTACTCCTCCATTACACTATGCATAGTGATTTCATCATCTCCTTACTGTAACTTTTACTGTCTTTGTGCAATTTCTAACAGTGCAGTGGGAAGGTGTCTCTCTGTGTATTGTGGAGATCTGTAACACATCCTGATGTACAGAATATAGGTGGAACATTTACACCAAATACCTTTCAAAGCCAAACAAAAATAGATACAGTGCAGTGCATTGAAGAGTTGAAGTACTTCAATTTGGTAAAAACTTACTACTTTCCCTTTAATCCTTGCAGGAGCATACCCTAAAACACAGGATGTAATAGGTGTAATTTCTTTTTCTACTATTTGAAAGGGTGATCTGTAATAAACAATCAGGCTGATATAATAGATATATACAGAGAGTCTGATTGCTTTTTGTAAATGATTGTTTGGCTATTGTGAAAGTCTTTCATTCAAAATGTCTATCCTACTCTAAAGAAAACACAAATCAGTTTATGCTGAGAAAGACTGTTAACACCTACATTGAGGTACAGTCTTTGCAATATCTCTTTCGGTGTTTGGTTAAAGAAGATTTCTAACTTCCTGGTTTATTTCTCAGGGCCTGAGCCTACTCTCTTTGGCAAACCCAAGTTCTCTTGCATGAGGCTGCACTACAAATACAAAGAAATGAGTGGCTATTTTCACACTCTCAGAGCTGTGGTACGCAGCCCAGAAGAAGATGGAAAAGGTTTGTTTCGTATGTAAAAGCTTTATACATAGAAGCGTACTCAGTATACCAGGGTTTCTCTAGAAAACACTTTCCATTGCTCTTCGAATAACTTCTAAAGGATAAATTTTAATATAATCCAGTTGTGTGGGGAGGAGAATCCACAAAAACCCTGTATGTGGCTTTTAATACAAACAAAATTGGTTCAGATATGGACTTAAAGCAATATGTCTCTCTAGAATTGAGACATTTCCAGGTCCAGATCTTTACTGCTCCAAAACCTGATTAAATGAACTTAAAATTAGCTCCTAAAGAGCGGAAGGAATTGATTTGTTTAGTGAAATCAATGTCTGAAAATGTTCTTGCTTGTTGTTTAAGTGAATTAAATGAACACTAATAAGGGAAAAATACCACTTCTTACCTGGAGCACTGGGTTTTGTCAACAAGGATTAGAGTAAGTATAATTGCTTCTCTTCCTTCCACAAATGATGAATCATGGCAGTGATTCACTTACACCCAGTATTTAGAGCTTAAGGAGAGTCTATTCTCCAAGCCTACTTTGTAATCTCTAAATACAACTTGTAGGGTGCAGCTATTCTGTAGAGTGAAAGAAAAAAGCCAAATGACAAACCCAAACAAAATTAATTACATTAAAATCAGACTTATTTCTTTGTCGATTTTGGACTATGGGGTTTTGAGGGTTTATTAAGGCTCTGACAGGCTGCTACTTGGGTTTCAGACACTCTTCAGTGCATTGCAGAAATGCTGAGAATCACAAAGCAAGCGATGGGATTAGATGTGCCCATTATTGAGAAGAAGCTGGAGAGGTGAGTACTTAAATAATGTGAATCTTCTGCTTCCTACTTTCTTCTCAGTGGCTAACAGTATGTGGTAACAGCCATATATGTGATGCCTAAAAGAAACATTCATATCTAGCTACTGGGCTGGGAGTTAATTTCTCCATGTGCTGCTTCCGATGATAACAGCCTGCAGGTGCTTATCAAGAAGTATAAGCAAGAACACTGTTTTATACTTGTGTGCTTATAGATAATAGACACTTCCAAATGTAAATAACATACTGCAAATGATGATTAGTTTGTCAAATTTCATTTTTCCTGTTCAAACTTAATGTCTGATTCTGTAGTAAGACGACAGGCTGTGAAGGGTAAATCTGTTTGGATTCCACTGCAGCGGAGTGTTTAACAAATCCAGATCACATTACAGGTCTTGTGTAAGGAAATGGCTGAAGTTAAACTTCTGAACTCCTCAGTGTTAGTCAGAAGGGAGGAGAAGTTCTTGTTTTGTAAGCCTGTTAAGGCAAGAGGGCACATGAAACATAGTAATGCTTGAAAAATACTTACTAGAATCATTTGGTTTTCACTAATAACTCAATTGCCTATAAATAAACAGAAGTAACCTTTATCCACAAATACTGATGGGGTGTTACAGTGAGGAAATAATTTACAAAGGACACTGGAATGGAAATAAGTGAGCGGCTACCTGGAGTTCAGCATTGTTTTACCACTTTGAGTGTGATCTGTTGCATTATTCTGGACCCTTCCAATGCAGACTGTATGAACTACTGCAAGATGTGTAGCACAGCTGTAAATTGTCAACCAAAAACTATTAAGGAACATATTTTGGTAACTTTCTTCTGCATTTCATTATTGGGCTACTATTTCAGCTGCTTTTCCCAGCTGAGTGAAAAGTATAGCAAGAAAATCTAGCTCTTTTTTACAGGTACTGAAGACTGAATGTTTCCTAAATCTGTCTACTGAGTACAGCGTACACAAAATCAGGGTTACAAATCCAGACCTGAAATCCAATTTCCTCTAAACCTAATAACGCCTGCAGAAGCTTGCTTTTCCCCTCATTTGGCTACCATTTGTTTCAACACTCCTTTGTTCTTGTTGTTGTGAATTTGATTAGCTTACGTGGGTGCAATTAGGTAAGGAAAGGATAATGTAGTAGGTAAAATGGTTGGTCAAAGAAGGGGATTCTCCCCCTCTGCTCTGCTCTGGGGAGACCCCCCCTGCAGTCCTGATCCAGCTCTGGGGCAACAGCACAAGAGGGACGTGGAGCTGCTGGAGCGAGGCCAGAGGAGGCCCCGGAGCTGCTGCGAGGGCTGGAGCAGCTCTGCTCTGGAGCCAGGCTGAGAGAGCTGGGCTGGGGCAGCCTGGAGAAGAGAAGGCTTCTGAAGGGAAGACCTTAGAGCAGCTCCAGTGCCTAAAGGGGTCCAAGAAACCTGGAGAGGGGCTTTGGACAAGGGCCTGTAGGGACAGGACAAGGGGAATGGCTTTAACCTGCCAGAGGGGAGATTGAGATGAGCTCTTAAGCAGAAGTTCTTCCCTGTGAGGGTGCTGAGGCGCTGGCACAGGGTGCCCAGAGAAGCTGTGGCTGCCCCATCCCTGGCAGTGTTCAAGGCCAGCTTGGACACAGGGGCTTGGAGCAACCTGCTCTAGTGGAAGGTGTCCCTGCCCGTGGCAGGGGGCTGGAACTGGATGAGCTTTAAGGTCCCTTCAACACTAACCAGTCTGGGATTCAATGAAAATGTCCACCTATATTATGGAAACAGACTGGAAGATGGTAAATACTTGCTGTTTATGAGACTGCCTTGATTGTGCGTTAGAGATTTCCTTCTTTTTCTTCCAGGAAGAGCAGTAAACCTCATGAAGACATCATTGGCATTCGGTCTCGGAACAGAGGGTCCCTGGCCCAAGGCAAGAACTATTTACTGAGCAAGTTCTCATCTCTCAATCAAAAAGTGAAACAAACCAAATCCAATGTGAACATCAGCAACCTCCGCAAGTTGGGCAGCTTTACCAAGCCTGAGGTGAAAGTCAATTTCCTAAAACCAAACTTGAAAGTGAATCTTTGGAAATCAGACAGTAGCCTCGAAACGTTAGAGAATCCGGTGGCAGATGCTAAAGTCCACACTGAATCTGATACAGAAGGGTCAGATAACGATTCCTTCCACTCTGATGACTTCCTGACCAATTCTAAATCCGATGAGGACAACCAGCTGACTGACTCCCTGGAGAACATAGGGCAGACAGACTATGTGTTGCCCAGCTGTGGGATCATTGCCTCAGCCCCACGGTTGGGCAGCCGGTCCCAGTCGATCAGCAGCACTGACATGAACATCAGCATTCACGTTCCATCCGAGATCCGCGTGTCTCAGGGTGACCGGTCTGACTGTGAAGACGTAGCCATGCCTTCTGCTGACAACATGGAGATGGAATTTGCTAAACCTATGGATGAGTATTGCCAGAGGTTTGTGCACGATGCTCAAAACAAGGTGTCTGATGTTTTGGAGGCTGAGGCTGGTTCTCAAGAGCCCCATCACATAATAAATCAAAGCAGCAATAATACATCTAAGGCAGCAGAAACCAAGGCTGAAGCTATTGGAGATGCTCCTTCCAGGCCATCTAAGTTGGATGTACAGTCTTCTGAGCCAAATCCTCAGCTTTTAGCTGTTGGTGGGACTGACTTCACCAGATCTCATAAGAGCCCAGAGTCTGCATCTGGTAACCCTGAGACAGGACTCCACATGACTCCCTCTCCAGCTGACAGCAGCAGCAGCAGAGCTGTGTCTCCTTTCGCTAAGATCCGCAGTTCCATGGTCCAGGTTGCTAACATCACACAAGCAGGATTGACTCAAGGGATTAACTTTGCTGTGGCAAAGGTCCAGAAGAGCCCTGCAGAACAAGAAGCTCTCAATGAAATCAAACAGAAAGAACTGAGAGCGATGTTCACTCAATGCCAGACGCGGATCATTCAAATCTAGTTACTCCTTTAGGAAGTGTTCCTCTAGTTGTGGCTTTTAATACAATAGTAAAGAAAACGATATCAGGACTCACTGTGGCAATGAAGTGCTACTGAATACTGGGATCAATAATACAGGTAACTTGTTTACAGGAAGTGAGAGATGTGAATGAATTTGGTTCTGACCAAGCTTCCGACTTCCCTCAGGCAGGTGAGACAAGGGAACGGTAAAGCCCCTATTTAAACAGGTAGCTTAGACACTGGGATGTATTAAGCATGCTGTCTATCTTCAATGTGTTGCACAGTTATTTTTGGAGACTGATTTTGTAGCTCTTCTGACTTCTTGTAGAAAGTATTTATACTCAAAAGGTGATAACTGCACTTCTGTGACCTTACTACTTACCTTGCACTACACCAGCAAAAGAACTTAACCGGTAAATTACACTTTATTTATTTTTGGACTAGTGTTTTTACTTGTTTCCATTGAAGTTTTAGATGCAGCTTTCTATGAATTGTGCCTCTCCAATGGGAATTGATGCGTTTCTGTTCCATTTCATTACGTTAACCAGAAATGAAGGTTTTCTTTTTGCTGTCTTTTCCTTTCCACACCTCCTGGGACACGTTCAGTCCACATAAAGCGTATCGATCCCACCTGAAATACCCACCATCGTGTGGTGCAAATTCACTCTGTAGATCTCTTTTTGGTTTCCCACTTGTGTTGAGGTGAGGGGAGATGGAGCAAACGTCCTCTCATTGTCTTGCCCATGCTAAAGATACTCCTATTTCTTTCTTTTCCCCTAAATTTCAAACACTGGCAATTTGCTCTAGTTTTTGTCACTGTATAAAGCAAGACAAGGCCAATACCTGCCCTTCAGGCGTTGTGTCCCTCTCTGTGATTTCATTTAAGCTATATTCTAACTGTCCAGATGGAAAAGTCCAAATAACTTCTAGAAGAGAAGGCAAATGTACTGTTCCATGGTATCAGTGTTGCATTAGAGCATAGCTGTCAACATCTAATCAAAACCAAATTCATTACCACCTCAAGCTTTGCATACTTGCAGGCTAAGGCAGGCTAAGCATCCGCTCGTGCTGGGAATGGGATTAAACCCCCACCCCAACCCTTATCTATGTGTGTCAAAAGATTACATCTACCTTAACCTCTCTTTCCCAGCAATGCCTTGCCGTGCTGTTCTAGTGTAGGACATTACCCAACAGCTCCTGTACAGCAGGACCTTGCTATGCTGTGGTTTGTGACTGTAACCACCGTTGCAGACCCGGTGCCTTGGTGTTCTTGTCCATGTACTGTAGGTAGGCTGCACGTGGTGTTCAGAGAAAATAGTGTCATAGGGGTAGGGTAGTACAAGTGTCTTAGGGCTTCTAAGTGTGTCTGAAATGGTTATCCTCTGTCCCTGATGGTCTGAGACTTTGATAAACAGATTTGGTTTATTTATTTTATGACAGTGCTGTGGGTTTGGGTTTTTTTTGAGTGTCTCTACTTGTGGCTCTATTTAAAATTAAACTACTGCTGTATTTTAATGTGAGCAATATACAGGAGATATTTTAATAAAAAAGTGGAATCAAAAGATGGCTTTTGGCTGTGATGTGAAGGGATGTGGGGCACCAGGGCTGGGGGGGGCTGAGTTTCAGAGGTGGGGGCTTATCTTGACTTTCTCTGGCTTGAGAGTCACAGAATCACAGCAGGGTTGAGGTTGGAAGGGGTTGGACTTACCTGGTCCAACCATGTCCTGAGTATCTCCAAGGATGGAGGCTCCACCACCCCTCTGGGCAACTGCTTCCAGTGCTCAGTCATCCTAATGGTAGAAAGTGGTTCCTGATGCTCAGAGGGACCTTCCTGTGTTCTGGTTTATGCCTGTGGCCTCCTGTCCTGGCACCAGTGGTTGCAGCTGGGCTCTGTCTGCCTTGCACCCTCCCCCTCTTATTAATGTTATATATTAATAATATATAATAGACATCTTAAGACAATATAGACATGTTAGTAATGTTATAGACATGAATAAGATCCCCTGCCAGGCAAGGGACACATACATGACTTAATCCTGTATCCTTTTCTTCTATCATTGCCCTGCTGCAATGCTGGCCTCAAGGGAAGTTAAAGCCATTGACATGATGAAGGGACTCCTTAAAAGCTGCCCAAGCCTTGGAACTTATAAAGGGCTGGAGGAGGGAGAGGAAATTCCTAATATTTGCCATTATTTAGGCAGGAGAAAGAGGAACTGGTCTCTACAAACACATATGCAGTGACTTTGATAGCCTGAGTCCTGTAAGGCAGGGTACTAATAGCTGTAAAGTCGCTCTTGTATCTTAAAACCAGTGTTGCTCAGTCAATAGTCAGGACAGATCCTCCTGGAAATGAATTCCTGACCTGCTGCAGTGGTTCCCTGCCTTCTGCTTGGGGACCCAAACACGCTGTGTCCTTCCAGCTTAGGCATTGCCCAATACTTAGGAAATATGGGAGATGGTCTCACATAACCCACGGCACTGTGCATCAAACCATGCTGGAAGCAGCACTGAGATGACCTTAGAAACCAGCTGTGCTCCAGCCAGGCTGCCTTTTGACCAGACACTTCATTTTCCTTCCTCTCTTCAGTTGCTTAACTACATATTAATGTAGCACAAGGCAGATGAAACCAGGAATCCTCATTTTAGTGTTCAAGTGAGCTGAAAGGGCATCAAGCTTGGCTGCAGTTTAAGATGATACACAAAAAAATCCCCCTATTTATAGTATAAATACTTGAATCACTGTGAGTGTGCAGAGATGAAAAGGACGGTGCCAGTTTGGCTGTGCAACAACAACCCGTGTCATGTTTAGACTAGAAATGCAGTGAAAAAAGGGAGTTCCTGTTCGTGATCCAGCACCAAGCGAGGGGGGTTTTGGCTTCATCTCAACTTGGCAGGAGCCTTTGTTCTTGTTGATAAAAGGATGAATTGAAGCACGATGTAGAATCAGCTCCAGCACTGGCTCCTGCAGGCTGCCTCCACCAGCACAGCAGAGCTTTTCTGGACTCCTCCTCTGTGTTGGTTTAATGTTTCACTGCTTAAACCACCCTTGTTAAACCAGTTCTGCCAGTGGCAATAGTGGCAGGGTGGCCTCTGGAAACCAGCTCGTACTGTACAATGTGAGTAAGTTCTATAGTACTTACTGGCTATTACTCAAACAGTTTAAACACCATGTTACTGCTCATGTAGAAAGTTAAATACATTCTGTACGAGTACATGAGTATCACCAAATCTCCAGTCAATTCCTCTTTTCCCTCTTATTGTGCCAGAATAAAGCTCGTTCATTAGAGACACTGAAGAAGTGCGTCATGGTGCTCTCTAACAGTAAGGATGTATTTCATACTGGAACCTCAAATAAATTCTTTCTACCACTGTTATGTTGCTGTGAGTGCAACGTGCCTTTACTCACAGGACCAGCAGTGCAGAGACCCAGAGAGCAAGTCTGGTTCTTTCAGCTGCTGCCAGCTCTGATACTCAGACCTCAGCCACTCAAAGAGTTAGAGCACAAGCTTACTCCAACATAGAGCCTAGCACTGCGGTGTAGGAAGGGCTCTGGGTTGTGTTTCCTCATGATTAAAGGACAGGAGTTGACACAACTTCAGTATTAAAGTTTAATATCAAACAATTTGCTCATTGTTACCAATTTTCAATTACAAAACAGGCTCCAAAAAAAGGTCATAAAATATGGTGAACCGGCTGACCGGGGTTAAGTGTGCTCAGCCTCTGAGGGTAAATAGCCATAACTTCTTTTGGTATAAATTATCTACAAAAACTGGTATAAACAATATTCCAATCTTAGTAGGGGGCTTCCATCTAGGATTAGACAAACTCTCCTAGTGACATCCACAGAGGGTTAAAGTTCATTCCCATTGACACATTTCTGCTGCTGCAGCCTGGCTTTCCGTAAGGCCTCCAGTTGTTTTGCTCTCAGCCACCTCTCCCTGGATAGCGTCGTTTGCCCCACGCTGAGAGACAGGAACCTGGATGAGCAGAAACAGGGCTTAAAACCTTGGTCAAGTGTCAGGTTTGATGAGCTTAATACAGTAAAACACAGTTTTCCTTCAATATCCCATGAACTAGGGAAGAAATGTGGGGGGGAAACACTTTGCCTGACTAGGAATCTGTAACAAGAGGCACAACAGAAGAGATTACATCATTTGATTGCTGGCCAGCCTCATGCAACTAAAGGTAAAGGTTGGACTTGACCTTAAAAAAGGGGTAAAGGTTGGACTTGATGATGTTAAAGGTCTTTTCCAACCCAGCTGATTCTATGATTCTATAACTCAAACTTGCCAGAAAGGCCTCAGTTGCCACAAACAGCAACACCCACCTCGCTACGAGCAGTGTTCTGTGCAGGTCATCGGCTGTCACACTCTCAGGGTCGTTCTTCCTCATCTCGACAAAGTCTTCTTCTACTGCCTGTAACCAACACAACAGGTAACTGGTAACAAAGAGTCTTCACTCCACAGAAACTTTTAAGGAGTTAAACACTGTAACTACCCTTAGATTGCAGGAGAACCATTGCAACTCGTCACTGTCAGGAAGCAAGTCAAAACAGGTCATCTTCCAAAATGAGATTTCAAGATGAGATTTGGAAAAGAATTAGGTTTCAAAATGAGTTTTAAGAAAGCAGGATATGGGTAAGGTACGTACTGAAATACTCAAAGAGTACAAATCCTTGAGAGGAACAGAGAGAAAACGCTTCTCTTTGGTTTCTTAGAAAACATTAAGGAGAATCACTGACAGGGAGAGCAATGGGAACGTACAGTCCTGTTAAACTGCTTTTATCTGAACATACAGTTGAGGAGTTGTTAGTGGGGTCCCCCGTACCTTGGTCACTTCCTCAGAGATGCTGTAGTCCAGCAGCCTCAACAAGCTGAGGTAAATGCGAAACTTGTTGAGGACAGAAGGGAGCACTGCTGTGAGGAGGCTGCTCATGTACTCCTCCATGTTTGGTGGGATTATCTGTGGTTGTAAGTGGACTTGGCAATCTGACTGAAAAACAGAAGTGCATATCGTCTCTTTCCACATCCTGTCTTTTCCCATTCCACCATGGATTTACTTTCTGAAGCAACAGAAGTCACTATTTCCCAGAATTAGGGTAAGACGATGCATTCCTTAAATATTTAACAACTCCCTTTTCGAAGACCTGCGTGAAGTCCTTCTTCAAGCAGGAGCCAGTTTCACAGAATCCCAGGCAGGTTTGTGTTGGAAGGGACCTTAAAGCTCATCCAGTTCCAACCCCCTGCCACGGGCAGGGACACCTTCCACTAGAGCAGGTTGCTCCAAGCTCCTGTGTCCAACCTGGCCTTGAACACTGCCAGGGATGGGGCAGCCACAGCTTCTCTGGGCACCCTGTGCCAGCGCCTCAGCACCCTCACGGGGAAGAGCTTCTGCCTCAGAGCTCATCTCAATCTCCCCTCTGGCAGGTTAAAGCCATTCCCCTTGTCCTGTCCCTACAGGCCCTTGTCCAAAGCCCCTGTCCAGGTTTCCTGGAGCCCCTTTAGGCACTGGAGCTGCTCTGAGGTCTCCCCTTCAGGAGCCTTCTCTTCTCCAGGCTGAACCAGCCCAGCTCTCTCAGCCTGTTCACTTAAGAGCTGAGAAAGCCAAATGCTCAGTTCATAAAGCTGGAATGCAGGTATTTGTAAGCTCAGGCTGCTCAGTGTTTCTAGCGTTAATGTCAGTTCCATCACTCTTTATTCCTGTGCCCATCAGCTCCTAAACTACTAGCCTAGAATAGGCTTGGAGAGTCACAGTATAGCTGCAGGCTTTCCCCATCACCATTCAGCCCAGGAGGAGGAGGGAAGGTCTATCCCTCTGTTTTCCTTGGACAGGGTTTTGGCCTCCCTGCAGCCAGGAGCGAGTAACTAGCACCAGTACCATACCCACCCCTCAGCACAAGGCAGTTTTCCTGCCTTCACCTCTCAGGAATGGCATGTTCTAAGTAACTACCTACTACCTGTAATTACTCCCCAAATTCAGGAAAAGCCTTTGCCATACCGGTAGGAGCGATCGGCCCTCGGAAGTGATAAGAACATTAATATTGCACGGGAATTCCATCTGGTGGTAACTGAAGTCATAATCCACCTTCTGCCAAGTGATCAGGTTACCCAGCGCTGTCACGTTATGGACACCTGGAAGAGCAAGAACAAACTCTGACAACAGGACCTAAACAAACGTCAGATCTGATTTGCTTTCTTTCCAATCTGTCTTTAGCGAGCAGCTGGTAGAAAAGTTCTTGCAAGCATCTTGTTTCTTCTGGTGTCTGTGAGGTCTTCCAGATAGAAACAGCCACGTCTTCAGCCCAAAATTCAGACTTGAAATTAAAAAGTCTGATCTTTTTCTACCCTAAATTTGGTAGAGAAGAACATCACACCAACAGAAACAAAGTAACATCGACAAGCCCTTGTTATCTGCAACTTTGAACGCTGAAAATCTGACTTCTCATTAAATGTCGAGGTTTCTTTAGACATTAATGACACGTGTTTTAGCAAACCTATAAACCAGCACAGGGAGATTTTTCTGTAAATGGGAGCTTTTCCAAGTTTTGACTTATTTTTTCTGAAACAACGCAAAGATTTCTATTAGTTTTACTATTTTCTTTAGTGAAATTTAGTAATTCTACCAAAACAGAGGAACGAGAAAACCCTGAAGACTTGAAACCAAGTGAATCATTTCAGTCAATTACTTCTAATTGCAAGAAATAGAACAAAAAGTTTCTAAATAGAATCAAGCTGAAATCTGAACCTCCCCAGTTCTGCCACACTAAATGCTTTAAGGAGAGCCCTGACACTCACTGGGGAGCCCCAGGAGGCTCATGGCATTGTGCCATCTAGCAGGCTTCTCAGGACAGCATTTTTAGTTCAGGATAAAGTCACTTCCAGTGATTTCGTATTCTTCCTTCCTTGAAACCACCACAGATACCTGTATGAAGCATCCTCTGGTTACTGAACTTCTAACAAGTAGTGCAACTCACCTCTTTCAGGTAGCTTGTAATTAAAGGAACTGCCTAGAGCTCTGTAGAAAGCACCACATAGTGCACTTCGTTCTGTTCCACACAGGAATAGCTATTTATTTAATCTCCATTTTTTAGTTGGATTTTCAGGGATGGTTTCCATATAGACAATAAAGTTATAAAGCATAAGGCAGCAGCATATGCTTCCCCCTCTTCTTCATTCATTACAGCAGGAAAGTAAAAGGCTATTCTAATGAATCAGAGGTATTTTGGTCCAAAGGATTAATCAAATCAGTGGCCTTTTCCACCAAGTGACAGACACTGTCCAGTGTTTTCTACAATGCAACCAAAGTGAAACTGAACAAGGAACCACCTTGTTTTGTTATGTCCCATTTGTGGTCTGAGATAGAGATTTGTGACTCCACAGAAGCATTTCTGAGCAGAATAGCAGAAACTTCCTGAAAGTGGAATATGGAAAAAAAACCCCAAACCCCAAGAGATCAAGCCTTAAGTTGCCCAAGAAGGCTGCAGATAGCAGGAAGCAATGAAATAGGATATGGAAATCACAGTTTTGTTATAGACAATTATCCCTGGGACACAATGAGCATCACTGTCTTAAAATACATCAACTTTGAACCTGCCAGATGAGATTGGCTTTACAAAAACAACCAAATGTCTACCTTTTGTGTCAAGCTGTCCTTGCTCGAGCTGAGTCTCATCCACGACAAGGGAAGTGTTGCTGGCAAGCTGCAACACCCCACTGACTAAGCGATTGGCTGCATAGTCTTTGTGTGGGATGAATCGTGAGTGGTTCATGTTCTCAATGGTCATTTGGAGGCGATAGGACTGCAAGGAGAAGAGAAACTAATCAGCACCTTTCCTCTCCTCCAGCTTCCCTCATGCTGCTTCCTTTAGCAAGAGCTATAACTGTGATCCTCCATAGTGAGTAAACCAAAACTTGTTACCACACTATAGAACATACTTTATCCTCAGTTTCCAAATGGTAAGTACTTAAAATAATGCTGTTAAGAACTTCTATCACCTGTATTACATACTAAAGGTGAGCAAACCACCAAGTGATTTATGGCAGCAATACAATTACTGTGACAGCAGCCTTCCAGGATCTGAAGGGGGCTACAAGGATGCTGGAGAGGGACTTTTCATCAGGGACTGTAGTGATAGGACAAGGGGTGATGGGTTCAAACTAAAACAAGGGAAGTTCAGGTTAGAGATAAGGAAGAAGTTCTTCCCTGTGTGGGTGGTGAGGCACTGGAACAGGCTGCCTGAGGAAGTGGTAAATGCTCCATCCCTGGCAGTGTTCAAGGCCAGGTTGGACAGAGCCTTTGGTGACATGGTCTAGGGTGAGGTGCCCCTGCCCATGGCAGGGAGTTGGAACTGGATGAGCTTTAAGGTCCTTTCCAACCCAAACCAGTCTGTGATACTATGATTCTATTACACATCTAGGGTGTGGAAACCAACAAATGATTTATGGCAGCAATACAATTATTATGATCCCAAATTGAATTACTATGAATTTTCTGCAGAATGGTATCTGCAAACTTGAGAATAAACACTAACAGCAAAATAATTAAATCCCAGACTGGTTTGGGTTGAAGGGACCTCAAACCTCATCCAGTTCCAACCCCCTGCCATGGGCAGGGACACCTTCCACTAGAGCAGGTTGCTCCAAGCCCCTGTGTCCAACCTGGCCTTGAACACTGCCAGGGATAGGGCAGCCACAACAATTTCTAACCATATTAAGCCAGAAAGACAAAACTAACTATGCAGCATCTGACTGTCAGTTTAATATCTACGAGGATATGACTTTATTTCATATTCACCCCAGGTGATTAGGTAAATAGAGACTTCAACTGAACAGGCAAACCATAATTCCATTTTTCCTTGCCCTTCATTTAAGAAGCCTGGCTTTTAACTAAAATACTGTTTATTTCACTGGAACAATTAACCCAACATCTCCCATCAGAAATATTAAAGCCCTGTAATGCCATTGTCCTTACTGCTGGCACAAGCTGCTGGATGATGCGGTATATGTGCTCCGTGAAGATGTTATTCCTTGGACATCCGCTCAAGTTGACTGTGAATTTTCCCAGAGGAAGCACATCTCGTCTTGCATAACTAAACCAGAAACAACAGAGGTTAGGCAAGCAATGATTAACATGGTGAATACAGGTATCAATCAGTCTGGGTGCTGTGCAGGATCTCTGATAGCTAGCAGGGTTTCACTGCTAATAGTACATAAATAATAGCAACCTTTTCTTCCTGCTCCAGTGTCCAAGGAGCTAAGTTAGGCTGAAGGCTGCTTTGGAAGGCTTTGCAGCAATGGGACAAAAGCAATGCACTTACAGTGCTCCAGACTTCTGTCCTCCTTGTGCTCTACTGCTACTCAGTGTAAGTACTTCATGTACTTCATCCTTTTCCTTTCTTGCTGCCCAATCTCAATGTCCCTGCTTATCATGCTTGTTCATTTCCTTTACCTGCCCTCAGCTTTCCTCTCCCTCTTCTCACTGTATATCTTCTCCCCATTCTGGACAAATGTCAACTTTTGTGTGATACAGCTAAGAGAGAAAACACATTCTAATCTAAGTGTTAGAGCATTCACAGTCCCACTAGAAAGTACAAAGTGTGCACAGAAATGAAAAACCCCACGTATTGATACTGAAGTACTTGTATTTACATGGGGACAGGGTTCAGGGCAGACTGTAAACATAACCCAACCATAAATCTTAGCTCATAATTATGCTGTCTCACTGAGAAATGTCTTATGGCTTTTTACACATCAGTTGCAGGTATGAGAAAGGTAAGACACTGAGTCCAATTACAGCTCTGTGAACATTTCTGTTAAGACAAATATGAGCTGTACTCACCTTGCAGCAGAATGGAATCTTTGAAACCCATAAAACCACAGTGGTTTCTTTACCAAGAAATTATTACTATTTAGAAAAGGGAATCCATTTTTACTTTGAAGAAAGAAATTTGAGCCTGACAATACTCAATCTAATCAGAACCTATTGTCTGAAGTCTCCCACCTGAAACTTTAATGAGTCAAAGGATGCTGCTCTTTTATCCAGAGACAGTTTAAACCAAGGTAAGAGAACGTTAAGATGCACTTTAATCAGCCATAAAGACAGGTCACAGTGCATGAACGTTCAGCTATGGCATCAGCTCAGGTGGTAAATTTCCATCACATGCTAATGGGGGTCACCTGAACTCATCATTAAACATATGTCTACAGTTAATTAAACAAACTCCCAGAACACACCTTTCAGTGTCTTTTAATACCTAAGGAATAACTACTGCAGTTTGTAAATGCCAGTTGCATGTCCTAGTCAATAAAAGGAGCTAGAGATGAAAAGGTATTTTCATATCTCTGTTTAAAAGTAGGATCTTGGATCTTACTTTTGGATCTTACTGTCCAGCTCTCAAAGGAACATTGCAAGGATATATTGCCACAAAATGGGCCTTGTAACTAAACTTAGACATGTTACTGTGTCTATTATGACAGGGCAACTCTAGGTGGACAAAGTACTACTGAATAAGTGCTATGTAAGCTATTTCTGCCATTTATTTGCAGAGTGGTGAAGAACCCCATAAAAGGAGATTTCCCGTAAAAGATGAAGATGTAAATTCTCAGCAAACATCTCAATACTTACACTGTAGAGATGAGATGCAGTATAAGGTATTCGGCAGCCAAACTGTCTCCCAAGAGGGCATGGGTGAGGAACCCAAGCAACTCTGCTCTCACTGGTGACAGCTCCGACATGAAATTAGACACAACTGATGAAAGAGCAGAAGTCATCAAATGTCAGGAAATGTGCTGTTCTCACCCTCTTGCCTCTGTAGAAGTCTTACTTTTCATTACAGTGTGATCCAAAGCAATTTAGGACAAATAAACAAACATTCATTGGTTTTCTAACTGAGCAATTATCGGCTTTGGGTAACTTGAGTCACTCACCATTGCCTTGGAAATGCTTTATCTTGTCTAACTAGATATTGTGTAACCTCTTAGCAGAAGGCTGTAAAGTTTGGAGTCAAATATCTAAAATTGATGGACTATCCACACTGTATCAAAGGCAGAAATAAACCCTTACACATAGCACAGCTCAGGACAAGCAATACAAGGCATGCAAGGAAGAAAATGATAGATATCAATTAGAGGTTGCATGCAATAGTTCAATAACAAAAAGAAGAGTCAAGTAGGCCACAAGGAAGAGCAGAGTTGTTTAAAACCAGAATTGCCTGATTTTCTTCCCAGTATTATGATTCTTTCTGCTGTCAGCATGTTTCTTATTTTCACTGCTATATACTAAATTGAAAATTCAATTTGCCAGCAACACACTCCTTGAGAACAAATCAAATTTTATAGCTGAACAACGTGGTAAAATCCTTGGGCACACAGAAGGCAAAACCAAGTTTTATATAAATCATATTCATTTCAGAACTCTAAACATGTAAGCATCACATAAACACACACACTTGCATCTTGTCCAGTCTGTAGTACTGCATGGTTCCTTCAAACCCAGCCCTTGATGTCTTTAAATAAAGTAGTATGTTTTCACATAGAATGGTTTGGTTGGAAAGGACCTTAAAATCATCTAGTTCCAACCCCCTGCCATGGGTATGTACCAGGAGTCCACACATTTAACATGCACACAGAGAGAGGTCAAGTTCAGATACTCACAGGTTTTACTCTCCTCTTCATTAAGGCAGGCAGGCAGTAATGGGTTAATGTGCTGTAATTTCTGTGCCAAAATCACATGGATTCTTGGGACTAATGAGGCCGGAGGACTGTGCACTCTCTGTTCCTCTGCTGTGTCCATAGACTCCACAGGATTGAGGGTTGAGCTGTCCCTAGGAAAGGGCACAGCACAACTGGACTTAGAAGCATTCCACACAAATTTCTCTCCAGCTGACTAAGAGCAGCTGGAATGAGGCCAAGAACTGAGCACACTGGAACAAACAACATCCACTCCTAGCTCCTGGTAACTCCTCCCATATTCCAACTACTTTCTTTATGATTTTTATAAACACTATAAATACTGAATCACAATTATATAATGATATGACAGTCTTCCATATGACCTAAAGGGGACAAGAAGAAATCTGGAGAGGGACTTTTTACAAGGGCCTGTAGGGACAGGACAAGGGGAATGGCTTTAACCTGCCAGAGGGGAGATTGAGATGAGCTCTTAGGCAGAAGCTCTTCCCTGTGAGGGTGCTGAGGCGCTGGCACAGGGTGCCCACAGAAGGTAGGCACCACTTAAGATGTAGCTTCAAATGAAATGTCACACATGTTCTGTTCAGCATGTACTGAATGAAATCTAACCAGGATTTATGACATAAAGATTTATGACATTGGTCTGTGTATACACATGTGGGACTTTCATCTTCCACCAGTTTCCAGAGCCTGACAACAAGATCTTGTAGACAGTCACATAACAGCTGTATCACTGGCTGAGTAATAAACAATGAGTAAATAAATCCTAATGTACCTCAGCTCAGACTTGAAGGTGTTACCTTTTAAGAGTTCAGATACACAAGCTTTGCTCTTCCTCATGATGCCTTACAAAATTCCTTCCAGAGGGTTTTCATTTGTTATATAGAAACTAAAATCCCTGAAGTGACTTTGTCAGATAATAGTAAAGTTTAGTACTGATCAACTTGTATACTGGTTTCAAAAGGTGAAAAGCTTTAGAGCTTCAAAGCCTCTTCAGCAGTCCATCACCAGACTATCCCCTCTTTCCATTGAAAGAAACGTCTTTTGTTTGCATTCAAAACATTGCTAAATGCCACCAGTTTGTCTATTTGTGATAGAATGACAGGCAGGAAAACAACCCAATGAGCTATGACAGACCAACTGAGCTGTCAGCCTGGGATTAGCTGTCAGACAGCTGATAACCAAAAGCAGCTGAGCAGGCTGAGTTAGCTTTGCAGAAGCTGGCACTATGAAGGATTCGCACTGCACTTGCCATATTGTACTTATCAGAAAGAGAAACAAAATCCCCAACAGAACTGAAGCACAATGGTTCAAAGCATCAGCAGCACATATGTTAGATCAGTCATTGGTTTTACTTTCAAAATTGACTTCTTGTGTCTGTCTGCATTAGTTTGTATTTTGCCAAGCAAGTAACTGAACAGAATTAGCAGGTGAAATGGGAAGTTTCTGTCAGGGGTATAATGTGATGATACACCTTATATAAGGAAAAAAATAACCCCAAATTTTACTCATTTTGGTCATTTTCACTCCCCAGAATATTTTGCTCGTTGAAATAAAAATTCCCTGCATTTCAGGATGACCCACCAGGGGAGCCTTACCTCTCTTCATTGTTTACTATGCTCAGCACTGGATCCACAGACAAAATGCCGTATACCTCCAGAACATCATTGACTTTGAAGCTGTCCCAGCTCTCATAGACCTGCCACAAAGAGACAATAATAAAATACAGAGGCAGATGGGCCAGGCTGCCCACCAACACAGACTAAAGGAAATGACATCTCAGGAGACTCAGCTGTAGACTGAGAACACTCTGTGTGAAGATGTCTCTCCTAGTCCCCAGTGTCAGTAAGCTGACACTGAGAGAATGAGTTTCTATGATTGTATGCTTTTTCCTGCTGGCATTCTTCTGCTATACAAATGCAAATCATTGTATTCTAATCTGATTTATCAAGACTTGTTGAATAAGGGAGCATTCAACACAGTAAAAGCATAGAAATTTTGTGTTGGAAGTTTCTTGTCAACACAGCATACCAAAGACTCTTTCAAATACAACACAAAAATGTGTAGCTTATTGGTTTTCTTATTTGTTCCATCACATCTTTCTTCCTTAGAAGACAAATCCTTAAAGCAAAACACCAGGAGTCAATCCCAGCTACATCCTCAAACACGTAGTAACGGACTCTTCATCAGGGACTGTAGTGATAGGACAAGGGGTAATGGGTTTAAAATGAAACAGGGGAAGTTCAAGTTAGATACAAGGAAGAAGTTCTTCCCTGTGAGGGTGCTGAGGCGCTGGCACAGGGTGCCCAGAGAAGCTGTGGCTGCCCCATCCCTGACAGTGTTCAAGGCAAGGTTGGACAGAGCCTTGGGTGACATGGTCTAGTGTGAGGTGTCCCTGCCCATGGCAGGGGGGTTGGAACTAGATGATCTTAAGGTCCTTTCCAACCCAAACCAGTCTGTGATTCTATGACATTTTATAATTAAGAAAGAGAAGGTGCAGGCTCTAATAAATGCTGCTAAAGCATTTCAACAATTCAAATTCAGCACTTGTGAAGAGAAACAAGGTAATCTTGAAGAGAAACAACGTAATTATCTGCAGAAACAAAGTTCTGGACCTGAAAGCCAATTTCCCTGCCTGTGTAAGCAATGCAGGGCTAACTACTTACATTCTACCTCCAGATTCTGTCTGCCTCACTGAGGCCACAGCCATGCTCACCATCTCTCCACTTTTGTTACCTTTACAAGACATGCTGGTCCCTTCTCTCCTGGCAATGGAAAATTTAAGTCAAGTGGAGGGGAGCAGTTGGGAGAAATGAGATGATGACCTGCAGAAGCTTCTGTTTCTAATCTCTTTGGCTCCACACATCCATGGATATCACCTCCACTGCCTGAAAAAAATACAGGATTCATAAGCAGAAATGCAAAAGTGAACAACTTTTTTCACGAGCAACACAGAATTAACCTAATTCAACAAGACATCTGAGACAAAAATATTTAACAATGCAATATATTTGACAGAAAATACTCTTTATCAGGATAGAAAAGTCTCACAAATACATATTCCATATTATCAAGTCTGAGAGAGTGTACTGGTAGAGATATCTGTGTCTTAGAAACCTAAACAGGGCCAGAAATATGATTTTCAAAAGGTAATGCTTCAACTGTGTGAACAATGAGTTTTCTAAATTCCATAGGACTGCACAGGAAATATTATTGTGCACCTAAAAAAAAATAGGAGAGCTTAAAAGGTGAGAGTCTGCATCAACACAACAGTTTACATTAAAAATTTCTGTATTTTTTCTGCATAATAAAGCTATAAACATCTATTCTACAATTGATCGGTCTGAGTATGAAGAGAAAACTGTATAACCTGTCTTGCAACCTGGTAAGAATACAAAAGGAAAAGCCTGAGTTCAGCTAAAGGACCCAACAGACAGAACACTAAACAAAAGAAAGCAATAGATTCTGGTTTGTTTTGTTTTTCTTCAACAGGACTGGCAATTTTAACTAACCACCTTCTCTTGTTCAGAAGAAAACTTGTAAGAATCTCCAAGAAACCCCCCAGTTTAAGTGGCATCTCCACAGAGCAAAGCATATTGTTCAGGCTTATTACAACACAAGAAAGAAATGCACACCGCCTGAACGCTGCTTGTGTTCCAAACACCATCCTCTTAGAAGGTTAAAGAGCTTTCTTCAGGATGCTACAAGTGTCTGGTATTAATCTGGTTCCTTTATGAAGTTGGGTTAGTAAATTATGTTAGAAAACAGGTAAGGCTGGAAGAGCTTTTTTAGATATAAACTACTGTTTGTAGCAAAGCAGCATCTAATTGACACGTTGTTTGGCTTCAATTTACACAATGAGCTGCACACACAACGTGTGAAAGAGACAAGAGAGAGAACATGAAATTGGCAATAGAGTGGGAAATCAAACAGGAATTCTTAAACTTCATCCTGCTGCTATGAATTGTTGGTGTGCTGGTACATAGAAAAGGCAATACATGAGAGCTGATGTACAGAACGTTAATTTTAGGAATTAAGTCTAGAGAGTAAAGCCAACAAGTCA
The DNA here is from genome assembly GCF_004027225.2 of Strigops habroptila. Classification (NCBI taxonomy): domain Eukaryota; kingdom Metazoa; phylum Chordata; class Aves; order Psittaciformes; family Psittacidae; genus Strigops; species Strigops habroptila. The sequence goes on from NC_044281.2 coordinate 76,965,188, forward strand.
TACAATACACATGCAACATCGCAGGCTCTTCCACACTGCTTCAGTTTAAAGCACTGATGACTTCAGCAAAGCCACCAAATTAGTTCTGAAAGCTGCAACAAAACTACTGATCCAAACAATTGCAAGTATTTCAGGTGTTGAAAAGGAAATCTTTGCAAATTCTGGAAAGATATCAGAACAACTATTCATTAGCAACTACTATTACCCGTATGTTGCTCTTTCTGTTTAGATGGATGTAGATCCATGTCCTCATCTTCCTCATAGCTCCTCTTGTGGCGACTCGGTGTGTAGGATGTTGAGGGACTAACTCGAGCTTGGCTTGCGCTAATATATGCGTAACATTGAGGATTAAGGACAACCACAGACTCAACTGAGAAAATTCAAGCAAATTAAGGGGTTTGTTTGCTTGCAGAACCAAACTGCTATTATGCAAGATACGTTCAAATAATGATTCAAATTGTTATCTAGACATCATCTCTCCAGACATATAACTTGCTTAAGTGTACAGCAGCCATTGGCTTTGTTGAAAATAGAAACTAAAACCTACAGAGTGCTATTCCACTATCAGTCTCTAAAGGGAACATGCTTGTGGTCAGGTACAACTCAGAATCTCAAGGATTTTTTCTCTCCCACATCTGAAGCCTAAAGAGCAGACATTATAATAATGAAGACCTGCTCTCTGATACAATTATTATTGTTACTTTAAAAAGAAACACATAGAAAATGTTCACATACTTGGCACGTACTGGCAATACTACACTGGTAAATGCATTTTGGCAAAGCCAATACACTTCTTTTCTTAGCATGATGGGCAAACATTGAGATAGTGTTCACTGTTTTCCTAACAGTCCTTCTCACTTTCCACTTTCATTGCTGCAGTACTTTGCTGTGAGCTTCCAAGCCTAACTCTTATCAATCATTTTATTACAAACATTGTGTTAGCTTCTGTTTAAAACTGCATTGGCATTCTATGCCAAAGACAAGCAGTAGTTTTCCTAAATTCTGAACTGAAATATCAAATCATTAGAGATTTCCCATCAAATTCACACCTTTTCACAAACTGCAACATATCTCAAGCTTTCTACACCTGTCCCCCACTCCCTTGGGCAAGAAGGGAATTTAAAATTCCTAAAAGATGTTAAAATAAGCATCCTGTATCCATTCCACTCAGATAATTCAACTTCCATTTATAAGGAGAAACTTAAGGCGATTTGTTTCTCCCCAGAACATTTCCTGTACTCACTGAGAAAATGCCACACTGTGGTTAAACTATTAAACCCACAACATTTCCAGGAACTATTGTCTTAACATGCTCAGCTCCAGGTGTTCTTACAGGTTCTTGCAGAAGACTTTCACTAATAACAGCATCCTAATTTAACCAGAAATGCCAATGGAATGCCCACAATTGAAGCTCCTCTTTACCTAAGCATTTGCAAACAGAAATGAAGGGAAATTTTCAAGACCCTCCCAAGCAAACACAAAAACCTAGTCCAAATCCCTACTAACTCAAACAGCAATGCTTCTAAATTCATTTACACCCTCTTTGTGCATAGAGCACACCATAGAATCATAGAATGGTTTGGGTTGGAAACGACCTTAAGCTCATCCAGTTCCAACCCCCTGCCACGGGCAGGGACACCTTCCACTAGAGCAGGTTGCTCCAAGCCCCTGTGTCCAACCTGGCCTTGAACACTGCCAGGGATGGGGCAGCCACAGCTTCTCTGGGCACCCTGTGCCAGCGCCTCAGCACCCTCACAGGGAAGAGCTTCTTCCTTATATCTAACCTGAACCTCCCCTGTTCAGTATTTCCTTTTTCTACACCTACCACCTCTCCAGATTCACTCAAAACAAAGTTTAAAGTTATCTCCATCAATCTAATGAATTAGTTGGTAATGACTGTTGGTATAATAGAGCACCAGCTCAGTCAAAAAGGATATTTCTTTCACCCATGCTGATTCACCAGGCACTGGAACGCAGTAGAAAGTCTGTCTTTCTGAGGTGACTGTTTGTGAGGAGTTCAAATCAATTTCCTGCTGAGGCTGGAATACCAAGAGAAAGTTTGTTAAAAACCTGATTTAGACTTTGTTTTCTTTTTTTCAACTAATCCCACAGATTCAGTTACTCAGACAGAAGTTCCAATGAACATGTAAGACTATATACCCATGAAACAGCGAATCCATGCTGTATCTATAGTGCTTGGAATGTTATGGCACTACACTACCAGAGCAAATTGTTTTCTATAGCAGAAAGTTTCAAGATCAAGAGCACTTCCCCTCTCCCTGCAAGCAAACCAAATTTGAAATACAACAGAAACAGCCTGAAGCTGTTGAACTTAAGAGTGCCCATGAGCAGTAAAGGATACTCTGCTTTCCAAACCTGAGATTAAGTCTGCTTTTTAAGAGCAGTATCTTCATGAATCTACTGGTGAGTACCAAATAAGCTACCAAGTAAACTGCATCTTTCCGTCAAATTGTTCATCTCAAAACTCATATAACTTGTACAACTTACCCCACATTCTGCCACATCTCTATATTTGCCAAAATGCAAAACCTGTCAAGAAGGAAAAGGCAATGCAGTCATTCTGTTTCTGACAGCAGCCTCCATATGAATGAATTACACCAAATTCACAGCAGTCAAAAGTCCCTCAAAGACACACTGCCAAAGCTTTCACCATTTTAGTCATTTTTATTTCTCAACAGAAATGTAAGAAGTGATGATGTATTACTGGTGCCATTTGAGCCACAAAACAGAGCTACTATTACTAGCTTCCAGACTCCATAGGTTTAACTCAGAAACTAGTGAAATATGAGGACTAGAATAGATAGAATGATAAACAGTTACTAAAATAACAAATCAGCATTTCACTTACGCGTGCATTTGTGTTTGGGTCAACTGTTTCATACACTCCCATGTAAAACTCAGGATCAAACATATCTTGGACCATGCAGCGAAATTTCACTAAACTGTTGGGCTTTAGGTAATGTACAGGAACATCATTCAGTGATGGAACCTATAAAAACAGAGCTTATTCAAAACACCTGGTATATAAGAAGAAAGGCTCTGAAGTAAGCAAAAACAAGTGCAAAAGCTGTCACTAACTTATCACTTTGATTATCCAGTATATCCTACTGTTCAGTTACTTGCCTCAACCCCTGTATTGCTGGTGTTGATATGATTAAGTGCCTCATCAGGTAACACACTTCCTATTTTCTGAGTACATCTCCCACCCTAATCCAAGCAGTAACAAAGTGTATATATCTCAACACAGAGATATACACACTGTTACAGACCTTAGTTACAATTAGCAGACACTTAACAGTTCCCAAATCCTTCCAGTTCCAAAGCCACCAGTCCTGTTCATTTCTCAGTCCTGATACTGGACTACAAAAGAAATGCATTTCAGTGTAAGAAAACTGTACAGCATTTGAAACTAACTCTTAAACTGGGAATTCTTGCAGCTGCAGTATTAAATAGAACTTCCTACTTATCCTATTCCCACTTTACAGCACTTTCAGCATGTATTATGCACCAGTGGTACCATAGCAATTGCATGCACAATTTCATTAACAAAAGGCTGTGGAAAACCTGTATGTTAATTTCCAAGTCCACACTGGGGGAGTCTTTTTCACATATGTTTACATGACAATGGAGAAACAGAAGGAAAAAAATCAGTGCCTGAGCATGTGGTGTAACTTGAAATAAAGAGACTTGCAACAAGAATCGACTTTTCTGATTTTGAAGATAAATTCTTTGTTGAAAAAACCCCCCACAACCTGCATTAAAATGCAACAAAACCCAGAAGTGGTCCTATAGGAAATGGCATTTTAACATATATTCCCTCATGTTTCTCTTGAGTAAGAAAATGAACTTTCAATTCCTTTTAATGATATAAATTTGACACAATTTTGCCATCTATACTTCCATTTAAACTGCCACTGAAATATTAATTACAGAATACTCTGACAGAGGAAGAAAAAAAGAAATGAAATCACTTTCACTTGGTTTTTTTAGCCACAAGTAGGACAGATTTGGTATGAAAGTTTCTAATCCACTTAGAAATGTTCTTCCACAATGCTGTTTCCAGCAGTCTCTTAGAAAGATATCAGCTGATGAACTCAAGGGTGCCTGCTTTATTTTTAAATCTAAAGCAGAGCTTCCCTGCTAAACTGTGAAAACCAGGCCTGATCCAGCCCAATAAGGCACTATTTTAGATGAAAGTATTTTTTCCTAACACCTGAAAGCCCAAGCAGCTATTTGATTCAACCCACACAGAGTCTGCAGCATCGTGATCTAAGATCATGAGAGAATCACAGAACTGATTAGGTTGGAAAAGACCTTTAAAAATCAAGTCCAACTGTTATCCCAGCACTGCCAAGGCCACCACTAACCCATGTCACTGAGGGCCTCATCTACACGGTGTGTGAACACTTGCAGGGACGGTGACTCCAGCACTGCCCTGGACAGCCTGTTCCAATGCCTGAGCACCCTCTGGGGAAGGAATTGTTCCTAATCTCCAGCCTAAACCTCCCCTGGCGCAGCTTGAGGCCGTTTCCTCTTGTTCTATCACTTGCTACTTGGGAGAAGAGACCAACCCTCACCTCACTCCATCCTCCTGTCAGGCAGTTGTAGAGAGCAACAAGGTCCCCCCTGAGCCTTCTCTTCTCCAGACTAAACAACCCCAGAAGAAGGGGTTTATAAGGAGCAATTCAGAAACTTGTGGTGCTCAAACATTCACTGCAGACTCACAGCGGACAGGGCAGGATTTAACACTTTCAAAATAGACAGTATTTGTCAGCTCCTGCCATCTACTGGCTTGTACTCCAAATAGGCAGCATTCGGCACCCATGGCCCCAGGGCAAAACAGCGCCCTGAAGAAGACAAGTGGATTCGTTTCTCCTGTTTTAGTCAGGATTTTAAATCTTTGCTTTACACGGAGATTAAACCAATTCAGATGCAAATAACGTATCCCAAAGTTAAGGCCTGGAATTCGTAAGTGTACTTATCACGAAAAGGAAGAACTTCTCAAATGCATGTCACTGCAATAATTAAGAGAAGAAAACCCCCCTAAACTTAAGAAAAGTAAAGAAGAACTTTAAGAGAAGCGTAACTCAGAAAGAATGAAAGTCTTACCCAGTTCGTGGCATTGTTTTCTTTTAATTTCTCCTTGAAGTATTCGGTTACCTTCTTTTCCCAATCAGAGTTTGGAACATTTTGGGCTACAAACAAAACACATTTACATGTGTATTAGCATCCCATAACAGACTTCTAGTCAGCATACTCCTAACATAGTACACAATTTAAACATTTAAATATTTACTTCTATTCTGGGCAAATGACTGCAATTTAAACTACTTCATGCCTCTTACAAATGCACTGACTTCTCACCTTATACCTTTCCAGACAAACCAAGGTGAACATAGCCATTCTTGGAAGTGAGGGAAAGCTCTGAAACACCGCAGTACACCCAGCCAGAAGCAGAGATACCACTGTCTGCTTTACATTCACTGTGGAAATTTTATGTAGCTAAGATCAAGCCCAGAAACAGCTTCAGCTGCTGGCGCTGGTAATACTACCACTGATCGGTATTCCATGTACCCAGCACACGTTGTTCCCGAAGCCCAAAAGATGCTGAGCTCTCCTTTTTAACCCTAACCGGCCTGCCAAGCCGCGGCAGACCTCGCTGCCCGGCCGTGAGGTACCCGCTCAGCACCAGGACAGGACCCGCAGCCGCCGGCCCCTCAGAGGCCTCGGGCAGGCGGTTCCCGCCCGCTCCGGTGGGGAAGGAGGACGCGTCTCCCCGCCGCTGCTCGCTGTCTCCCCGGCCGCGTCTCCGTTCCCGCTTCCCCCGGCCTCGCCGCTCTCCCGCCGCCGCCGCCGCCGCCCCATGAGGGGAAGCCCCGTCCGGCCGCCGCGCGGTTACAGGCGCCCTCCCGGCGGGTGGCTGCTGCCGAGAGGCCCCGTCCCCGCCCGGCCCGCACTCACCGAAGATGCCCTGCACGATGCTGAAGGGATTGTTGAGCCAGTCAGCCACGCACGGCATGGCGAGGGCAGGCAGGGGGCTGCCAGCACCCTGCAGCCGCCAACTCCCGCTCGCAAGCTTAGCACGGGGGCTCCCCGCTTCCGCCCTCCTTCTCCTCCTCCTCTTCCTGCGGCAATGGCGGCGCTGCCAGCCCCGGGACCGCCTTCTCCTCCTCACCCGTACGCGGACAGGCCGTCAGGGCAAGGCGCCGCCGCCGCCATCTTGAAAGCGGGCAAAGCGATGAGGGCGGAAAGGGTGGGGATGCCGTGAGGGAAGGGACGTGGCCGGGGCGCAGCCATGGCGGCGGCGAAGTCGGGGGCTGCCGGCAGCACTACCACTAACTTGCTCTTCTCTTCCTCCGCCACCGAGTTCAACTTCACCGTGCCCTTCATCCCGGTCAGCCAGGCTCCGGTGATACCGCCGGACCCCGCTCTCTTGGCAGCCGGTAAGGGAGGGTGCTGAGGGGCAGCGGTGAGGGAAGCGGGGAGGGGGTGCGGAGGGGCAGCACGGGACCCGGGCGGAGCCCTCTGTACCGCTGGATAACGGGCTGAGGGGTCGGTGGGAGCTCTGAGGAGCCGAGCTGGGGCCTGCCCAGGGCGGCTGCGGGCCTGCCCGCTGTCTGGGCCCGCTACGTGTTGGTTAGACCTTCATCTTCTCCCCGAGGGGCTCCCGGAGCTGGTTGTCACCGCCGGGCGTTAATGCTTCAAAGAGGATAAACTGCTCGAGATGTGCGCGTCCCGCTTTCCCGAGCGTATGTCATGCTTACGTGTTCGGTTTTTAGCTCTGTGTGTAGGGATAGCGGGTGATTATCATGCTTTCAGTTAATTGATCAGCGTATTTGTTTCAGCAATTAAAAGCTGAAAGAACTTGAGGGGTGTACTTAGCGGTTTTGGGTTTTTAAGCTTCTCTTCCATGTTGTTTTCCCTCTGGAATTAGCAAGTTAAGCAGGCACCTAAAGTTCCCGTGTTAATTTAAATGTGGTTTTAATATCCTTCCCTTCTAAAGCCTTAATGGTATTCCAGACTTAAAACCTGATGCTCAAACAGTTTCAGAGAAAGGAAAAGACTTCTGGAAAAGCATTCAGTCTGAGATTAAAGCCGTAAATATTAAAAATACATGTAGAAGTCACATATTCTAAGTTTTACTGCATTGGTATATGTTGAGTTCAAAATCCAAGATATGATTTCAGCAGTGTTGTATCTTAGCTAAAATGGGTATTAATAGAGATGGAAGTCAGCGGAGTGCATCTCTGTAGATGTAAGAAAATGTTTACCAAGTGTGGCTTTGAAACACTTGGGGTTTTTTTGATAAACTAAATTTTTTGGGTGGGAGGGATAAAAGCATTAGAGTACTTGAGGTATTTGGTAGCTGATGTATTTACTGCTTTCATCGTGCAATCCTTGTACTTTTTCTTTCTTGCATGTATATGTTGTTTCATTTAAAAAGCAAAAGTAGTTTTGAAGTGCCTGTCTGGCCAGTGGCTTTGCACAGATGACTGTCCTTTGGCAATTTCCCAAAGGCTTTGAAGGTACCCAGGGAGAAAATCTGATGGGATTTCATTAATGTGGTGCATCAGGTACTCTCCATCTCACTTAAAATTTGATCACATGAAGGTTTACAGGATTGCAGCTGGGATGAATTTCAGTGCCAGAGGTGGTGTCATGTTCTGTGTCTATCTGAGTAAGGCCCATGTCCTGTTAAATGTTCTGTTGCTGTGGTTTACCACACTCACCAGCGATCTGGCTGTGTAGAACAGCTTACATCTTCAGTCATAGTTTGAAGCAGGGAAGGACAAGCTGTTGAATTTGAATTTTAAATTGTGTAAAACCTTTATTGATCAAAGGAATTGTGAATCTGACAGCCAACATTAGGAAGCTGTGTGCAGTGATAAAGGTATTACATTTCCAAGAGTGTTTATGCTTTGTAGTTTGAATTCTTCCCTGTGAGGGTGCTGAGGCACTGGCACAGGGTGCCCAGAGAAGCTGTGGCTGCCCCATCCCTGGCAGTGTTCAAGGCCAGGTTGGACACAGGGGCTTGGAGCAACCTGCTCTAGTGGAAGGTGTCCCTGCCCGTGGCAGGGGGTTGGAACTGGATGAGCTTTAAGGTCCCTTCCAACACAAACCAGTCTGGGATTCTGTTACAACAGAAAATACATTCTCTGGCTTGGGTGCGGGTGAAGTAACCAATATACTTACTGTAGATAGAGAGGAGTATTCCCAATGAGGAAGCAGACTAATGTCACTTGTGGTTGTCAGGTGATAATCTGTGAATGACAAGGTTTCAGCTTATATAGAGAGGGATATACAGGAGGTTGTCTCAGTCACTTTTGAAGAAAGACTTTTGTGTATGGGAAGAATACTGCCCTTGTACATCCAAGCTCATGTATGCCCATAGGGTATATGTATACTCATAGGGTATTTTTAAATATATATGAAGTGCTTGTTTTTCTGCCAGTCTGGGCTTACGTTCCAACACAGGCTTTGCAAAATGAAAGAAAGGCAAAATATGAAGTAATGACTTGAGAAACTGTGTGTGGGGTGTGTATATGTATATATGCATAGCATTTTTGGTTTTGCAGAGCTTTTGCCAAGGGAAGATACAGTTAGATTAAACTTCTGAAACCTTGTTAAAATTGGAGAACAGTAGGTGTTTTGTGAATGGGCACTTAGTAACGGCCTTAAACTCTTCAGCACATTGCTGTGTGTTTATTGTGATCTGAGAGGGTGAATTGCCTATTCTGCAGTTACTTTGGAAAGCTGAGAACTGACACTTCGAGTGTTCAAAACCCGTGTAGATGAGGCCCTCAGCGACATGGGTTAGCGGTGGCCTAGGCAGTGCTGGGTTAATGGTTGGACTTGATGATCTTAAAGGTCTTTTCCAACCTGATTGATTCTATGATTCTATGAGAGTGTGCCATGCAGCGTGCTTCCCTCTATTCTGCAGTGTTTATGAAATGTGAAAGAAAGAAGAATTTTATTGTTTAGCAGCTGAGACCTTTTATTTAGTAGAAATGGCTTTTCTGGCTTGTAGTGGATATGGATTATCTGGGAGATAATCCATAGGCCTGGCTTTGTAGTGCTCTTTGCTTACAAATAGTTTTATTACTCTCCACATGGTGGCTCACACACGTAGATTTTGGGGTTTGTTCCTCAAAGTGGGATAAAATGTTATAGGTGGAAGTAGGAGAAGTTGGCAAATTCAGCTGATGCCTCAAACTGCCAGTCTGAAAAGACTTCGAAATAAAAGATGATTAAAATAGTACTTTTTACTCATGGAACTGCTGCTTTTATGATTAATTAATTAGAACAGCAGCTTCCTAGGGAGACTTCTCTGTGGATTTCCCTGTGCTCCCTTGATGCTCTATGTTATAGTTATGTTGGCTGAGGATAATGACATTTGTACTGGCTGCCTGTAGCTTCAGAGATGCTTGGCCTCTGTCTTTGGCAGGGGATGAAGAGCAGAGAAGCAATGAGAGCTCTGTGGTTTCTGCCCCACAGCCTGGGGATTATCTGATTGCCAGAGCAGATAACACCACACTTTTGACTTCCGCAGATTGCATTGGTGCTTGCAAGGTGCTGTTCCCTCAGGAGGCAGGCAGTGATGCTCAGACCATCACAGGCTTAACTGAGATTACTGTGAGACCTATGATAGTGTCAAACCACTTTTTGTCCCCACTTGTTCTAGGTTACTGCAAAGCAGAAAACTGGGATTGACCAGGACCTGGCTTGTGTATATTCTCAGTATGAAGCGGCAGTCATGGCCTTGCACCTTTTAAAACGCTCTCCTGCAGTTATGCAGAATGGGGGCTTATTTTTCTGTGCCAATCTAGAGTAGGATTTTCAGAGAGAACTGGAGTCAGTCCTGCTTATTAAATCACTTGGAATGATAAGCTATGGCCACCTTTCAAGTCAAATGAGAAACCTTGTGAGGGCTCTTGCCTGAAGAAACAGGCCAGGATGGATTGTTAACCAATAGCTTTGGCCTATTTGGGAATGTCCTTAAGATCTGCTTTTGAGTTTGACCTTGGAAGTCTAAAAATTAGAGCATAAACTCCCATGCTTAGTAACTATTTTCATGGTGAAAGGAAATGAACCAAGGCCACTCTTGTATTTAGTAGACATAGGGAAATTGGAAGGGATTTTAGTGTCCTGGAAGCAGGGATCTTTGCCAAGTTGGCTTGGGAAGGTCCTGACTTCAGTCATACCTTAGTGTCTTATTTCAGATTTTTAATTTTTGTTGCTTTTTCTGAGTACACTGAGTGACTGTTATGGTCCATTTGAAATGTTCTTGAAGACTTGGTGTGCTTTGTTTCATTTTACAATGTATTTAATCATCAAGTATGTGTAAGCTCTGTAATCCTTTTGACTTTACGGGGGTCAACAGAGTTTTGGTAATAGCTGATAATTACAGAACAATTTGATTACATACACTAACTACTTTGAACCTCCCATTATAGCTGTAGTTGTCTTTGTGTTTTTGCAGATGATTCTGCAGATGTTGGTGAAGAGGACAGCTTCTTGGGTCAGACATCTGCCAGCCCCAATCCACCACAGACTTTCAACTATTTCTCTCAAGTACCTAGTAGCAGCGATCCATTTGGAAGTATTGGGCAGCCACCCTTAACAACTGTTGCACCACCTGTTGGAGCACCAGCCTTCTCCAGGCCTTCAACTTCATTTCCACTTGTTTCTGGGTCACAGGATGGGCAAAATGCCTTTTCACCGCATATTCCCCAGTCGCAGTCCTCTTACAGTGTACCACCTACTTCCCAGGTGGGAATCACAGCATATCAGACTCAGCAGAGCTGTCCCCCACCTGCAAGTGCATATACTCTTCCCCCGGGAACATCTCAGCAGGGGTATAACCCTTACCGGCACACCTCCCTAAGCAGCAGAGCTAACCCATACCTGACTCCACCACAGCTGCAACAGAGTCACCCTGCTCAGCCACCGTGCTCTGTGCCACCTGTCCAGATGTATCAGACACCTCCAGGCTCATTGACACAGGTACAGAAATCATTCCTGGTGGCCTGCTACCAGAACAAACCAATTTAAGTCACTTTCCTCTTTGAATTGTGTATTTTATCTTCTGAAGATTTTTCTTCTCCCAGAAAAAGTCTTGAACCCTTTCTGATAGGAAAATCTTTTCACTAGAGCTAGTTGCTTTAGGCAAACTGATCTTTGACGTGAGCATACCCTGAGGCTGTAGCTAGGTGAGCAAAGCCAAGTGGTGAAGTTCTGTTGCTCTTTTCTGCCTGTTACTGAGTTTATGCTGTTGCTTTGTTTGTGCCTCTGCTGTAAATCAGATCATTGAGCCATTTACAAGATAGGAGCTAAAAAATCTCTTTTCAAGCTGGTTTTGCTGGTGAAGCCAGCACTTTATGAAATTATGATCACATGAATTGTCAGCAAACCTTTTGAAACACATTGGTGGAGGATTTTGTGTGATATAAAGCATTAATCTCCAGTCTTTTTCTTACCTTCACAAATGCATTGTTTTGTTCAAAACAACAAAATTTGCTTCTATTTTGCCTGAGCTATTGCTATATTACTGCTATTGGGAATAAAGAATTTAAAGATTATATAGTGACAAAAACATAGGAAAGGTAGTAGAACCTAAGCAATCTGGAGGTTTAGATTAGACTTTCAGAGCTTCTGGTTGCTTGATTTTGTATATTGTATGACAGAGTAGGGTTATTTCCTTTAACTGCATTGACCAAAGCAGTTGCTGCTGCTGACATCACTTGCTTTTAGTTAAACTAACTGGGATCTTTATACAATTTATATGAAATCAGCTTTATGTAGGCTATAGTCTCTTTCAAAATCAGTTACTTTTCTTGTGTCACTGAGGCTACAGTTGAGTTTGAAATCTGCCTGTCCTGCTGGCTTTGCAGGAAGAGAGCTGCTACTAATTTGGACACTTGTTAAAATTAATAATCTTTAGCAGAATAAGTAATTATATGTACATAAATAATGAGAAGAATGCATTTTTATTTTCATGTCAAATTTGGTCACCATAAGCAAATAGGCTCAGCCTGAGTTTTGAAACTTTAAGGGAGTATTTTATATCTTACTGGTTTTAAGGTAATGGAGGTTCTAGAGCATCACAGTTTTTATCAGTATTTGAGGCAGTAAAATTCCCATCCTTTCTCAATTTGAAAAGGTCTAAGTTTTAAAAACATGATAAAGTGGACAACTTGTCCATAACTCTTTTAGAATGAAAGGTAATGATATTGAAGAGGAAAAAAAAGTTAGGATTAAAGGCTGTGTTATCTAGAGCAAAGTATAGATCAGTTCTGTAAAAACTCTGCGATTGAGATGATGAGCCCATTTGTATTTTCAGTTTCCAGAGTCTCAGTCAGAGTTCCCAGCTCCCAGGCCTGCAGGTCCACTGGTGCAGGCACCTCCTGTTTTGCTGCAGAACCAATATGAGCCAGTTCAGCCCCACTGGTTCTACTGTAAGGAGGTGGAGGACAAGCAGATATGGATGCCATTCAGCATGCTGGATTCTGCAAAACTAGAGGAAGTCTATAACTCTGGTAAGTCAGGTTTACTCAGAGGTGAACAGGACTAGAAGGAAGATATTAGAGTAATGCCACGTATGAGAGTGTGATACGACAATAATAAGTAATGCTAATACATGTCTTGAAGATGTATTTTATGACACTTAAATTCTTTCATTTACATTACGTGTTTCTTGATGCCGTCAGTGTTAAGATGTTCCATGCCTAGTGGATATCATGTTTTCATGTTATCTGTCTTGGCTTGCCTTCTTGTTGCACTTTATCAGCTCTGGAATAAGTATTCATATTTGGGAGTTATTAAAAACTTCGTCGTGTACAGAACATATGGAAGTGTTTTAGAAGCAACATGATGGTTGCCTGATATTAGGAAGCTTCTCTTCCATGGTGTAATTATCAGTCTTAATGGCCTAATACTTGTAAGAGAAGTGATTGGGGCTGGGTGAGAGAGAAAAAGAGATTTGTATGTGTTAGTATTGTAACAGAGTGGAACTTTTGTGTCATAGTCCAGCCTGATCCTGAGAGTGTGGTTCTGAGCACTGACGGGGGACGCTATGATGTGTACCTGTATGACAGGATGAGGAAAGCTGTTTACTGGGATGAAGAGCCTTCGGAAGTGAGACGCTGCATGTGGTTTTACAAGGGAGACAAGGACAGCCGGTTTATTCCTTACACTGAGGATTTTAGTGACAAGCTAGAGGTTAGTGTTACCTTTACATAAACTTCACTAATTACTTGATAGTTCTTCGTATTGATAAGTTTAGAAATACCTCCTTGTGTTTCATTAAAATGACTTCCAGAATGCACTTCCTGGAGTATAAGTAAGCAAATCCTGCATAGGGGAGTGGCTAGAAGGCCACGTTGCTCATGCACTGCTGAGAGCTAATATCAACTTGTGTAGGGCTTCGTGTGACACTTTTGTGTAAACAAAGTGATGTCAGTTATAACCTTAACATCGCAGATGAAGCACAAGGCCAAGAAATAGTTTGTCTGAGAAAGCACACTGACTTTGTGTAACTTGTTTACTGTTTCAGGCAGAATATAAAAAGGCTGTAACTACAAACCAATGGCATCGGCGACTTGAATTCCCAAATGGGGAGACAATTGTTATGCATAATCCCAAGGTAATGGATTTTGGCAATTGATTCTCACAGGATTCATTAGGGGTGAATGAACAGATGGATGGCAGCATAAATTGAATGCAGTCTTGCTTGAAACATACTAGTTGATTGTTTTGGATATGTGTGCATTAAAGATGATGAAGTTTATAGAACACTGAACTCCTGCTGGTTTCGGTGTGCTGTACGTTATTAAAAGATGATGCTTTTGAAACCTAAGAGGAGTAAGGGTTTGCATAGTAAATGTTTCAACTAAGCATAACTGGCAGCAAACAAGAGGCAATTTGAATTAGTTTAACCTCAGATAGTCTGTACCAAATAGAAGGTAATTTAGACTAGAAGCTTTCATGTGGAGAAGAGCATTAATCTAACTGCACAGTAATTAGTTTGGGTATCTAAGGCATTAGAAGTTTCCACTGCAACTATTTTTAGGCCATAAGAAAGTCTAGCAAATAAAGCTTTAAAAGTTATTGTAAATACTTTGCCAGCAGTCTCATGGGATTAAAACATGGACTTCAGCCTTATTGACCAATGCTGTTAACTGTTCACTTATCATAGATGCAGTAATAATAGATACATTCTGGCCCTTGGATTATTTTATCACGGTTGCTCCTTCTTTAGACACTTAATAGTGCTGGTTAAAGAGTTCTGTCCAGTAAAAACCTAGAAAAGGAGCACTGAAACCACTTGGTATCAGATTTATGAGTTCAGACTACACTGAATCGGTGTAAGTCTTATCTTACTAGTGGTAGTGAAGCTGCCACAGGGAATAGCCTTAGGGTTTGCTAAGGCTTTTTTCTGCATATGAAGAAAGCAGTTGAATCTCAGATGCCAGGTAAAGCAATCAAGCAAAAAGTGTGTCAACCCATGCAATGCTATCAGACTAACAATATGGATCATAAGGGTTTTTTGTGTTTATAGTTGGACAATATGTTTTTTTCAGGTCATAGTCCAGTTCCAACCTGCCACACCAGATGAATGGGGCACCTCTCAAGATGGTGGTCAGGCAAGACCAAGGGTAGTAAAACGTGGAATTGATGATGACCATGATGAAATTCCTGATGGTATGTGATTACCCTATGTGGGTCTGCAGCTTGAGCAGCTAATTTGGTTCTGTGCAAAGGTTGGATAATAGCGGGTGGAGTGGCAATGCACTGTTCATACCTAGAGTCTAAAGATTAAAAGTTATTCCTCAATCTAAGCTGCCTGAAAGAAGTTATCTGGGTTTTTTTTAATCAAAGGAGTCCTGTGGGCTATCTTATGTCCTGAACCATGTTGTATAAGAAGCTTTAGAAAGCAAACATATCTTAAAAGTTGCTGGACACTAAACTTCACCACTGCAGTACATATTGGTATTCTGAATTTTTTCTTTCCTTTTCCTACAGGAGAGATGCCCCAAATTGACCATCTGGTATTTATGGTTCATGGCATAGGTCCTGTATGCGACCTGAGGTTTAGAAGTGTTGTTGAATGTGGTAAGTTTTTCACTTGTTTAATGAGCAGTTATGTTCTTAACTGTTTAAATGTGGGTCTCTTATATTCAGATAAGCAAGTCTTTGGGGAAAACCAAAAGAGAATATTTGTAATTGTGTGTTGAGTACTGCTACTATTCGATTTTCATTATTCTTCTCTACAGTTGATGATTTTAGGACTGTTTCTCTGAAGTTGTTGCAGACTCACTTTAAGAAGTCTTTAGAGGAACACAAAGTGAGCAGGGTGGAATTCCTCCCAGTTCACTGGCATAGTTCCCTGCACGGTGATGCAACAGGTGTAGACAGGTGAGTACATTGCTTAACGTTGTGAACTTTGTAGAAGCTGCATCTTTATCTTTTTGATGAGATGTATAGAGAAAGCTGGAAAGGCACGTGGAGTATTTTCTCTTGTTAATTTTCATGCCACTGAGTGACAGGATGCATATACACACACTCTTTCAGCACTACATTTTCATGGAAGTGGCTAATGCATTGATACATGATGATGAGTGAGTGTGTAGAGGTAGTGATAGTAAATATGAGGTGCTGAGCATGGAGACGTGTTGTCCAACACAGCTCTATACAATTTGGACTAAAGAGCTTTCTCTCCTGTATCTTCCTGTAGTTTGATAGTCTGACCCGAGGAGATGAGATATCAGTGTCCTCTTCCTAAGGAAGGCGTTGGGCCCTCTGTCCAGTCCTAGAGTAGTACCTGAATTAAGATTAGGCGATGGAACTGAGATCAAGATTATTCTACTTTATTTCAAAATAAAATTAAAACCAATATCTATATGGGGTAGGAGCGTTACCATATATTAAGATCTATTTTAAAATCACTTCTTGGAACCTATCCCTTTGCTGTTGCTTGACATTTCAAGCTGTTTTCTGTTGCTCAAAGATGGGGAAGTAAAAATCGTGAGGGTAGCAACCTGTGCCGCTTAGAGTGCACGCTGGTGCTTCTCCAGGCTGTTGGAGCTCAGTCAAGTCACACTGCTTTCCTAGAGGCTTAGTCTTTTATTTGCATTTGAACTCTGCGTTATCATGGGGAGGGATCCTTATTCTGTTAACCAAACCAGGCAATGCTACCTAAGGCAGTCTCAGTTCTCTACCAATTCCAGCTGTCTTAACTCTAGGCAAGCAGATGGTGATGCCTGGTGATGAGTATTACGTTGCCTGTTTCTTCAGTTTCACCTTCAATTTTTATATATGAGTTCTCTTTCTCTTCCACTTTGACCAATCTGCTCACAAAACTCCCTGTTTCTGTGTAAGAGCAGTGTTAGCACAGAGAAGAAATTATTTCAGGCATCCCTTCAGCCTGGAGAGGAAAAAAGGGAGCTGTATCTTTCTCAAATACGTACAATCAGCAGATAACACTAACATATGAGTATGCAGCGAGGCCAGAAGGCTAATATGTTCTATTTAGTGTCTGTAGTGACCATGTCTGTACTATTTACATTGCAGTTCCACTACCTGTCAGTTCCAAAGTTAACAAAGTTTATACCTGCATTTCTTTAAAGGCATTCATGTTTCTAATGATTTTGTGTTACTAGGAACATAAAGAAGATCACTTTGCCAAGCATTGGCCGTTTGCGGCACTTCACCAACGAAACGCTGCTCGACATCCTGTTTTACAACAGCCCCACCTACTGCCAGACCATTGTGGACAAAGTGGGGCTGGAAATGAATCGTTTGTATGCACTTTTCATGAGTCGGAACCCAGACTTCAAAGGAGGAGTCTCTGTGGCTGGGCACAGTTTAGGTAATTCTTTTAGGAACTGAGCTGGGGTAAAACCAGCATCCCTACACTAAGGGAAATGAAGCCTTCATTAAGCATAAGGCTAAAATTAGCTGATAGGGGTGGCTGTCTTTCAGAGCACAGCTGATTAAAGTCAAACACCTCTCAATACCTAAGTTCATAAAGCTTTGAGAGAAGGTTAGTACTTCATGGATGCATGCGTTTCCCACCCCCCTTTAGTTTCCTACATGAAGACTTGGTGTCTTGTTTGTGTTTAAAAGTTGATAGGTTACTTGGTGTCTTGGTAGGTGGGTAACTTCTGGGTCTCAGAACCCTCACTTAGTAAAAGTAAGATGATTTTTTTTGAACATAGATTAAGTGTTATAATGACATGTGACATAGTGGTTGGGGCTGGAACTTGTCCTTCAGTTTGACATGTAGTCTAAGATGGTTAAGGAGAGAAAGTTTAATAATGGTAACTACATGAAGCATGAATGGGGAGGGGAAAAAAAGTTTGTTTCTTGCTGAGAATGATTATGTCCAAGTTAATGTATGAGTATTTTAGTTTTAAATACAATCAACCTATATGTTGCTATTGCATATAAATTTTGCTTGGGATTTAGTGACAGAAAAATCTGACCTTTTTCCCAAAGCAACTTTGATTCCTGTTTTCAGGTTCCTTAATTCTATTCGACATATTGTCTAATCAGAAGGACTTGGCATCATCAGTAAATACTGGACCATTCTCTGGTGTTAATGGGACCGGAAAGGATGTGGCTGCTCATGATAAACAGGTAATGTCTATATGTTAGTCTTTCAAGGGAAATGGTTCTGATATTTTTTAGCACCTTTTGAGTTTTCAGAATTTATTAGCTGAAACACAGTTGTGGTTCTGATAACACATTTTATCATGTTAATGGGAATGTGTGTAAATATTGTCGATCCTCAGGACAAACAATCTGCATCTTCTTCAAGTTTGAAGTAGGCCTGTAATGGGATTTAATCAGAACATCAGCTTTGACCCTTGTGGACATATAACTTGGTCTTAACAGTATCTGAATGGTGGGAGAGATGAGTATAAGGGAGGGAAAAAAACTATCTGTGTTCATACTAGAAACAGTGACCAGTTGTTTGATGATGAAAAGGAATACCTTTGAGTGTTGGAAAGCTCAAGAAACCTTTTGCCTCTTAAAAATTACTAAGTATGTATTTTGCTGATCTATTATTAGTGGAAAATCTGTATCCTGCTTTAGTGAAAATGGGCGTAAATTTATAAAGCTTATATAATAAAGCTTTTAAGATAAAGGAATTGG
The DNA here is from genome assembly GCF_004027225.2 of Strigops habroptila. Taxonomy (NCBI): domain Eukaryota; kingdom Metazoa; phylum Chordata; class Aves; order Psittaciformes; family Psittacidae; genus Strigops; species Strigops habroptila. The sequence continues at coordinate 76,983,365 of NC_044281.2, forward strand.
TTTTACTTGCAGCACATGTGTTTTTTCTCTGTTAAATGATGTGATTCTCTTCCTGTGCTGTTCTAAGATCACTGAAGATACCAGTTCCTTGGGCTCCTCTATTACTACTGGTGATGACCTTTGTGAGCCTGAAGTAGATGATGATGTTCCTACTTTGGAGAAGACTCTGGAACTGCTTAGCTTGTCAGAATATGCAAGCACATTTGAAAAGGAGAAAATTGACATGGAGTCTCTGGTACAATGATCTTCACTTTTTGGGGTTGTCCAGGGTATGGAGGTTTATGTTTGGGGTGTTTTGCTGTTTGACTTTAGTGTACCATGAGGCACGAAAGCAGCTGCAAAGGAAAGATAATTATTGCATGACATGAGGGCTAATTGTTATGTGACTCTCTCTTTCTCTTAGTGTGGTGTATACTCCCCCAGTTATGTTAAGGTACTTTGTATCTTGTCTCTCTTCTTGCAATTTCTATAGCTTTATAAAATGTCTTCTCTAATTCTTAAGTCATTGCCAATAAGAAATCCTATATGATACTAGGAAAGTTACAAAGCAAGTGTTGATATGTGTTTGATTTTACTTTTTTAACTTCATTTTGCTTGGTTTGGTTTTCTTTAGCTCATGTGTACAATTGATGACCTGAAGGAAATGGGGATACCTCTTGGACCAAGAAAGAAAATAGCTAACTTTGTAAAAGACAGAGCAGCCAAGCAGGTAAGCACACTTCTCAGGAATGAAATAAAAGTTGTTAAGCAAATGTAACTGCGTTCCTTGCTGTGGAGTAACTTCTGTTCTTCAACACACTTGTTAATATAGAATAATAGAATCACAGAATGGTTTGGGTTGGAAAGGACCTTAAAGCTCATCCAGTTCCAACCCCCCCTGCCATGGGCAGGGACGCCTCACACTAGACCATGTTGCCCAAGGCTCTGTCCAACCTGGCCTTGAAACACTGCCAGGGATGGAGCATTTAACACTTCTTTGGGCAGCCTGTGCCAGTGTCTCACCACCCTCACAATAAAGAACTTCTTCCTTATATCTAACCTGAACTTCCCCTGTTTCAGTTTGAACCCATCACCTCTTGTCCTATGACTGCAGTCCCTGATGAAGAGTCCTTCTCCAGCATCCTTGTAGCCCCCTTCAGATACTGGAAGCTGCTCGGAGGTCTCCACGCAGCTTCTCTTTTCCAGGCTGAACAGCCCCAACTTTTGACCACTGTGAAATAAACTTTTTTTTAACTTTGATTTTTGAAACTTTTCTCCAAAGGAACAGAAGAAAGCACTAGCAGAAAAGAAAGCAGTGCTGGCTGCCACGCTTCAAACTCAAGAAGATGCCCAGAAAGCAAAAGAGACAGTTAGTTCTGTCTCCTCTTCAGAGTCTGGTCAGTTGCACTCAAAGAGGAAGCTTCCAGTTGGTGCATCTGTTTCTTCAATGAACATTGACTATGAGTATTTTGAGATTGGAACTGGCCAGGTGAGCCTACATAGATTTAAATGATTCACTTGGAACAAATGCTGTACTTTTGCTTGGCTTTGTTTTGGTTTAATATTGATGACTGTGCTTCTTCCCTTGTACAAAAGTTATATTTGCTTAGACCTTTACCCTTTGTTTGGAGGGAGGGTTGGGGGAGTGGGTCAGATTACTGAAAGCAAAAGTTTGTATAACAAGGGTGCCACTAAAACTCACTTTTTCTTTCAGCAGTGAGTGAGCTGTACACGCAGTTCTGTTCCAGAAGTAGAACTGTCTGGATGACATAATATTGAATGGTCAGCCTAAACTGATCCGTTTACACCATTACACTTAAGTTTTACTTCAAACTTAACTTAAACCCCAAACCTCAAAGGCCTGTTTTAAACATATGTTTAATTTTTTCCATATTTTTTAGTTTTTCCTTAAAAACCATTTTAATATTAGAGTATTAATATGTACTGATACTATGGTATTAGTGTGGAAGAGGGCAGTACAGCTGAAACTGATGGGAATTACTGTGAGCATGTGGTTGATTTAATGCACTACTTGTTTTTCCTTCCCAACTAAGCATTGTATTGACTATCTGGCAGTCCTGAGAGATTATATATCTGATTTGTGTCTGGTAGGTTTCTGTGGCTTACAGTTCATTAGACTTTGAACCAGATATCTTCTTTGCTCTTGGTTCTCCTATTGGTGTGTTCCTTACTGTGAGAGGTGTGGAGAAGATTGATGAAAACTACAGGCTTCCAACCTGCAAGGGATTCTTCAATATCTATCATCCAGTGAGTAAGCAGTACTTGTGCGATTTGATTTTAGTTGATGCAGATGACAGCAATGCAGAAGACTAAATTTTAACCTCTGAGCATTACACCTCCTGGTTCCCTACATACGTTTCCCAAAACACCCTTTTTAAAAGAAATGACCCAGATGAAATACATATTCCGAATATCTGTGATCTTTACTGCAACAGTGAAGTGGAGATGGCAATAGGTTCCATACCTAACACTCTAGGTATGGATTGGCTTGATAATATTTGCCATGTTCATTTTCAGAGCTTAAAGAACTTCTTTTTTTCTCCCCATTACTGTCAAGCCACTCTTGTAGATTTTTATGAAGAGTTTGTATTTGAGCTGTTTATAGGACTTTTCTGAGTTTCCAGTTTGGATTCTGGGAAATTTAGAAACCCTTAGCTGTTTTGCAGTACATACAGTACATTTGTCCTCTTCTGTCCCATCTTCTTTGACAATTAAACAGTGACATGTTGATAGTCATCACCAGAATGCAACAAAAACTTGCTGTTCTTTCACTGTGGTGTTTCCTCTGTAGAATCTTCTGTTGGAGAACAAGACTGAATTAGTTAATGAAACTGTTTAATCTTATGATTAAACTAAATGGTCATGAACTGAGTTTCTCTAAACTGAAATGGAACAGAATTCCAGAATGGTTCTCTATTAATCATAAATAGGGATTTTTTTCACTGAAAAATGATAATTGGAATAATTTCTAAGCTAACTAAATGTCAATGTGTTGTTTCTTCACAGCTTGATCCAGTGGCTTACAGGTTAGAACCAATGATCATTGAAGACCTGGATTTAAAACCAGTTCTCATTCCACATCACAAAGGCAGAAAAAGACTTCATCTGGGTAAAAAGAAAACTTCTTTCACATGTGGATCTCATTCCTAATTTACTCATTTGCTTTAGAGTATTGTAAAATTTCAAGAGACTAATTAATGTTCCTGGATATCTGCCTCCATGTTTGCCTAATATCGGAGGGGATTTCTCCCAGCCCTCTAATTTGGATATTCACAGTTGCATTCAGATGTAAGAATCATAATTCCAGATTTGAGTTTGTAATTCCTAAAGTTCCCTTTAAAAATAGAATAGTTGTGAGTCCTGATCTAACAGACCCGGGTGGTTCTAACCAGTTACTGTGGATTGCTCCTTCAGACTTTTCCACCAGTATTGAATGGCAGCTTAGTTACTGGTGACACAACTACTGAGCTGTAGCAGAATTACAGGCTAGAGTTGTCTGGGAGTGTTTCTCTCAATCACTGTTACTGCAAGTGACTTTGGCAGCTCTTGTGGGCTCTTCTGCTCTACTGGAGTTTGAAACTACTCTCTCTTTCCTCTTCCTTTAGTGCAGGATGTTAGGAGTGATTGTGGGGGGGTGGTGTTCAGGGATTAGCTGGTGGAGCTATGTTTGTGGACCCTTCTGGATTTGGAGGCAGTTGGACTGTTTCCTGTGCTAGTAGGTTTTAACTCATTGACCCATTCAGTGAGAAATCAATGGTGCATTAATTGCATTTCACTTAATCCTTTTTGAATAGAGAAGCAAGAAACACATGTTCATGACATAGCAGCCTGTTTCTCAACAAATATCCCAGTTATTAGGAGAAACAGGGTTCCATCATTCTGGTTTTAGTTCATAATTTTACATCTTTCTCCTGTGGTGACTTTTTTCCCCTCCTTTTTCCCCCTTCTTAGAGTTGAAAGACTCTCTCTCTCGTATGGGATCTGATCTGAAACAGGGTTTTATTAGCTCTTTGAAGAGTGCATGGCAGACCCTGAATGAATTTGCACGTGCTCATACATCTTCATCTCAGCTGCAAGAAGAACTGGAGAAAGTAGCTAATCAAATTAAAGAGGAAGAAGAAAAACAAGTGGTAGAAGGTATGTGGACACATCATGATTTTTCTTCTAACTTGACAATATCAAACGAGAAGAAACTTGAGTATCGTAGTGATGGCTTGCTATTGATTTTCCTGACCAAATTAAGGAGGCCTCTGTGCTAAGTGCCAGGTACCCACCAAAGCTGCTCTGTCACTGCCAACTGGACAGGGGAGAGGAAATACACCAAAAGGCTCATGAGTTGAGATAAGGACAGGGAGAGATTGCTCAAGGGCAAATCAGACTTGACTTAGGGAAATTAGTTAAACTTATTACCAATCAAATCAGAGCAGGGTAATAAGAAATAAAGCTGGATGTCAAAACACCTTCCCCCACCTTTTCCTTCTTGCCAGGCTTAACTTTACTCCCAGTTTTCTCTACCTCCTCCTCCCCATTGGTGCAGGGGGATGGGGAATGGGAGTTGTGATCAGTTCATCACATGTTGTCTCTGCCACTCCTTCTGCCTCAGGGGAGGACTCCTCACACCTCCCCTGCTCCAGTGTGGGGTCCCTCCCACAGGAGACAGTTCTCCATGAACTTCTCCAATGTGAGTCCTTCCCACAGGCTGCAGTTCTTCATGAACTGCTCCAGCGTGGGGTCCCTTCCATGGGGTGCATCCTTCAGGAACAGACTGCTCCAGTGTGGGTGTCCTGCAGGGTCACAGCTCCTGCCAGCAAACCTGCTCCAGCACAGGCTTCCCACAGGGTCACAGCCTCCTTCAGGCATCCCCCTGCTCCAGTGTGGGGTTCTCCATGGGCTGATCTACTGCTGCATTCGTTTGTCTGTTAGGAAAGGAGAAGTTAACAGCTTTTACTGAAGGGTATTTTAGGCTTAAGTTTCTATAACCTTTCAACTTTCTGCTGGAAGGGCAGGCTTCTAAATCAGTTGTGTTTTCTTTCTTCTCAGGGCAAATTAATACAAGTAAGTATTTGTGAGATTTATGTTCCTCGGTAGTGTTCTGCAGAGGGTTTGGGATGATCTAAGAAGTATTTAAGTATGTACATTAAGAGGAAAAAAATGTTGAAGAAAGTGAACTTAAGTCAGATACAGATATTACATCTAATGATACCAAGGGCAGGTTTCCCAGCTGCGAATTATCTGTTGGTGTTTCATAATGCTGCCTTTGTCTATACTTACAAGGACAAAGTAAGTTTAAGTTGAGGATAGTGATTGACTCCATGCAAAGGGAATGTAAAAATGGATTATTTCAGGTTACTCACTTGTGGAATGACTGGATCTGCTATGGATAAACAGTGGGATTTGGTTTTAAAATTGCTCAGCTGCTAGTTTGGGAGCTATTCTTCAAATACACTCTCTTTACACTCTTCTGAAAGAAATAAGCCTATAGTTGCAGTAACTTTTCTGAATTATGCAGTGGAGTGCTTATCAGTTAAGGCTGTTGTTATTGTCTTATTGGAAGCACGTGGAAATCATAGCAGGGAAAATGGGTGATGTTTCTTGATTACAGTCGAGCGGGCTGTGCTTGAAAAGAGTTGAAATCTTAAACTCTTTAATTTCAGTTGAAAAGATCACTGAAAGTCCAGACCCTCCAAAAGATGACGACTATCAAGTGAAGGTTGGAATGCTGAATGGAGGGCGTCGGATTGATTATGTTCTACAAGAAAAACCCATAGAGAGCTTCAATGAATATCTTTTTGCTTTACAGAGTCATTTATGCTACTGGTAAGAGGGAATATTTGTGATTCTATAAGTCCTGCTTGTCTGATATAACTGTATATCTTTAAATGTTGACAATGACATGCCTACCATTTATCTTGCTTCCGTTGTCATTTACCTGTGACAAATATGGTAATAGCTACAACCATGTTTCGTTTCTTGGTGTTTGTGATGAAAACTCAGGTGGTGTCTGTCAAAAATCATGCCCCAGTGTTTCACTACAAGCACATTTTGACAAAAATAACTAGGTTGATATATATACAGATCTATTTTTCAGGCTACTGCTGATTTGAGAAGTGAAGGGTTGCAAAAGGACCAACCAATTCTAAAGCTACCAGAACAGAAGTTGTTCCAGTGGTTGGTGTGTATGCGTATGACTTGAGACCTGAGTTTTCTGGGTCTTTGTAATCTAAACATTTGGAAAAGATGACTGCAGAGTTGGATATGAGTCCTCATCACTTAGCTCTGAAATAGCCTCTTCTTTAGAGAGATGTTGCCTTCCCACTCAGGCATACTGTAAAGATAAGTTCCATAGAATCATTGAATCCCAGGTTGGAAGGGACCTAAAGGATCAGCTGGCCCAACCTTACTGAGCAAGCCTGACCTAGACTAGATGTCCAGCCAAATCTTAAGTGTCCAACACTGGGGAATCTCCCACTTCCTTCAGGAGATTATAAATTTGTTATACTCTGGGTGCTCAAGTGTTATAAAATTGAGACAATTTGAGTATGAAGGTAAAAGGTATATGTGACTGCAGGGATGCCAGTCTCAAGATGTCACACCTAGATGTCACTCTTGGCTAATGTAATTCTGTGTTAGCACAAAGTGAACAAATCTATCATCCTGTTCACAATAAAGACGTTGCACACTGAGACTCAAAACACATACCTTTAGCTACAGTCATTTCCAAAACAAGGAGAGCTCTGTGAGCATTTTGACAACTGTAGTTTTTCAACTGCAATTCCTTCATGAATTGTTTTATTAGACTCCAGTATGTAGTAAAACCTTATTACCTTTTCGAATTGGAATGAAATTGCTCAATATTGATGCTTTGCTATCAAATATTAGCAAAAGAAATGAAAGCAAAAAGGCACAGTGAAACTTCCTGTAAAGTTGGATGGTTCTGATTTACTGCTTGTGTACAGCGGTTCTTCGTGTACAGAACCATTTATAGAACTAGAAGCAGAGTTTGGTATTCTGATGTAGTCAGAGCTGCAGTACACCATTGCCTTATCTGGATTTGGATTTACTTTTTTTTAAGTGTTTACATGCTTCAAATGAACATGAAAGCCAGCCTTACCCTGAGCCGCATCAAAAAGAGCATGAGCAGCAGGTCGAGGGAGGTGATTCTGCCCCTGTACTCCACTCTCATGAGGACCCCCCCTGCAGTCCTGATCCAGCTCTGGGGCAATAACACAAGAAGGATGTGGAGCTGTTGGAGTGAGGCCAGAGGAGGCCACGGAGATGCTGCGAGGGCTGGAGCAGCTCTGCTCTGGAGCCAGGCTGAGAGAGCTGGGCTGGGGCAGCCTGGAGAAGAGAAGGCTCCTGAAGGGGAGACCTTAGAGCAGCTCCAGTGCCTAAAGGGGCTTCAGGAAACCTGGAGAGGGGCTTTGGGCAAGGGCCTGTAGGGACAGGACAAGGGGGAATGGCTTTAACCTGCCAGAGGGGAGATTGAGATGAGCTCTGAGGCAGAAGCTCTTCCCTGTGAGGGTGCTGAGGCGCTGGCACAGGGTGCCCGGAGAAGCTGTGGCTGCCCCATCCCTGGCAGTGTTCAAGGCCAGGTTGGACACAGGGGCTTGGAGCAACCTGCTCTAGTGGAAGGTGTCCCTGCCCATGACAGGGGGTTGGAGCTGGATGAGCTTTAAGGTCCCTTCCAACCCAAAACCTGTCCTATAATTCTATCATTCAAATGGAGAAAGATGTCATTCCAATTACAGGAATTGCAGTAACTATTGGTCTGTTGTATTTGCCCCTTTCTGACAACATGACAACACACTTTTGTAGTATTATGTATGTAATAGACAAACTTGGATGTCAGTTGCTGAGCTGTGCAGAATGGTGCTGGCAAAGGAGGAGTGACTGCTTTCTTGTTTTGAGTTTAGCAGGTGCCAAATGTGTAGTGCTCTGCTTTTAAAGGTTTTGATTTTCCATAGCTGAGAATTTTTAGAAGCAGTCACTTTTCCAGAGGTTAAAATAAGGAACTGAAAGCATTACCTGAAGGATCCTATTAAAATCAGTCTCGGGTACGTTGTTAAGATCAGGAGCTGCCGGAGGAGCAGTTATGTGGCTGTGGTGCTGATGTGTGCTGGAACGGTTGAGCATCGAGCCTGGTCACCGGGCCCCTGAGCAGTCGGTGACCCGGTGGTGGCAGTGCTGTTTCACGGGTAGAGTTGGTGGAACAGGGAGTTCTTTTCCACAAGGCGGCAGCCGATCCTTGCCAGGGTTTTACAAACCTGCTACTTATAGCTTTTGCTTTGGTCATGCAAGTAAAGAAGATAAGCACAATGATAATGACTGAAATGTGTACGGAGCATCTGTGCTGAGCCTTCTGCTTGTTTGTTTGCTTATTTAGTAGCAGAGACCACCAAGGAATGTGTTACTGTCTCTATGCTCAATTGTGGAAGATATCTGTAGCCCCTTGGCTTGCACATTTTAACTCTGCACTGGTACTTTGTAAATCATATTCTTCACCTTTGGAGGATCACAGTTCTGACCAATTGTCTAAATCTCCTTTACCTGTCTCCCTCTATAATTTCTTTTATAAATCACAGGAAGCTGCCCTTACCTAACAACTCCTCCAGCTTTGAGACTTCACAACATTTGCCTCTTTAACTTTTATTTTTCACAGGGGTTGTTACCGTTTTATATTGGTATTGCTTATGTGTGTTTGAATAACATTTTATAGATGAATAAGAAAAATCTGTCCAATTTAAATTCAGGTAGCCTGAAGCTTTGACTTTGAAAAGAGGGAAAACAGCCACTTGGAATCATGGCACTTGAATTATGTGAATCTTTAAATTACTTGAACTTCCTTACTTTTTAGTGGTAAGGAAGAGATGAAGACTATGGTCTATTATATAGTCTGTTTACAAGAAAGGGCCAGCTAGTTAGGAGAGAAGAATTAGAATATTGCTGACAGAAGTGGCAAAGGTGGGTTTTGACATTGGGCTAATAGGTGCAGTGGCACAAGTGATGGAAGAAAGCCTTGACAAGTAGAATGTATTCCTGGTGGAATATATTCAGGAGCGCATTGCAGACAAAAAGCAATAGATTATTTGAGGAGGTTTAAGCCAAATGAGTAACATCAAAGAAGTGGGTAGAGACAGGGATTTTGAGTTGGAGCATGGTAAGTTAGGTAGGACAGAGTGGGGATAAAATGCCCTAAGGAAAGGCTGATAGCAGAAATGCTGCAAAACTGATGAAGAATTGAGCTTGAAGGAAGTTGGTAGAGGTCATGTTCCTGAAAGGTAAGTACCAGGGCAATAGGTTGTACAAACATTTTAGAGAGCTGGAGTGAGATGAAGCGTAGTTTACAAGAACTAGAACATGGGCAGTATTAACATAACACTTTTTTCTGCTTTTTTTTTTTCCCTTCTTCATAGGGGATCTGAAGACACGGCCTTGCTGTTTCTCAAAGAAATATACAGGACTATGAATATCCAGCCTGAGCAGCCACAACATTGATGTATAGAAACATGAATTTGTAAGTTTGTTCTAATATAACTTACATACTTATACCAAGCTCAGCTGCAACTTTGGTGTCTTTACTTTCCCTTTTTCCTCTGAAGTTTAAATCATGAAGCAGGAGCCAAAAAGTGTCATTTTGAGGCCAAAAGCAATTTCTAGACTTAAATGCAGGAGAAGTCTTCAAGTTCTTCCCCCCTCCATTCCCAAAAGATATCTGATGCTAGAGTTTTTGGTATGGGAGAATAATTGCCAGTACAAATATGTCAAAAAATATGACCCTTTATCATGTTTCTCCCTCAGTTCAGTTGTTCAGTGAATGTTCAAGTATAGGAAAACTCAGTGATATTGGCATGCTGAAGCTCCATTTACAGTGCAGTAGATTAAAGAACACCAACAGTGTTCTGTTCTTATGTGTGTATTGTTGTATTGGTTGACCACTTGTGCACACATATGCCAGGGAAGAAGGTGTTTAACACCTAGAAAGGTGTTAAACATTGATATTGATAAACTACTGAATGAGACCCCTCAATATGCCAGTATTTTATTATCTTTGTATAGCTTAAGATTTTCAGTAGAACAAATGAAATGAGGTAGCATGGAAGTTGGTTCACTCTGAAAAGAAATTAAAGATGCAATATAATTGAGTATCTTAAACCTGAAATATACATGTAGGTATTTTTAAGACCTGTATTTCCTAACTGAGGATCCGTACCAGATTACACCACTGGATGTTGTAGAAAAGACTATATCCTCTTTGAGAGGCAAGGAGAAAGAAATATGCACTTCACCTTTTTTGAAATCATATAACAAGATAGTTTCTGATATATTTCTCCATTTTTCAGAAGAACTGATAATGTCAAAGTGCACAAATACCCAGTATGAAGAGAAATACTTGACATTTCGGAGCAATGTTCTAGATACCTTCAATGCTAGCATAGTTTTAGTAGCCTTTTGTAACAGAACGTTCTGATAGTCAGTTGATAGCATCTTTTTGAAGTGAAATGTCATAGCTGATCAAACGCAGTTTCTAAAGCATGGCCAAAAAATAGGAAGGAGGCAGTGCCTGGCTGCACAGCTCTGCCAGTGGTGTGTCAGTTGTCACGGTGGCTTAGGCAGAGTCTCAAGTCATAGCTGCAGAATATTGTTCTCTGCTTTTGTTGATGACTGCTTAGGTAGGGTGAAAACATGTGAAGCTTAGTGCTACAGAAATAACTTTCAGTCTCATGGAGGGGGGAATGGGAAGTGATAATTTATCACCACAGAGCTATAAGTGGGTTTGTTGCTGGGATAATTCTGGTTTTCATTGAGAACCACGCAGTCAGAGGAAGGATTAGGAGGATGTCATGCAACAAAGCACAGTTGAGGAAGCCTCTGTCAATGTAATACCATTAGGAATTGCACAGAACTTCTCTTGACACTTGCTTGGCTGAGCAGCATTTGAGATGAGGATTCAGATCCCAGAGGCTTAAATGGGAGGGCGCTTAGGGCCTGTTGGAATGTGCTTAATGACAAGTGGTATCTGAGGAAGGCTGCACGCTACAAGACCAGGGTCTTTTTGACATAAGAAGAAATGTCAAATATTACCATGTAAGTCTTCTAGTAGGGAAAAGAAACATTGTCCCCCTGTGTTAGGCAGTAGACAGGTAGGGTTGGCATGGTTTCTTTTTTTCCTTTAAAACCCTCAAATGTGAAGGGTGGCAGTGTGAAGGTAATGTATTATCCAGCACTGCTTAAGACAGCAACAGCCATTTACCTATCTAGAAGTAGATTATGTGAAGAAACAGCTTCTCTCTATTGTGGGCTGCTCAGGGGAAAGAATAAATGCCAAAGGTGGCTCTGGTCTCCAGCTTCATACTTTTCATGTTAAGTGATTTGAATGCTGAGACCTGAGCACATCCCTGCTTTGATGTGCAGAGCTGTCTCTTGCTGTCCAGTTTAATTTCATGGTGCCTGCAGTCAGCAGAGGGGAAGAGACAGGGAATTTTGATCTTAAAGGGATCTGCACTGCCCAAGAGCACCGTGAACTTCTTGGGGACTGTGGTAATTTAGTGGAGGCAAGCTAAGGGAGGAGCTATATGTTTGGTTTTATCTCTGGTCTGAATTAGCTTGATTCTTTTCTTTTGGAGGGGTGGGGGGAGTTGACCAGTGTTCTTAAGAGCAGAAGAGGAACTAAAGGTCTGCTCCACAGCATGTTTGTGTAGTGTTCTGTCTTGGGAGATTTTTCTTGACATCTACTGGTAACTTAACTGAGTTGAGTCACTAGCATTAACTATCTTAGCTAAAATTACATATGAGAAGGATTCATTGCATTTAAAGTTGGTGAGTAGCTACCAATATCTGTTTGCTTCTACTCACTGATAACACATGGGATTAAAACCTCCTGAGTTCTTTTATTTTGCATAAGTGACTTGATTCAGCTCTTCTAGGTCATCTTGAAGCTGTTCTTTGTGAAACAGTAGTAAAGGGTTCCATGTAAACCGTGTAAAGAAGTGTTTGGGACAACTTGAACACATAAATTGGAGATTTAATTTTCTGTATCTATTTTGGTGACTTGGTCGAAAGGAAACTGAAAACACTAAGATGTTTTTAAGTGACTTTTGCAAATGAGAATTTAGTCCTTTAGTCAAGCATAGCCACCAGTAGCATCTTTTTCTTACATTGACAGGAGATTCACTGTCTTGGTTAGAATCTTTGTTCAAGTCACTGTACACTCTATTATTCTTAGTTTTACAGCCCTTTTTAGAGGCCCCAGTGAGGGAGAAGAGTGTACCAGCCTATTAAAGCTTGGATATAAAACCTGTCACATCTTTATTTCTATCTCTATTTAGAGTAGGATAATTTATTACTACAAGTTAAAGAATCCAGTAGCTAATTACAATGTGTAGTGATGACATCCTATGAGCAGTTGTGAGCTCTTACTGTTTGTAACTGCTATTGCCAATTTGTGTCCATAAAAAGTATGTTGTGGGAGCTTATTGTATTGAGTTGTCTTGAAACGGAATGTTGGCACATTTAATGTTATTAGTGCTACTGCAGGAATAGAAAACTTGATATATTTCACATTTCCCATGTGTACTTGTTCTGTTTTCTCTGCACAGCCATACCTGTTGTCCCGACAGACCTGGTGAAGAGCTCTTTGAACACCTAGTGTTTTCATAGGTACAGATGACAGCATAAGCATCAGACTCTTTTTGTGCCAGTCCAGAACTTGCTCAGCTTCTACCTTCTTGTGTCACTTCAAGCAAACTTACATTTTGAGATGATCAGCACTGTCATTCAAGAGATGAATGAAATCACCCAATGTTGACCTTAAATCAGTTTAATTGTACAGTTGCCATGTCTAAAGTGATTGCCGAAGAAGAGGGTTGTGTTTTGGCATGCAGATCATTGCTTCTCTCCTTCAGCTCTTCTGTCTCAGCTGGCTGTCAAACATGCTTTGACTATCAAGGCAGCATGTCCTTATTAAAAAGGACTTGTTGAGAAACAGCAAAAATCTGCTTTTCTTGATACATTTGTTCATCCATCTTTTAAAAATGAACTGTAGTTATAACCATCCTTACCACAGATTACACCAAACCGTTCATAGTTACTAAAAACTAACATCCAGAATCATTTTCTTACTGTTGTGTGATGGAGATTATTTTATAAAGACCTTTTTAAGCCTCTGTTAAGAGTTTTATTGTGGGGTTTTTTTAAGTAAAAAATGAACCTTTGACTTTGAAAATGTTACAGCTGGTTCAGTGTTCACATCTCCTGAAGTGAAGAACAATTTAAAACAACATTTTGGTCTGGTAATTAAATTAATCTTAGTGAACCTAGGCTGCAGGTGTGAGAACTAAAACACTTACCTTGACTTTGCAGTGTAATATCTCAAAACAGTGAATGTAAAGAGAGGAATCTGAAGCTTATGGGTTCTACATAATGATCTAGGTCCAGACCTGCAATCCAGACTCCATTCTCATGTAATGAAGTTGAGATGAGTTGAGTAGTATGAAATCCTTTGAATACTGAGCTTCTGTAGCTTTCCTCTGGCTTCAACTGACATGTAAACTGTGGCTTTTCTTAATAGTAGTGACTGAACCTTACTGCTGGTTATTTGCCTCATTATGTCAGTAAATGAATGTTGAAAGGCCATTGGGTTTGTTTGGTACATGTAAAATACACATATTGTTTATATATTTTGATGATAATTAAAACCACCTTACTTCCAGTGTGTATATGCAGCAAGGGTTTGTATTTCATCACCGAAAATAGGTTGGAAGGGACCTCTGGAGAGGTTACTTAGTCCAACTTGCCTGCTTGAAGCAGGAGTGGCTTAGGGCTGTGCTCAAGGGTGGAGATATTTCACCTCTCTGGCCTCTATTCTGATGTTTGACTGCTATAATTGTAAATTTTTTTTGTAATACACAATTGCAATATCCCAGATGGAGCTTATGGCTGTTGCCTCTTGTCCTTTCTCTGTGTATCCTCATGAATAATGTCTCTGTCTTCTCCTGTACTCCCACATCAGAGAGTTGAGGACAATGTTTGGCTTCTCAAGACTGAAGGCTTTCCTTGACATCTTCTTGCATGCCACATGCTGTGACCCTGCAGTCAGCTTGGGCGTTTGCACTGCGCTTGCTTTAGTTTGTCAAAATCCATCTCATTCCTGGAAGCAAGTTTGCCAAAGGAAGCTTTTTATCCAGAACATATTTGTATCTTTGACAATCAACCTCTACACACCAAGTTTTTTAGGCTTTACAGTCTTTGTTAGCTAGAGGAAAAATAACATATTAAAACCCCAACCCAACAGAACAGACCCCAAACCACTGGCTTCATTTTCATTCGAAGTGTCACGGAGTGGAAGGTTGTACACATATATTTATCATCTCTGCGCAACACTAATCTGATGAACATGCTTAAACAGCTCTGATGGTGTCTTGTGTGTATTCTTCTCTTATTGTAGAGCTGATGGGCTGTGACACAGCCCCCAGAGAGGGAACAGCACCAAGGAACAGTTAAAGTTCTATGGGCGTGTGAGAAGTGGTGTTGCATGGGGAATCCCCGGCTGGCAAGGAGCTTACTTTGCAATGGAAGGATGCACAGCAAAATAAATGAGGACCATCTGGATGGGGAAATTGTTTTGGGAATATAGCATTACAATTGGTGCCAATGACATAAAAATTTGACTGCAGCTACAGTAGCTAGTGATTCCTAAATCTCAAAAGCAAAGGGAAGTTCAGACGTGAAGGAAGGAAGAAGAGCAGCATACCAATGATTATACAGACCAAAGAAAAACTGTAAACCAAATGGAGTTTAAAGAGTGAATTTTTGTCTGCTACAGATGGATGTATGACTTCGTCAGCAGCAGCTTATTAGGCAGACCATGCACAGCACAGCCTCTGATATATATTGCTGTGGGTTTGTTGGGCTATATTTATTTTGACTTGCAGATTTTACTGTTTAAAAATCAAATTATCTGTGTAGTAGGGCATGATGGCACAAGAAAAGAAGGGCAAATATTCACCTACCCCAGAGTGTTGGGAATTAGAGCCATCCCATTGCTATTTTCATTCTGCCTTGGCTTTCTCTCCTGCTTCAGACTTCAGGAGAAAAGAGAATTGAAAGTGAAACGATCTAAATTAACTTATTAGAAAATAGAGGCAGGAGTGGGGAAGGGGCAGCTGGTGTGGTGTGGTAGGAGCAAAGTGCTTGATTCTGCTGTGGTGTTGGTACTTACAGCATTCACACCAGTACTCTTAGGCTCGGGGCTCTAGGATCCCCCAGAAAACATCACCCACCCCTAGTAGTTTTTCAGTAGTTTGCCTGTGAGCTTTAACTTAAAGATATTTCATGTGAAGTGGGTGAATCCTGGCTGTGTTCTGCAGCTCTGATGGTGTGTCTACAGCTGGCCCTGCCATGAAAACACAGACTGAGGCGATGGGCAGCACTGTATTGAATGGAGTTGTGCTAGTAGGCTCATAGAGGTGTGCAGGAATACTGGAACAAGTGGGGTGTGAGGTGCAAAGTGATGCTGGCACCACCTGCCTAACCTGAGAGACAGCTCCCGTGGTGCAGTTGTACTCCTCAGTGCTTAAAGCATCCTTGAGACTGATAAACATGTAGTAGCTCATGCAAAGGCAAAAGAACTGAATTCACTCATAGCAGAAGGGTAAAAATATGAGTAATTCTTACTGACAGAAACCACCTGATAGGGTGCGAAGTAGAAGATTCATCTTGCCCTGTGCAGCTCTGTGACTTTCCTGAAGAGTAGTGCTTCCAGCTCTGGGGCAACAACACAAGAAGGACGTGGAGCTGTTGGAGCAAGTCTAGAGGAGGCCACAGCGATGCTGCGAGGGCTGGAGCAGCTCTGCTCTGGAGCCAGGCTGAGAGAGCTGGGCTGGGGCAGCCTGGAGAAGAGAAGGCTCCTGAAGGGGAGACCTTAGAGCAGCTCCAGTGCCTAAAGGGGCTCCAAGAAACCTGGAGAGGGTCTTTGGACAAGGGCCTGTACAAACTCTTCCATGATTCTGTGACTTTATCTCCCTTCCTACTCCTGAAAACTTGCAGTGTTATTTGGGGACAGATAGTCATCATTAAAGTCTTAACAACAAGCTGCTCTAGGAAATGCTCCAGTCACAGCAAACAGATCCCCTGGGCCGTGTATGTGATGCTCTAACTAACGCCACCTATGTCCCAGCCTGCTGGAGAGAGGCTGGTGCCCTGAGGGTGGCTGGGCTACTTAAATCAGTATTTCCTACAATTAACATGTTCATGTTAAGTGTTCTCTGGAGGATCTTCTGAAACTGGTGCTTACTCCCTGTGCTGCTATCATGCAGCCTGACTTTTATTGGTATAATGGGAGACTACCTCAGTGCCCAAACACGTGTCTGAAGACATTTATGTAGAAGATCTGAAGGCTTTTGGCAAGATATGGTGCTTTGGTGGAAGTGTTAAAAAGCAAATGCCTTTACTCTCCTGTGAGGAAACTGCTGTGTTGAATAGTAGGATTTTTTTTTCTCATTTACAAATCTGTCAAATTGCACATTCTTGGAAAAGAAGTTCATTGAAGGATGAAAGTGCTCCCACTGACTTTTCCACAAGGACTTCATCCTCATGGCATTGCAACAGAGAATGTGTGCAGGAACCAAAGGTTGTTGGTGTGTTCCTCACAGCCATGGAAGAAATGAAGGGCACAGGCAGAAAAAGTACACAATGTGCAGAAGAAATTGGTATAAAGAAACAACCAGAGAAGTGAAAAACTAATCAGCTTCCATTGAAAGGTCACACGCTTCTGGATACTTCTTTCAAGTGCTAAGTCAGACTCTGATATAGTCCAGTTTTGCATTGAGATCTCATGTGGAAGATTAAATCTTCAGGTGGAAAGTTTTATGCATTGAATTCCGAGAAAAAATGGGAGGTTCTAATTTCCAAAAGAAAGAATGAATGAATGAATTTGAATCTTCCACTGCAAACTTACTTCATTTGAAAGACCTTCTGAGCACCGCGCCTCTCCCGCTGTTTCAGAAGCCATTGCCTCTGCTGGCAATGAAGGTTTCTGTGTTCTGGGAACACCTCCTTGCACATCTCTCCAGTAAAGAAGCATAATCAAATAAGTTTTCCTTGTGCTAGCAGATGGCTTGCATAACACTAAACATTTTCAGTCACTGTGCTTCTAGAGTTGTCCTGGTCCTTTCCCAATGGATGTTATATTAGTATTTATAACTTTGTATCTGCAATATGACAGATGTGTTACAAACTCTGTCTAAAATGCTGTTTCTATAATAATATTCTCCCTGATTCCTCCCTGTATGTTTTTTGCAGTGTTGTCTTTCTCAGACCAAACTAAGTATTAGAATCATGGAGTAGTCGGGGTTGGAAAGGACCTAAAGATCACCCAGTTTCAAACCCTGCCATGGGCAGGGATGCCTCACACTAGACCATGTTGCCCAAGGCTTTGTCCAACCTGGCCTTGAACTCTGCAAGGGATGGAGCATTTATCACTTCTTTGGGCAATCATTCCAGGGCCTCACCATCGTCACAGTAAAGAACTTCTTCCTTATCTCTAACCTGGACTTTCCCTGTTTAAGTTTGAACCCATCACCCCTTGTCCTATCACTACAGTCCCTAATGAAGAGTCCCTCCCCAGCATCCTTATAGGCCCCCTTCAGATACTGGAAGGCTGCTCTGAGGTCTCCACGCAGCTTCTCTTCTCCAGGCTGAACAGCCCCAACTTTCTCAGCCTGTCTTCACACGGGAGGTGCTCCAGCCCCTGATCATCCTCGTGGTCCTCATCTGGACTTGCTCCAACAGCTCCATGTCCTTTTTATGTTGAGGACACCAGAACTGTATACGATAGTCCAAGTGAGGTCTCACAAGAGCAGAGTAGAGGGGCAGGATCACCTCCTTTGACCTGGGCTCTTTTTTTAGTCATCACTTTGAATTAGGATGTGTTCCCCAATGATGATATAAAAACATCCCATGAATTCTTGCTTAATAATGGGAAATATTATTCAAATACCTGTTCCCATTTCAATACTCTTGGTGTATCTGTTTTCAACTGAAATGGTGTAAGTCACTGATAGTTTACTTTGATTTAATAGGAGCAGTCTGGTGGTTGTTTTCAGCCCCTTGTAATAGCAACTCTTAAAATACGAGCTTGGCTCTAGATTTCTATCTAATTTTCATCATTGTAAATCAGGCTTGTACAAGGAAGCCCAAAAGCTTCCCAAAAGCTAGTGGAACCGCTCCAGTGTAAATATGATTACAAAGAGACCTGCTGGGACTCAGCATTTCCACAATCAGTGAGGGGCTTTTATTTGATCTGGAAGGTTACTAGTGGTGTCATCTAGATAACCATCGTCCCATGATGATGGGAAGGAGGTGAAGGAAAGCAGGACAGGCTGTGGGTACCGCACAATTCCTGGGTGCCTCCCAGCCAGCATAGGGAAGGGGGCTGAGGGAAAGATGAGCATTGCTACAGTTCACTGGGATCTGGAGCATCAAAACTGGGTGTCATTTAGAGCACCCTTCGCCATGCACATGGGGTTTTGACTGGAGAACCTGGAAGTATGTGAGTGAACATCATGTTCGTTTCCTGCATGATGCAAACAGTGGTTCAAAAAGCAAGAATGTAGATGGTATTCATACCATCACCAGGACCCCACGGCGACTTCTTCAGAGCTGCTTTCCCACTTGTCAGCCCCTAGTTTTGTCCAGGGTTGTTCATCTCCAGGCATAGGGCTTTGTAGTTGCCTTTGCTGAACTTCACAGGACTCCTCTTCACCCATTTCTCCAGCCTGTTGAGGCCATTTTGAGTGGCAGCACAAGTATCAAACAGCACTACCATTGTCTGTGCTTCCTTTTAAGAGTTTCTTCCTAACTGCAAAAGCAACCTATGGACAGAAAAACATAAACTTCTATTTCCTTTGTTGCAAAGCCCAAAGACTTTGTGTTATTTCTGCAGTGGAAGTTTTCAGCAACCTAAGAGGTGATCATCAGTCCAGGTCTTGCTCGCAGCGGCAATGCTCAGCTGAGCTGCTTGGAGGGTACAAGAACCCTGTGTAATGCATCTTCTTGAAGTTAAAACACGGCTCTCCCAATATGCAGGAGGAATGGTGCTTTCAGCTCAATGGCTTGCAAATCCTAGGACTCTCCAGGCTTCCTTTACATACAGAGACTATAAAAGAAGAAACATCTTTTGTACGTCAATAAAATAGCTTCAGATCCATACAAATTCAGGCAATCAAAAGTGAAGTGTGTCTGTTTAAAAGCTGGTAATAGAGAACAAAGGTCTGAGGGCAGAATAAAGCAAGCAGTTGACCTTGTATCTCCCTTTCTGCCGAAAGAATGTTGAAACAACTTTTAGTGTAATCATGTTAAAATGGCCTGATGAATGCAACTGAAGCGGTAATTGTGCTTGAGACTGCTCTGAGTGCATGAGTAGGGAAAGGGTTTAGTCAGAAACTAAAAAGAGCTCTCTTGAGTGTAGGCAGAGGTGAAGTTCTCCTAAGCCAAGGCTTGTTATGGGTATTGTGAAACATTTAGTTATTCATCTGTCTATAGCCTGGGGTATTGTGATGTTCTTTGCGCTGCAGGATGCTCATATATGATTGTCCTTTCCCCAGTTTCTCCATCTGCACAACGGACTGAAAGCATACAGCTC
Source organism: Strigops habroptila (assembly GCF_004027225.2). Taxonomy (NCBI): domain Eukaryota; kingdom Metazoa; phylum Chordata; class Aves; order Psittaciformes; family Psittacidae; genus Strigops; species Strigops habroptila. The sequence goes on from NC_044281.2 coordinate 77,003,004, forward strand.
AGAATTTCTAAATAATGAGCTGTAGCCCAAGCAGCATCCAGAGAGAGTCTCTTGAGTGACGAGGGAGGGGAGCTACGAAAGCGAAGGGAGAAACAGGTCTCAGATGTCTGGCAATATAAAGTAGCCGGCTGCAGGGGAAGGGGAGCACAGCTATGTCATGACAAATACTTTTTCTCTGTCCTTTTTTCCCCCTTAGCTTCTCAGTGGAGGCTACATGTGGAGAAAATAATGACAGTGATACTGAGTGAAAAATGGGAGTTGCAGCCGTAGAGCCGAAACAAATAAGCTGAAACACTGCTTTGTGAAGGTGGCAGTATTTCTGCAAAGCATCTCGGCTAAAGGATTTGTTAAGAAACCACTTTTTCCAAACCAAGCTCTGTCAATAAACAAGATTAAGGTTGTTTTTCAGACCATCCTTTCTACAAATATGTGGGGGTTTAGCCAATGGGAGATCCTTCACTAATAGCATTGTGGGACAAGTTTATTGATTGAAATATAATGACATCTCATATTGAATGATTTGTGAAATCCCCTCGGGAGATAACACACTTAGAAAACAGTGATGCTTGATAGTTGTATAAAAAGAGCTATTGCCAGAAACTAGTAATTGAACTGAGATAGCAACTATACAGAACTAACAGTTAGGTATAAATGCATTTATACATTGATGTACATATTACCTGTATAGATATGCACACACACACGTATGATGTCTATATAATGATGATCTATATATTGATGTGTATATATAATATATATATGATGATCTATATATTAGAAACAGATCCAAATGGAACCCTAAAAGCTCATAAGCGTAGGCTCACGTTTGATGTGGAGAGTGAGGGATACTTCAGCTCCTCAGACATCAGATAATCATAGTGTGTTTTCCTTTATTGCTATCTTCGTAATAAACAAAGATGTGGAAAAAGGTTAAATTACTTTGAAATTACTTCAAATGTGTGTTTATTGAGCGTTGGTGGATTGGAAGATTATATGCACAGGAGTCTTAGTGCCCAGATACAGTGGAGCTTCATGGTACTTAGGTGGTAAGCACAGAAGCACAGGTGAACCACTCAGGAGAAAAACCTAAAGTCTACAGTAAAATTCAAAGACATATTCTACTTATATCAATACAACTGACCTAAATTTTTGTGTGTTAAACTCTTCCAGGATGGTTTCTCATTGCTTCTAGTCTCATGTTGTTTTTAGAACATGAATGAAATTGAAGAACCATTCAGATTTTGCATGAACCAAAACGCACAGGCACGTGTGAAGATAGCTGAAGGGCCACCTGGGCTGCAAGGGGGGCTGGAAGCTCCTAAGGAGAAAGAAGTTGCATGAAGGTTGAAGTATTATTAGCTGGTGATAATAAAGACTGAAATTTTATCACATCCTGGCTGTTAAATTGCCACTTTCAGGTGAACTCATACTCTTCAGAGCTAAAAACCAGCACTGGATATTGGCAGCCTTAGCTGTGGACATAGACAACTGTGCAATTCCTTACCTGTTGTGCTTATTGCAGATTCAAAATGCTTGATATTTTAAATCTCAAGCAGCACGAGGTTATGTTCTAGTGTCTGCCTGAGCAGAGCTTTCTGATTATAAATCAGTGTCACAGGCAGCTTCTGTGAAATGCCTGCCTGGCACAATACAGGCAATTCAAGGTCACTGCATTTTCTCTCCCTACTAAGATGAGCTGCTGCTGAAATCAAGAGGCATTTTCTCCATTGACTCCAGTAGGAACCAGGTAAAAGGACATTGCCACAGCAGGGTTAGCTTGCTGTCGTGGCATATACACTGTGTATTCACTGGCCAGTTTGAGACTATATGGAATCATACCATTATACAACAGTTTGGGTTGGAAGGGACCTACAAAGCTCATCTGATCAAAACCCCCTGCAATGAGCAGGGACATCTTCAACTAGATCAGGTTCCTAAGAACCACATCCAGCCTGGCCTTGAATGTCTCCAGGGACAGTCTGTCCAGATTTCTCAGGTATGAACTTTGCAGTCTTAAGGTGATGTCCTGTTACCAGCATCTAAGCTAAGAGCATGGCGAATGGAATGAAACTGAGACACCTCTTTGAAAATTTCTGGGTTTTGAGGATAGAAGAGGCATCTCTCCTGTAACACCAAGGCTTGATTTTTGACTGCTTGTTCCTTCTCTTTGCACTGAAAGCCACATTCCATTTGAAGCAGGAACACACCGCAGCCTCAGTGCCTAGACACATGCAGCTGCCCAAGCAGGAGCTGCAATGCATTGATTTGTTTTGGCTCTCAAGTCCTCCTAAGCTCAACCATCTGTGCAGACCTGCTGTGTGCACCCAGGTGCTTTATTACTCAAAACCTGGAAGATGAAACAATGAAGTGCCAAATAGATGCGTAGACTGTGAGTTGCTTCTTCAGCCTCGAGTACTCTGTTTTGATAATAGATCCCAAGCCTGACCTTTCCACCAAGAGAAATTCTACAAGATGCAAACCCCTTAAGACAAATGGAACTGAAATAAACCAAGTAATTTTAGCATGTCCCCAAAATATTTTAATATCACCTCGACGTGGTGCCTTTCTTTTAAATGGATTAAGTTCAAAATGCCAGCTGCAGCAGACCACTTATACAGCATAATTCAAAGTCAGGGGTAGAAACACTGTTGTGCTGTGTTCAAAGGGCTTGTGTCAGGGCTGCTTTTACTCAAATGTGAATTTTACTGAACTCAATGGACTCAATTTGTTAATTAATTCTTCAACCACTTGGGTGGTGTTTTGACAGATTCTGAGTAGTAACATCACCCTTACAAGCCCCTTCCCCTCTTTTGACCACTCAACTGCCTACTTGTTTGTATCTGTGCTTGGGTTAAATGTAGCCCAGCAGAAAAAGGCTTTTTCACCTGGTTCAGCTCCTAGATCTGGAGAACCAAATGACTTCTCAGCCACAATAGAGGAGACAGCATGGGGCTAGATGCTTGTGCCAGCAACAGTGCCAAAGGCAAAAGCTTGCCAAGCTGTTCCTTGGGAGGTTTATCTGGCAACAGCTGAGAGTCCTAAATCCCTGGATAAATCCATGGATAAATTTGTCCACACTTTGCAAAATATCCATTCTATCCTCCTATATTTATCAAAACATGCCATATCTGTTGGTGTTCATCCAACACTAAAAAATGTAGGAACTGTATTGGCAGACTGGGAATAGCACGTCGGGGTAGTAGTAACTATCACTGAACGTTTCCTCTGTGAAATGGCAGGATGCTCCCCTACACTGAGAACCAGCTGCTGCTTTCCAGCACCACCCACCCCAAAACCTCAAACTGAGGGTGAGTAGGGGGAACCAGCACACAATCCTCCTCACCAGGGCACGAGAGGCTCTTCCAGGCTCACATCCCATATGAAGGTGCAGCACAGCTACTCACGCCTGCCTCCACATCAGCGGGCTATTTGCCCTCAAGCAGGAGCAAATATTCTTCCCTGTGAGGATGCTGAGGCGCTGGCACAGGGTGCCCAGAGAAGCTGTGGCTGCCCCATCCCTGGCAGTGTTCAAGGCCAGGTTGGACACAGGGGCTTGGAGCAACCTGCTCTAGTGGAAGGTGTCCCTGCCCGTGGCAGGCGGTTGGAACTGAATGAGCTTTAAGGTCCTTCAAAACCCAAGGCTGTTCTATGATTCTGTGATTCAAATGGAGAAAGATTTAATTCCAATTATAGGAATATATGGTCTCTTCCTACCCATGGAATGGGTACAACTTAACTGGGATCCTGTCACCTCTCCCTTCAGGTGCTCCTGCATCTCTGCCGGAGAATCCAGCAAAAGGATGCAGTGTCTTTCAGAGCACGTCACTTAAGTTATTTTGGCTTTGCAACAAAAAGTAGGGTGGTTTAGGGGTGTGTTTTAGGAAATATGTGCCTATTCTGTTCAAATTTCCTCAAAAGCAATTGAAGGTAAGAGTTGAAGTTGGCCAGTAACTGTGGACAAAAGCAAGCTCTGAAGGTGGTACCTTTGGTGGGAGATGTTCTGAGTTGGTAACATCTGTATGGGAAAAAGCCAAAACAATGAATTTCTGTACCTCCACTGCTGCTGATAATGTTGGAAAACAAGAAAAGAGGATTGAGTGATAAAAAGTTAAGTCAAGCTATTGAAAATATCTATGGAAAATGTATGTTGATGGTGACAGTTATAATCGAACTGAAGGAAACTCAACAGAAATATTTATGAACTGCAATATTATGTTGTTAAATATCCATAAAGGAAAGGGATAAGAGGGCACATCTGATGCCAGGATAAAAAGGAACCAAACACTTCAGAAAACACTACAAACAAAAAGATTGCCTATGTGTATCTGTAACTACAGGGAAACATGTTGCAATGAAAACTGTCCTGTTGACCACAAGCATATATCCTTGGGAAGATAACAGGTACCATTAGCTCACTAGTAAAAATCCTTTAGACCACATGCGTGTGCTGAACTCACATTGTGCCTAATTTGCTGATAAATGTATCTTGTTATGTACCATTTTCTCTAGATTTACACTGACCTTTCCTTGGATTTCAGCAGGAGGTTCATAGTTAAAAGTACAAGATAATTAATGGCATAGCTAATCATAGCAGATGTTGTACTGGAAGCACTGAGGGTAAAGCAATTAGGGCTTAGCTAAGTACAAGTTAAAATAATCTGTCAGCTGAAAACATTGCAGGGATTGTGCTTGGCCACTGGTGGAACTTTGATAGTTGGTGGGAAGGACAGAAGTGCTTGAAACCAGGCATAAATTCAATGAGGTCAATGACAGTGGAGAAGCTTGAAAGATCCTGTGCTTTTGCAGGGTGTCAGGATTGTGAAGTTCACCAAATTCATTTAAAATACAAGTTGATGGCAGGAGGGAAGAGGAAAGGAAAAGTTCATATAACCTGAACCTCTGAAAATTGTGAAGAAAATGAGTATGAAGAATGGGTTTGGGGGTAAAGTTCCAAAACCCTTTGCAGAAAACTAGTCTCTAAAGGCTAAAATTAACTCTATCCCAGCTGAAATAAGGACACTGGGATAACACTGAGTGTCTTTGAGGACACCTTTGGTGGGAGAGCCAAGGTGCCCATGGCCAACATCACGTCGTCCCTCTGCCTGCTGTACCCTGCGTGGTGACAGAAGGGGTCTCTTGGCAAGGAGCCCATCTTCACAGTGGTTTGTGCCATCACTAAATACACTGTCCACAGAGGCTGCCAGAAGTGAAGACTTGAGGTGATGTCCTTTGCTGTCTTCTCTTCTCGCTGCCAAGAGCATCCAACACTTCCCGTAGGCTCTGGGCTTCTTACCTCCTTATCCTGCCAATGCTAAATGCCTTATTTCAAAAAGACTGCCTTGCCTGGTGCATCTCGTCTAAACTCATTTCTTCTTGGGCACAGCATCAGGCATCTTGTCAGCAGGATTAGCAATGCCCATGTATGATGTGTCTGCTGTTCATTCCAGGTGTCTGCATATGTAACACAGACTCTCCAGCACATTCTTGCAGCACTTTGCTAATCAAAGCAATATTCTGCAAAGTGTTTTTTACACTGCCCATATTTATTATAGTAGAAGCCTCACTGGGAGAGAACAGCTGATCACAGAATCACAGAATGGTTTGGGCTGGAAGGGACCTTAAAGACCATCTAGTTCCAATCTCTTGACACGGGCAGGGACCAATGCAGCAGAATGGTTCCTATAAATGATCATGGATCTGGGTGGAACAAGCAGAAGTCCAGAATGTGGACATGGTGATGATAAAATACACCATACTGAATTCAAATACTGGGGCAGTAACATGCAAGCCAGTCATGCTACGAAGAAGGAATTCCTACCAGCAAATGGTGATGGAAAAATCTTCATTGTCTGGCTTCAACTTCGATCATTACAAACCTGTAATTTACAGACCAAATTAGGCTTTTGACTTGAAAACATTATTTCTACCTTAACATATGGATGTGGAAGCAAAGAAAACACCAGAAGTAGAGACAGATGGGTTGTCATCTTGGTAAGCAGTTCCCTTAGGAATATACCAGGTTTCAAATGCAATGAATACATGCCACTTGCCAAAATTTGTTAACAAGCTTCACAACTCCAGGGCTATACAGACAAGGTCTGTGTAAAGAGTATAGATCTCCGGATGAATGTGTTTTGAGGCACCTAAGAGAGTGATTGAAAATCCCATTGGAATATAGAGAGGAAAAAAGTCTGTTCTAGAAGCTTGATAAACCACAGAAATCATGCACAGCACTTCCTAGGACAAACAAGAATAGAGTAATTTCACCAGTGCCCTCAGCAACTTTAGATAATGTGTCTGGCCATGTCTGGCTCTAAAACACACTGCCAAAGTAGGGCTTGCTACTGATAAAAAGTATTTCCATCCAACCTTCCCCATTACCCAGTGGTAAACATGATGTACCGGTGGAAACCTGCAATGCAAAGGTAAGAAATTTCTCATTTCTTGCTCTCCTGAATGCACTTTAAAATAACAATGAACTCCACAATCTTTTAGCTTTTCACATCGAGTGTCAAGAACGGATTCCTTCAGAAAGGAAAGGGTGGGCTTAGGAATTCCTTGAAATTCTCTTTACTAAGGGAATTTCAGTGAAGATTATGTAGGACTTCACCTCCAGCACAGCAGGGAGTTAAAGACTTCAGGCTAAGCTGTCTGCTGATCTCCATTGCTGAACTCCAGCTATAACAACGGAGCTCAAGGAATGCCTGCCAGCAATAAAAGCAAACCTTGTGTTTAGCTTGGCAAGACCCTCACTTGCGTTCTATCCAAGGCTATTAAATGCTAATATTAGCCCTGAATCCATTGCTTCTGAGCAATGAGTTTCCAGATTCAATTAGTGTGTCATTAATATACACAAGAGACTGATTCTAAGTACCATTCCTAGTAAAAGATAATGACAATGTCTTTCACTCAAGCAAGGATTGTATTCATGAGATACCTTCCCCTCCAAAAAATAGTCCTTAAGACTATGACTATGTCCATGGTGCATACTCCAAAAATACCACTTAGCTTGCACATAGCTTAGCTGTGTCTTCAGCTATGTACTCAAACACAGATGATGTACTGCCTTTCACTGTGTCTCTTGACAGAAAAGTAGTACTCACTGCTTACTTACTAGCAGAGAAAATTGGTATGCAGTGGGCTCCAAAACCATCTGATGCTAGTTTGGGTAGGTCTGTGCAGAAACGCCACACATTTGTGCAGAAATCCTTACTCTGGGAGCACTGACACAATGTTGGCCAGCCAAGGGAGCAGTGGCTTGATGGACCTCACGCTGCTGAACAGGGAAAAAGTCATGTTTTCTTTGAATATGCTTTTTGATAAGTAGCAGCTGTACAGTTGGATTAGAATTCACACATGTGAGCTGGAGTAAGGGATGGAGTATGATGACTACGAGCAGTCTCCTTTGACGTTTGCATGGCAATGACATTAAGCTGTCCCCTAGCCTCTCTGTAACTCAAACTATCCTTAGGAGTTCAGTTGAGGTACAAGAGCCACCTATGGCTCATGGTATCGTCTAGAATGTCCCCTTCCTTCAGCCTAGCCCCACCAGATATCCAGAAGAACTTGGGAGCAGTTTTACAACTCTGGTACTTCCCTTTGCAGGGGGACAATGGCTTTTAGGACCTCTAATAGCCCTTTAATATAACATATTCAACACATATTGCAGATCTTCTTTTGATTCTGTCTTTAGTGTTCTTGAGCAGAAATTAATTAGCTATTTTCCATCCCAGCACTGCATGTGGGAAGTACTACATAAAATGATGATTACTTGTATCAGAAACAGAAAGATAATTGAAAGACAAGGGTTTTTGCTGACAGACAAGGTGTTCATTAGTGCTTCAGTAGGATTTTAGATCTGACTTGGTGCGCTTTTGGAGCCAGTCCTACCAACAACCTCCTGCTGCTCTCTCCACGTCCAGTTCAGTCTGCACCTCTGCAAAAGCAGTTTACAAAAACACAAAGAGAAATGGAGTCCAAAAGTCCTGTTTGAATGTGCAAGTAACTGTGACAAGTCATTCCTTGTAAGATCCAAGACGTAATGGGGAACAAAAGCATTTATTTGCATTAAATAATCAGATATAGGAATAAAGGAGGTAAAATCACAGTATCATAGAATAGCTAGGGTTGGAAAGGACCTTAAGATCATCTGTTTTCAACCTCCCTGCCATGGGCAGGTATAGTTTACACTAGACCATGTCGCCCAAGGCTTTGCCCAACCTGCCCTTGAACACTGCCAGGGATGGAGCATTTACCACTTCTTTGGGCAACCTGATCCAGTGCCTCACCGCCCTCACAGTAAAGAACTTCTTCCTTACGTCTAACCTGAACTTCCCCTATTTCAGTTTGAACCCATCGCCCCTTGTCCTATCACCGCAGTCCCTGATGAAGTGTCCCTCCCCAGCATCCTTGTAAGCCCCCTCCAGATACTGGAAGGCTGCTAATAGTGCCTTTGTCTTGCTCTGATACAAGCATTTGGCAGCATAAATCCAGTACCCTCACACAGACTTTTCCTTAGAAGATGTGTCACAGAGTAGGGACTTCATCTGTATTTCTATTGAGGAATAGGTGAAGAGGTTTTAGTACCACTGTGGAAATTCGTTGAAATTCCTTCTTTGACATGGGAAGGAAAGACCAATTTGCAAGAAGTGTTTCCAGAGACAAGAACAAAAGGGTGTGAAAGGTGCGTGGTGTGTGCCAGTCCTCCAGCAGACAGCAGCACCCTCCTGTTCAGAGGGGTTCTTCCACAGGGAATTTTCATCTATTAGCATCTGCCCTGAGTTGTTTTTTCAAGAGTAAAATTTCCCAGTGGGTCTCTACTGCTTTCCTCATGCACGTTTGCACTGGCAGCAGACCATTTTCTGTCAAGAAGTAGGGAAATAAACAAATAAAGAGCCATGTCAAAATTCAATCCATTCATCCTTTCTGTCATCCCTCTGCAATCAAGCTCTCATATTTCTTGAGGAGACATGAGGGCCATTTAATCCTTTGGAAGGAAGAGGTGATGAGCCAGAAAATGAATGAATTATCAGCAAGTGCAGACAATTCATAGGAGAACAACGCACAAAATGTTGACCTTGTAGTAAGATGATTTGTGTGTGAGATGTGAAACCAATAGTTGACATATTTTTCCTGTTTTAGTTTTAACTCTAAGGAGTAAGGGAAGAACCACAGGCTGAAAGGCTACTGAAAAAGGATTAAGAAAAAAGTGAGCCTACTTAAAAATAGCTTGATATAGCCCCTCCTCTAAGCACACAGTGTAACATCCCTCATAATTTAAAGTAGATTCATATTTATTGCCATTGCTGTGTTCATGGGGTTGGGTATTAAAATCCTCCTCTTCTGCACAAATCTGGTCCAGCTGCATCCTCCATTGGATAAGTGACCAGTACCCTGCATTTCTGCTGTCCCAGCAGCATTGCCCAGTGCTCTGTCCAGCCCAAACATACACCACAACTGAGACAGGGCTTCTGCTAAGCTGCCAAGAGCTATCTTGTAAGTTCTTTGGCATCTCTTGCCTGTAAATCCCTGTTTACACTTCAGAACAACAGCAACCCATACACTTCAACTTGCACATGCTTTCTCCTAAATAGCACTGAGGTACCTGCATATTTCCTACAATGCATCTGGCTGTGTTGCTGTCTGTAGCCTCAGTCTGAAGTTGTTTTTTCCTGGAGTAGATCCTTCAGTTTATGTTGGGTTCTTATTCCATAACTGGAGTCTTAAGCTTGGTATTTATGTGCACATGGGCTTCATAGAATCCCAGAATGGTTTGTGTTGGAAGGGACCTTAAAGCTCATCCAGTTCCACCCCCCTGCCACGGGCAGGGACACCTTCCACTAGAGCAGGTTGCTCCAAGCCCGTGTCCAACCTGACCTTGAACACTGCCAGGGATGGGGCAGCCACAGCTTCTCTGGGCACCCTGTGCCAGCGCCTCAGCACCCTCACAGGGAAGAACTTCTGCCTCAGAGCTCATCTCAATCTCCCCTCTGGCAGGTTAAAGCCATTCCCCTTGTTCTGTCCCTCCAGGCCCTTGTCCAAAGCCCCTCTCCAGGTTTCTTGTAGCCCCTTTCGACTCTGGGAGCTGCTCGAAGGTGTCCCCTTCAGGAGCCTTCTCTTCTCCAGGCTGAACCAGCCCTGCTCTCTCAGCCTGGCTTCATAGGAGAGGTGCTTCAAGTTACCAAGTTGGGTTAACAAGTACACACAAGTGTCTGCAGACATATGTATTTTCAGACAACATGCTGATAGCTTGGTCTGGGCTTCCACTTGAGAGAAGTGGAAGACTAGGAGAAAGAACAGGGTAAGGTGGTCACAGCCCCTTTGCAGGCATCCCATACACATCTTGCTGCTCAGAAGATTACTGTAGGTTTATACAGACTTGAAGTTCAAGGAGTAGAATTTCCATTTCCATTCACAGCCTTGTGCTAGGTACTGGAATTCAATGTTTGGACAGCCTGTGTTAATTATTCTGTCATGTTGGCCTCTCAAACCAAACTTCAGAAATTTTTTCTCTCAGACACTTCAGTTGTCTCTATTAGTGCTGCCAGGTAATTCATGTTTTGTGAGAAGGCAAAATGCATTTTACAGGCTCTCATGTTGATTAACATCTTTTATCATATTTTCATTTTATGGAAACTAAATGAATGAAATGTTTGCTTACAAACCTCTCTCAGCACTTCACATGTTACAAAACCCTGTTACAACATCCCAGAAAGTGAAGTAACTACAAATATTTTTATTGCCCAAGACATCTAATGTGTGAGTGGTGAATTACTGAAAACTAAATGAGATTTGAAATCATTCTTTCAGGTTTAATAACATGGAATATTATAAACATTATATATATTATATATATAGCAACACAGGTAGGGTTCTGTTTTAATGACATTTTTTACTTGTCAATTGGAAAAAAAGATAAAAATCCATAATTTATAGGCAGGACAGCTGCCACAAAATAAGAAGCCAAGAGAAACAAAGCCCTGTTTAAAAGGAGAACAGTTATCCTTTTAGTTCACTTCCATGCTTAGCAGCATTTAATTTCTAGATCTATTCTGATCCTGATTGTAATTTACATCTAATCAGAAAAACATTCTCTTTGGAAACTCTCTTTTGGCATGTTGTGTAACTAACATTGTTCGGGCAAATCCGAGCTCAGTTGTCTGCCCATCAATCACTGCTTCTTTTGGTTGGGTATTTTTTCCTTTCTTCTCTTGGTTTATTCGTTTCTTGTCAGAAATGGAATATTGTATGACAGCTGCAATTATATCAGATGCAGAACATGAAATTGTGACACTTCTATTATCTCATAAGACTTAAGATGTAGTCATTGAAATGTTTTCTTGCAGAGGGTATAGAATTACATCCAGAACATTAGTATAAAATAAATGAAAGTGGTCTAATTAACATAGCAAACTCAACACACATTAAAGCTTCATTCAAAAATGCCTCATTAAAATATAACTAAAGAATATAACTAAAATATAACTAAAGAACTGATCTTAAGGTCCTTTCCAACCCTTACGATTCTATGATTCTATGATTCTAATTAGAATAAAATAACCAAAGAATTAGAATAAAATTAGAATAAAAAAATTAGAATAAAAACTGTTTGAAAAAGACAGAAATATTATCCAAATACATTTATGCTGATGAGGAAAGTACAGCTTCTGCTACTACCAGTCAGCACAACATGATATTTTCTCTCCAGTACAGCTGAATCATAAAACCATAAACTCATCTATACAAAGTGGCTGTGACAGAACTGACAAGCTAAACTGTCAAATGCAATCTTTGTAGAAAGAATAAGGTAATTTTACGCTGCAGCTTTATAAATGAAGATCTGAAGTTCAGCCAAATTATTTTTTCAGTCATGCTGGTTATATAGGAGCAACAATTCCACTTTCAAACAACTTGGTGCTTCCAGACAAGGAGAGTAGACAGGAGGAATCCAGTTACACTTTGTCATCTGGTCTGCTAAGGAAGTTTCATATAAAATCAACTATGTCCATACAGAAATGAGTAGGATTGTGCCAACAGCCATCATCTTCTTTCTGGACATTATGCTCCATCCCTGGCAGTGTTCAAGGACAGGCTGGACGGAGTCTTGGGTGACATGGTCTAGTGTGAGATGTCCCTGCCCATGGCAGGGGGTTTGAACTAGATGATCTTAAGGTCCTTTCCAACCCAAACTATTCTATGATTCTATGACTATTCTGCTAAAGGTGGAGCTATACTAATGTGTAGAATAGGATCAGTTTTCTCTTGCAAACTGAATAGCAAACAAGATAACAAATGAAATTGCTGTAGGTGATCTTTTTGCAAAATCATCAACTATCACTTTACTATCACCAACTATTTTTTATCATTTTCTTTCCTACTAACACCATGAAAATCATGGAGTAGTGTAATGTATTTCATTATGTTATGAAATTTTTAGAGCTAACAGCATTTTATTCAACCAATCTTAACAAGAAAGGGCTTTCCATCTTCCTTTTCCTAGCACTTTTAGCAGCCTTTTCCCATAAACCATTAGCTAAACTGCCGTGGAGCTTCAGGGGCAATTACATCTTATATAGCTAACTTTATAAGCTGCTGCTGGGACTCATTGACTTGAAAGCTGAAAGATCAAAATATACAACCTAAATGGTGTCCTTGTCCACAGCAGGGGGTTGGAACTAGATGATTTTTGAGGTCCCATCCAACCTAAGCAATGGTATGATTCTATGATTCATTTCTGTCTTTTGGCTCCTCTTGTCCTTTATGTGACTAATGAGTTAATTTGTAATTTCCACCAGGGTTCTCTGACATGTAAAGAACCTTTGGCATGTGAAGTAAAGCCAGTGAGGACATGCAATGTCTGTCTCAGCCCCTTCTCCCTTCCCTCAGCCTTTCACCTTCTGCAAACGTACAGATTCAGGCAATGGAAAATAATTCAATATGCTGAAGCCTGCATCAGTCCCGAAACACCACCAGAGCTAATTTGCACCACCTGAGGACCTGACACAGCTTGTCTGCAGAGAGCTGCATCTCCTACAGCATGTTCCACTGGCCCTGAGCATCAGAGGGACCAGCGTTACACAGCACAGGTCCGTGTAACACAGCTACTCTGCTCCCTCTAACAGGCAGTAAACCAGATTGCTATGCTTGCACATGGACCCTCTTCTCCAAGCAAATAACAGACACAGTTTGATGGAGCATGCATGTCAAGGTCCTGAGGGCACTAACGAGACTTAATGGCACCAACCAGCTTCACCTGGGACCTTCACCCCCCAGCCCTGGCTCAGGGATTCTATTTAAGCTCAGCTTGGGCCTGTTAAAGGTGTGAAAACCTGAGTAATGCTGCTGGTGGGTCATGTGCTTAGTTCCACTGTGGAAGTGGTCTGTATTGCCATAAAGATCTTTAATCTTGGCCTCAGTTCTTGGGCTTGCTTAATGCCTTGGCTTCTGCTTGATCTTACCACAATGGACCTACCTGGTGATAACTGGACCTGATCCTGACCTGCAGATTGACCTAGCTGGACCTGGGACCTGCCTCATCACTGTGATATTGCTTTGTGATACAGGCTCTTGGTTGGACCTGGCTGTTGCCTCCGGGTCTGCCTTGCTGGGTACTGTGGATGAGACTGGATTGGTGAGGCCAATGCCCTGTGGCCCCTTGTCTTTTATGGAACAGCCAGCCCTTGCCACATGCTGGTAATATGTTCCCCAGTCTGCTTCTATGTGGGGTGTGGAAGGCTTTGGGCAGGTAATTTTCTTTCTTTTTGCAATGTTTTCACCATCTTCAAAAGGTGAGGCATCTACTGACTTCCTTTAGAGCTTGGGAAAGCCTATAAATGGAAAGGCTTGTATAAAAGCTAGGAATTTCCTGTAAATAAGCAGAGCTTAAACATGTGACACAAGCTGGGTATGGTGGTTTGTTTGGAGGATACCTTTTGGGGATTTCTTGGTTGCTGAAGAGTTGTTAAAGATAAGTAGTAAAAATGTATCCACTGGCAAATTGTTTTTATGAGCAGCAATACAGATAACTAATTCTTAGTTAGAACTCATCAAAGCCTTTCCCAGTTGGTAAAGGCAAGAAATTGCATTACTGTTCCTTGTACCTTTTTTCTTCTCCTAGTGAGTGAAGTTTAGAAGTTTGCTGGTTATGTGGGGAAGATCTCATCCAGCCACTTGAAGCTCACCTGACATGACTGCTCCTAAAGGGAATTAAGTACCCAAATTGCAAAAATGCATTTAAAAAACAATTTGTTTCTATGTGCTTCCTGCATAGGAAAACCTCTGAAAACTGTGTCTAATGTTACATCTCAGAACTTCATGGTGAAGGGAAGATGAGAATGCTATCACCTGCTAAAGAGCATTTGGCCTGTTGGAGTCAAAGGCAGCCTCAATTAAGGGGTATACAGTTAGCAAGTTACTTTTCTGACTGGAATATTAGCTAAGTAGTATGCTAACTACTTAGCCTAGCATACATTACTATGCTAAGCTGTGGTGGAGATTTTTCCCCAAGGGCAGCTTAAAAGTCAAGATTGGGTTTATCCTGAAAGGCAAGGTTTAGTTAAAACTGGAGGAAACCAGTGACCTGCACTACAGTGATGATAATCCTTTCTAGCTTGGTATAAATCCCGAGGATAACTAGGGCTCATGTAACTATCCTGCACCTTCATCCATCACCATACGCCAGGCTGCTTTTGCTGGTCATAAGAAGCTCATTTATTCAATGAACAAACATCCTAATTTCAGTGTCTGCTGACAGTAAAGCAGATCAATCTGTACAGGGAGTACTTTGCTTTGCCTGGCAGGTGCCCAGATGGCAACCACAATGTGTCCTAGAAATCATAGAATCAACTTAGTTAGGAAAGATATTTAAGATCACCAAGTCCAACCTTTACCCAAGGACTTTTAAGTCCACTACTAAACCATGTCACTAGGGTGCCTCATCTACATGGTTCTTTAAAGCCAGCTGTGTTTCATCCTCTTCGTTGCAAGAAGACACACAAACCTCCCTACTTCAATGCATAACCTTGTTTGGTTTGGGTATTGTAATGTTTTCTGCTTCTCCTGGCTTTTGGCATGTTAGTAGTAAAGATCTTAAATCTGTTACAGGAAGTCCAGATGTCTTGAGGCTCCTATTCTGCAGCATAAATTTTCTTGTAGTCTTTTTGGCTTATGTGTCTGTTACATGGTTGACTCCAAGGTTGAACCCTGTCTTGATAGCTGTGTGCCAGTTATTCCTTTAGGCTACAGCAGCTTATACCTGCTCCCAGGGAAGACAGTGGCAAGAATGTCAGTGAGGTTAATGTGAATGAAATACAAGAATTCCTCATCCAGCAATAACTTTAGGCAGCTCAGTTATCCCACTGAGTTGCAATGACTTTTGGTGAAGTTTTAAGTACTAAAGAAACCATTCTATAGCCCCCAAACATCAAAAAGCAGGAAGCTGCCTGAAAGCCCAGACAATATGATATCAAGAGATTAAAATGAAGCAGTTGCAGCAAAATATCCTGGATAATTATGCTGATGTGTCCCTGTGTCATTAAAGCCTGGGGAGAGAGATTTAGGGAACTAGTGATTGCTATAATGAATGTTTGTGCCACTCAGAGCAATGCACATGCCACTCGTGATAGCTCATTTTAGTTCCCCCTCTAAACTCATCATATGCTACATGTTCTGCTGCTGACATTTAAACCAGAGCAGCATACTAATGAATCCAGGAGAGGGGAGAAGTTTTCAGCAGTGGATTTGCAGCTGCAGTGGACTTAGCATGAAAAACAATGCTGAGTTATCCTGCCTGACTTTGGCAATTTGCATAGTGGCATGAAGGGTTTGTGATTCAGTTGGTGAGTTAGAGTAATGGCTCATTTCGAAAATCATTTTGAATTGCTTGCTTCTACTGTCCACTTTACTGGAATTGCATGGGTTATTATAGAAACAACACTCAGTTAAAACAGGGATGGTGTCTCATCAGGAACCTGGCCTTAGTTTATCTCTCTGAAGTCGCGGCAGCAACACGACCACACACCAGCTTCTTAATCTTCAATGAGCTCCATCTTCAGGTTACTATAGGTTATTTAGAGGCAATCTTGTGCATCTGAATCAATAAGCTGTCCCACGTGTTCAAGGCCAGGTTGGATAGGGCTTGGAGCAATCTGGTCTAGCGGAAAGTGTCCTTGCCCATGGCAGGGGGTTGGAACTGAATGAGCTTTTAAGGTCCTTTCCAACCTAAAGCATTCTGTGATTCTATATATGTGCCAATCTGGGTTCTGTATTCTCTTCTTACAGTATCACAAAGACAACAGGTGTTATTTGCAAGTAGTGACCTAAGGTAGATCTAGCATTCCTTAGTGGCCACTGACTGCACACAATTTACCTCTTGCTGCACGATCTAAATGCATCATGTGAATGATTGTTACAGCAAAGCAACATCTGTTCATGAGGGCTGTTTTCTGCTGAACCATCCCCACAAGCTATGGGCAGCATCCTTGGTGGTTGTAGCTTAATCCCTTGCTGTGACACTGGAGGTACATGGAACTGTGCTCTCTGCCCCCTCCTTTGGGACAGACACGAGGAGAAATATCTGCTTCTGAAAAGGAATTGAAGGAACACAGGAAGCCTGAGGATGAAATTGTCTTTATTTTCCAAAGAATGGCACTCCTATCCACCTGTATATTTGGCATATATTTACTCTGCACTTTCAAAAGACCTCTGAGGTCATTCTAATGTCATTATTGCTCCTAGGAGTTCAATATGAGCCTCATGTTTTCTTTCTTGAAGCCTTTCTGAAGTATTTCCATATTTGCAAATAATAGGTTTAAAAAGCTAAGGAAAATAAACACAAAATTCTGTTTAGTGATTCTTACCATGATTCACATATAAATCTGTCCTAGAAGACTGGTTAAATATGTTTGTTTTGGGGCTAGGTCTCAACCTGTCATATAATATTTCCCAGGGTCCAGTGTCTTTTGTTAACATGAATAAAATTCCTACCAGACTGATTTTATCACCAATGTGCTAAATACCGATGTGTTTATTGTATGTCTTTAGTCTCAGTTTGATGTAGCTCAGTGGGAATCATTGCATTCCTCTTGATTTACTCTCGAATGAAGGAATCTCTCTCCTCTTTTTATTCTAAACAGGTATGAAATCAGTGTAATTTTTGCAAGCTTTGAGCTGCGTATTCTATCCTCTGAATGTATACAGAGAAAGATTTCTTCAGGAAAAGAATTCAATTAATAGATCCTGTGAGGCTTTAAGTTAAGAACCCTGCCAGTACAGAGATTATAGCCCCATCAGTTGCTACATTTTTAAATTATAGTTTTATTTGAACATTGTTTTCCTTCTAGTAACTAATGGTAATAAATTGCCTGCCAGTAGCAATCCTACCACCAGTTGAGCTTCATTTTTCATACCCTACCACTGACAGCACAAGCAGATCTAAAAAGTTATAGCAAGCAATGGAAGAAAGAGAAAAAGGAAACAGGGATGCCTGTATCCAGCCCTGTTTTGACTAAAAGAAGAGCAGAGGACTGCTTGGGAGCATCGGGGACATCTGTACTCCATTTAACCATGGACCCTGCATGATCAGGCAAGAAGTGACCTTGGAAGACAACAGCGAAGCTAAATATTTCTAAGCAGAATAGCAGGTAAATGGTACAATCTTCAGCTGTTTGATGATGGTTTTTAATTTCAAACATCAGCATTTCCATATCACCCATCAGAAAAGCTGAATTCATGCTTCAGTAAAGCATCAGTGTTTACCAGGCTACTGAGTTTGGCTTAGCATGTTACTGTAATAGTCTCGATTCTCAGAATAAAAAATGCCATTTTGGTGTATTTAGCTATTAAAAGGAGTAATTATCAATATCTGAAGACAGCTAATACTATTCAGTGTATTTTTAAATGCAAGGTACATGTTTGTTAATGGAAACTCCTAGTCATTGCTTTACTAGGACAAATGACTGAAGGCCAAAGATATAAATATGCATCAATCTATTTCCTATATCCATATATAAAAAAAAAAAATTCCTAAGGTGGTGCAGTCTACATAGCTTAAAGAAAAAGGACAAAACCAGTAAGTGGAAAAAACTGGAATATTGATATGTATCACTATGGTACCACTATAGCAAAAAAAGACTAGATGTCCAAGTCCTGAATACTGACTTTAATGTGTTTATCTTGAAAAATACAGTATTTTCTAGTCTGTTTCTCCTCCAGAGATTAAAAAACTTGGGTTTGTGCAGTTACATAAATGCATAGTTCCAAAGCTGAATGCTGTTATATTTCCAAGCAATCAAGAATTTTTTTTTAGGGAAGTGAGTCAAAAGTCCAATTTCTATTGTTATTTTCAAATTGCACATAAGGAACTGCTTGTCACTGCTATGATATGATACTGTTTTAAGGCTAGAGTATGAACATATTGGAATATGCAAGTTACTGTAGGTGTTGGGAGGCAATATGTCATGATAAGTGTCTAGATCTGATCACGGTGTTGTCATTTGTTTTTGTAAGTCAAGGCCTTCATCCCAAACCTGCTCCCGTTTTCCCTATAAAGACAATGGATCAAAACTAACAAACAATCTTCTTTTACCATTAATAACAAAGCTAGCTATATTTAATAATAACAAAATGAATAAAGCCAAGTTAAAGTCCTTCTGTTGAAGTTGAAAACAATTACATAAATAAAGGCCAATATGAAATACTGGTGTTTACAATTCTAAATTTGACTATCAAACCCCTCAGTGAGATTTCATGATCGTGTTCCCCACAGGCTTTTGCTCTTTTGTTTTTGTATTAGTTTGTCTGCTTTCTGCTGTGCTGCTCATGATAGCAATAATGTGCAAAACTACTTCTGCATGTGTATTAATATTGACCTGGGACATTGTAGATACATCTTCAATGTGGCACGTGTACGCTCTGTACCCCCCTCTTCAGAAGATCGGCATACAGAAATTACACTATTTGTAGGGATATAAATCAACCATGGGCTAGAAGTCTAACATCACTAAGGAGAAATGCTGTCTTCAGCATTTGCTGGGAGATTTTTGATTCTTTGAGCCTTTTCAGTGTCAGGTCACATCCAGTTCTCATAAGTGCAGAGAAATGTTATTTGGTACTAAGAACTTCATTGAGGTCCATAGGATTTTGAAGGGAAGAGAGAAGTTCTTGTTATGAGCCTCTTAATTTAGAGCTCAATAAAAAAAATCCAGGAATAAAAAATTTCACTTAAGGGAACACAAACAGTGATTAAACTTAAGCAGAGCTTTTCTACTAAGTTACTAGACAATACAGGGATTAAACCTGCCAGATAATTAGCATAGCTCAGCATGCAGTATATACTTAACTAGGTAAAACAAAATGAAAATGCAGCTCCTTGTTCTAAAGAAAGGTATTGAATTGAAGCTGGTTGTTTCTTCTGAGATTTTTTCAGTTACATGGATGAGATGCAGAACCCATTAAAAGATCCTGGAATTAAGGATTTACTTCAGGTAGAGTTTGCTCCAGAGTCCTACATCTGATACTGTCTTTCAAAAATCAGTACCGATCAATACTGGCCTCTATTAACTTCTGACTTGCCACATTTGGAGCCTTCTGTATGGAAAAGGCTGAAAGATCCGGTTGCATAAAACCAGTAATTTGGTGGTTCTCTGGATATTTCTCTGCCCTCAGATGTCATTCTTGTAGATTAGAAACAAATATACATGGACAGGTCTATTTGGGACAGGTGGTCTAGCCTTAAACTATGTCCTATTGAGGTTCCTGAGGAGACCAGATTAGAAATAGATGGCTAATACTCGATGGTTTCATTAATGGTCCATTAATGTTGGAAACCATCTGTTCTTTGGTATACTTTAAACAGAGACCTAATTAAAAGTTCTGAAGCAGGGTGATGCTCACAGAAGCTTTGATTCCTTTAAAAAACCCTTTAATAATAACAGCCTGTGCTGTTGTAATTGCTGTTTTTTAAAATTCCTTCCTATTTTTTTACATCCTTTAAGACACTGATTCAAGCGGCCTGAAAGTTAAGTGTATTTTGAACACTGTAAGATAATCTTTCACTTTCTGAATGAAGGAATCACTTGGCATTGCTAAATGAGGGAAGAAGAGGCAAAGAATGAAGTTCCTTCCAATCTAGACATTGACTACTTTTTTTGGTACATGCAAATGTTAATGCTGTGGTTTTTTGTATAAGCAGCTCGCATTGTTAGAGATGGGTCTAATTCATCAAAGCTCAGATCTTGGTCAAAGTCCGAGGGGCTCAGGTCTAGAGTATGGGTTTGGGACTGTCACGGTATTTGGGCATTTGAAAGAATATATTCTTCAATCATGAGAATAGGGTTTTCCTTTGAGAAACAATTACTCATCTGTTTATTCTATGTGCAAGCTTAGTCTAGGTGTTTTTGACTCCTTTCTTGAAATTGTAGATGCTTAACTTCTGTAAATTCCTTGATGTAAAATAGGGGATGGAACAAACTGCCTCTTCAGTCCTCTTCTAGACTTGTTTTGTATAAATCATAGAATCACAGAATCGTAAGGGTTGGAAAGGACCTTAAGATCATCTAGTTCCAACCGCCCTGCCATGGGCAGGGACACCTTGCCCTAAACCACGTGGCTTAAGGCTCTGTCCAACCTGGCCTTGAACACCGCCAGGGATGGAGCATCCACAACCTCCCTGGGCAACCCATTCCAGTGCTTCACCACCCTCACCGTAAAGAACTTCTTCCTTATATCTAACCTAAACTTCCCCTGTTTAAGTTTGAACCCATCACCCCTTGTCCTACCACTACAGTCCCTAAAGAAGAGTCCCTCCCCAGCATCCTTGTAGACCCCCTTCAGATACTGGAAGGCTGCTATGTGGTCTTCATACAAAAAACAAATCAGAATTGTTTTATCACTTTAAGCAACTCTCTGAATGTACTAGGTAGGAATCACTGCCTTGCAGATTCAGGCTGTCATAGCTTGAGATACAGAGTGAAATTCTGGTCTACGGCTGGTAGATTTACTCCTAAAGCAAGGTCAACATTAGGATGATACAAGACTACCCGAAAAGAACAAAACCTTTTGAAGAGGCACTCTATAAGCTTTTGAATGTTTAATACCTCTATTTTAATATATATTAATTTGTATTTATTTATACCATATATATCATTAGTAATAGAAACAGTGTGGCCCTGAATAAATAACAAACAGTAAAATTTTGTAGTTCCATCAAATTCTCTTTGTAACAGAAGACACTACTCTTGCATGCACTGTTTTTATTGCATCCTGCTATCATGGGATACACCATTGCCTTCTAAGTTTTGTCCAGCTGCTGGGCTGAGAGGAATAAGAAAAGAAAAACTGACATACTGGCAAAAGAAAAGTAATTATGAGAAACTGTGCAAGTAGCTGTAAGCAACTACTGACTGTCACAGAGTAGTCAATGGGAGCAAGAGTGTGAAAGAGGAAGAAACTCTGCTAGTTTCATCCTCCTGCAGTCATTGGACTTTCACGGTTGAGGATGACCCAGAATTAGGTGCAGCCTGTGTAAAAGTGGTATGGCTTCTAGATTCCAGCTTTTCCTGTTGCCATGGTAATATTTGACTTTTCCATTAGTAGGAGACTGTGAATATTACTTTAGGATTTTATGGAATGATATCCCTTTACAGTAATAGCAGCTCTAAACTACCTGGTTGGGTAAGATAGAGACGTAGTAGAGCCAATTTTCAGTTTCATGTGACAGCAATTTCTTTGAATTCAAACAGATTCTAAAAGCTTGATGTTATCTTTTTGAGTGTCCTTAGAGCTTTAAAGGTCAATATTATTATCAAAAGCATTTGCTTCAACACATTCTATCTTCTGCTGAGCTAGCGTTGGCCTCCTCGTCTGGGTTAGAAATTCCAGGCTAGAAGTGGCTTTGTATTTATTGCACAGATGAGCTTAAAATATTAAAGCTTATTTCATTGTCTGGCTTTGAAAAGGCACTTCCATATTCTCATGATACTTCATAAATAATCTGAAGTGAGTGTTTCGAGCTCTACAGAAATCATTTGACACTCCCTGTCAAACTCTAACAACTCTACGTCAGGTTCTTACTTAGAAGCCATTCAGATCTATCACACCAGCTTCAAGTTTGCTTTAGTGACCTTCTGAACATGAAAGGAAGTCAGACTTTGCTCTCAGCTACTCAAAACTTCAAGGTTTTAATTGCTTCTGCAGTACCTGTCACTAAATTCAGCTAACAGTGGCTCTGTTACGATTCCTCTCAAGAGTTTTGGGTCTGCAAAAGCAAGCAAGCAAGAAAGCTTTTTTGATACCAAACAAATTAAAAAGCACACCTTAAATTTTTTAAAACAAGTGTCTTTCAAGAGTTCATTTTTAGTCCATTAAAATTAATGACAATCCATCCAGCAGTTTTGATGAATGGCAGGGCAAGCTGTTGTCTCCTAGGCACTTCCTGAGCTAGCTAGACATAGAGAGCAAAACCTAACGAGCAATCATTAAAATTACATTCTTTAATATGTATTACTTGGCAGAGATATTTTTTGTTTTCAAGTTAAGATACGGTTCTGTTCTGGAAAGTCACTCTAAGAGTGGCACAGGGAAATGGCATGTTTATTTGTTGCTTTATTCTTCCCAGATGAGTCTGCTCGGTTCATAAGCAAAAAAAGCATTTCTGCTGCCTTACTGCTAGCCCTGTAAATGGCATATTTGAAATGCAATTTAAGCCATGTCCTTCACTGCTTATGATTCATCATCACTGAACATGATAAAGCCCAGAGAAATCGTAGGTGAGATCAGAAATGTAAATGAAAGCTATCTGTTGTAACCCTGAATTAAAGTTATATCAGTGATTTGGAATGCAGCTTTCTACGTTGACTTCAATTATCTTTCCATCTGGTGTTTGGGAGATAATTCTGAAATTGTTTATACAGGTATTTAACCCTCGTGCAGAAAATATTACTGTCAACAAGTGGATACCCCTTCTAGTCTGATTATGCCAACTCTTTCATTTTCCACTGATGTTATAAACTTTATATGTAGGACTGATGTTGTGGCGGGAAAATAAAGAAGAAAAAACCGGAAATCCTTCTGACATTGTATATATCTCACATCCATCTGGTTACTCAGTTGACGTTTCCTAACCACACGTGCTTGCTGAGGAACATAAATGCAGCCAAAGCAGCTGTACAACCTGGTCCCGAGGCTGCTGCATGTACAAGCACCCTCATGGGCTGCCAGAGCTCAGGCCTTAAAGAGCGTGCTAAAATCTGGCTGGCAGAAAGGTCACAGAACATAACCAGAAGCAAGGAAATGTCACCAAGTGGATGTATTTGTATTGCATCCAGCAGGGATTAGTTCTTAGGTCTTTAATCAATAGAGATTAAAACAAAATCATCATCAGGCCTATAGGTTGAGCAGGAGTAGGTGTTTACACAATATTTCTGCTGTCATCTTGTGTCTAGGACAGTTATCAAAGATAGAAATTCTTAATGGATAATTTCAACCAGAGTGGGTAGCCAGAACCCATTGGGAGTTTATGACTGTTCAGTGTGTGCTGAATGGCTGTGCTGTGACCTGCACCGCTGCTGCTCTTGCCTACTGCTGTGATCACCATGCACTTACTGTAACATTGGGAAGGCAGTGAAGAGTGAAAAATGGATTAATTACTGTGGAATATGTTGCACTTACATACGCTGTTGCATTTCTTTGGATCAACAACAGTTCTTTAAATGAAGATATAAATGAAGGCTGTTAATTGTTTGTTTATATGAGCTCAACAGCAGAAAAAGCATTGCAATGTCGAGAAAGACATATCAGATATTTGAAATTATTTTAATTATCCATCATACATCTAAGTATACACATCTGAGTCCTTTAGAGCCCAGTTGCTTGCTGACAGATGCCTTTGCCATTTCCCTAACTGAGACTGTTCCCATGTCACCACAACAGTTTTCAGGATCACCTCAGGGCTGCTGGAATTACATAGTAAAAATGTTCATTTAGAAAATTTAGAGACCCTCTCATTCACTGTCTCTGCACAGTGACACAGTAACTTGGAGTTTAAAACTGGCTCTCCGAATGGAAAAAGATAAATACAAGGAGGAGAAAGAACTTGAGGGCAGTTTGCAGCTATTGCCCACCAATAAAATATTAAGTTATGGAATGCTGGTGCAGGAGCAAGAAGGCAAATGCGGGGTGACAAGGATTAATCACCCCTTTTAATCCAGATTCCTTCCTGTTCCTGGGGAGAGGCTGCCCCTCACAGAGCCAGGAAAGGGAATTTCAGCATCCCTGGACAAAGCAGTGAGTTTGGGTAGGAAAGAGAGGATTTGTTAGTTTGTCACACTCAATAGCAGAGTTATTAATAGCTTCCAAGGACAGCACTATCTAACAGCCAGAAAGGTCAGGTTATTTCCTCACCTCTTCCTGGGCTGGGTAAAGGGCTCCCTCCGGGCTCAGCCTCACTCATCCCTGTGCTCAGGCACAAGCCCACACCATCAACCATGGTCATGAAGGCTCAGGAGCTGCTCTGTCTCTCCCT
This sequence comes from Strigops habroptila, assembly GCF_004027225.2. Taxonomy (NCBI): domain Eukaryota; kingdom Metazoa; phylum Chordata; class Aves; order Psittaciformes; family Psittacidae; genus Strigops; species Strigops habroptila. The sequence goes on from NC_044281.2 coordinate 77,027,521, forward strand.
GAGCAGTGCAGAAGCCCTGTCCTGCCCATGCAGTCTGTGCATCCTCCTAACAAGAGCAATAGATACTCACCCACCGTGCACATTAAAACTTCCTTTATCACTTACGTTCATAATATTCCTTCAGACCCATCTTTAGGAACTCTACTGAATTGCTGTTTAGCTGGTATTTGTTTGCGCTTAGCAGTGTTTTTGTTTTCTGTGGAGTAAGATTTAAGTTGCAGCAGTTGTAACATTCACAGGACTTACAGCCCTGCTGTGTGCTCTAAAATTAGCAAATAGCATTTGAAGCACTCTGCAAAAGAAGGACTAAATTATGTTTTATATGTACATCTGTGCAAATAAAGGAAAAAAAGCCAGATGAAGCAAGTCCCTAAGCTCTTGGATGAAAAGACAAGTTAGAAGGTGACAGCATCTGTAGTAAGTGCCTGGGAACACAGACCTAGCAAATATGACGTGATTTGAAATGGATCTCTTTTGTTGATGACAAACATGCTAACCTAAATCAGCTGCCATGTGCCTTCAGGTACTCCCATGCCCTCTACATTAACACTGATTAGCTAATCAGAGCTTTGAGTGTTATGTTTGTTCCCACCAAGCCTAAGGGCTTTCCTCCACATGCTGGAAGTGCGTGTGCTGCTGTACTTCAGTGTCCTGCAAGGTAATGGGGAGAGAAGGAAGGAACTGGAAATGAGGAAGAAAATGCCTGGTTTATGAGAAATCCCTGAGAACCTAGTTACAACTACCTGTGAGTCCATTTCGTAGATGAATACCAGGTAGCTAAGCCAGAGAAGATGGAGCCTCCACTTCACTGTAGAAGAGAGATGTGTCTGGCTTTGGACATAAAGTTGAGTTTTCTTCAAGTTTTAGTTGAGCAGTTAAGTACTACACTCTCCATTAGATGGCATTTTGCTCTGAGGAGGCATACATCTTCATAACTTACATTTACCTCCCTGAGAAAGGAGAACAAAGCCACCCCACTGAATGGCAGCAGAGTGCTTGGGGAGGAGCTGAAGATAACTGTGAGGCATCATCTGTTCGCTGGCAATGCTGCTATGAAAAAAAGCATGAGGAAAATCAACTCTTCAGTCATATATCTGAATCTGGAGGGACGGGTGGGTGTGGAAAGTAATGACAGCCTGTAATAGCCTTGGCTAGCCATCTGGTAGGGTTTTATTTGCTCTGTAAAATAGAGTGAGTTTAATACTGAGTGTAGAAAAAATGGTGCTGTCTGAATGTTCAGTCAGGAAAATGGACTTCTGGTAGGAGAGGGATTTTATTCCATCCCCAAACCATTTGTAGGCATGTGTATATATATAAAAATATATACATATATATAAAAATACATATACATGCACACATATATATGTAAATTCTTTAAAAAATTAACAAAGATCTCAATGATGTGCTTGTTCGTAGTGTCGCGTTTTAGTGGGTTAAAGAGCCAGTCACAGAAAAAGTTTGAAATGTATATTTTACACACTGGATAAATTATAAGACACATGGGGAGGAACTTAAACATAGTCTTTAGTTGGCAGCTTTAAAAGAACACTTGAGAAACTGCAAAATCAAATATTCAAGATTTCAGAAATGGATGGTTAGCATGAGTATACCTATGTGGCATTTCACAGCCAGCCAAAGTTGGTCTGTATGCAACATTGAACATGAGTTTGCTTTGAAGGCTGTGCTGCAGGAGGGCTGCTGATCTGTTCAGGTCTCCATTAACCTGCAACTATGTCATTTCTAGCTCAAAGCTGGAATTAACTCATTCGAGGAATCTTCATGGAGCTGCTTTCATTTGGAACTAAAATATCCCGCGTATGGTTGTGTGAAACAACAGCCCAAGGCTTGCCAACTCTCTCATCATGTTTCATGATGCGAGCTTTGAGCCAGGATTGAAAAACAACTCCTAGTGTATCAGAGTGAAGATAGATCAGCAAGATGCTTACTTACTCTGATTAACGTAGTCATAACGTGATACTTGCTCCCAGGGAGGAGTTGGGCCATACATGGTTGGTGGAGTAAGCACATCCCCAGTGTGGAGTCAGGTTACTCTGTGATGGAGCAACTCCTGAGACACTTCTGGAAGCTTGACCAAAATCTCTCTGGTAGCAGTTAACTCCACAAAGAGTAAGCATTCAAAAATATCCCAAAGATTAAGATGAGTGCTTAGGTTTCTTAGCTAGTCAGTATTTATAGCGCTGTGAATAACCATTGCAAAGCTATCCTCTAACTGTAGAAATGCTATTATTTGAATGAACAAATCCTTGTCTGAAGAACAGACATACCACCCTTTCCACATACATTGCAGAACATTTGGCATAACGGCTGAACTAAAATATGAGCTTAAGGGTCAACAGGAATCCTGGATGTTGACGTGACATTAGTTTGAGGTATTGACTGCCAAAAAATATAAAGTACTCATGATAAGTAACTTATACTTGATTTAATCCTTAAACTTTTTCCCAATGCTTAAAAAATAAGACGGGATCTGACACCTTAATGTAATTTCCACTTTTCCAGTACTTTCATTTCTGATATTAAACACATTGATTTCTAAATGTAGCTTTAAACTATTCAAAACATATGATGCATAAAAATCTTTTTGAACTATTTAAATGTAAAGTGCATCAATGCAAAAAAGAAAAGGGAAAAAGAGAGAGGAAAAACAAGAAAGGGGTGGAGTTTCTGAGGTAGCTTCCTTGCTGTGATTACTTGGATGATTTCCCTGCATAATTGTTCCACTAAGACTTCGGCAGATGGAGTAATAGGCAAGCTTTAGGCACTGAATACAAAAATCCACTTGTGCAGGAATTTGTCTGTTTTGTCAATTCAGAGATCTTTCATAATTGCTCCCCAGAAGGCTCTTAAGCCAGTATTACCCAACAGACTGACACAAGTAGAAGGTCACTGTGTGCCAGGCTGATTGCAGAGATTAGCCCTTACATTCCAGTCAGAAGCAGAGCTGTGGCAAGAGCTGTCACTGGCCCCGCTCAAGGATGCAAAGACGAGGTTCATTTAGTCTGCAGGAAGGACCCATATTCCTTAATTCAGGGTTCTCATATCTCAATGTAAATATTCTGCCAAAATATTGTCTTATGATATATGTAGATTTTAAGAACAATTTTATCAATAATTGCGAGAGGCTCAAGCAACTTTTTGTTTCCAATTGTAATTCTGAAAGCATTCCATACTGCCTAATAGTTTCCTTTATTCAGATGTAAAAGAACAGCAAAAAAACCCTTTCTGTTTGATCTTTGAATAAAAGCCAGCAGGTGACCACTCTAAATACAGAAAAATCACTTATGAATTCAATATTTCTATTAAAGCAGTTCTCAATGTGTTCACACCAGAATGAGTACTCAAGTTGCTTAATAGAATAGACTATTTTCAAGACATTTTTTGACGATTTAAAATATGAATGTTAATGTTGGACTTTTTCTTGTTCTAGTAATATGGAACTAAAGCAGAATCCATCTTTTTGCACATTAACAGTCCAAGAACAGAAGAGATGCAAAAAAACCCCATGTGTTAACAACTCAGCTTTCCATGTTGTGATATTTATGGCACAGGAGATCATAAACTCAACTCAAACGTGTATTATCAGTGTTGGATACAATATAAAGATCTGGCTTTTATACTTTCATTTCACAATCTATCATTTGCCCATTACAGGCTTGTTTTTTACTGAATTCTCACTGCATTTCATTTCTTATATACTCAACTGAAATGCCTTTATGTCTGCATGCTGGGAACATCCACATTTCAGCTCTCTTTGATCTTCCTTATATTTAATTTGTGTGCTTTTCATACTCGACGCACTAATTGGCTTTTCACAGTCTGACTTTTCAACTCTGCATGGTAGACTTTATTGCACTAAAACCATTTTTACCAGTTTCCTTTCTCATTCTCTAGCTTAGTATTTTCCTTTTTATTAGTTCTGTGCCACCCTCTTCCTTGTCAGCAGTGTGTATGCATGTAGATCAAAACTGTTTCAAACTAATACCTCATCCAACTCTTTTCCTACTCTATGAAAACTTATTTAAAGACTAATTGGCCAAGTTTTTTAGCTTATGTAAGTTTGCTGTGTAGGCTCCTCTGCAGCTGATTTACAGCACCTCTCAGCCTCTCACTCTGACCAAAGCTGTGGGCTAAAATCTGGAGTTTGGGCAGTAGGTGTGAAGTCATCCATCACTTCCCTTGTGGCCATATATGATCCGTCACAGGAGAAGTGGTTTGTGTCCGAGATAAGTCAGCTGCTGAACTGAAAGTAGGTTACTTAGAGTTTCAGACATCTTTCTCTGTCAGGGAGAGCTTTTGTCCTTTTAACGCTGTTAACGTTGCAGCATGTTCATTTGAACTATCGTGATAATTGAGTCTTCTCTGCACAAGCTCAGCCCCCTTTCCTGGATATCTGCTAGCAGTAATTCACTAAAGACTTACTTTTTTTTTTTTTCCCATATTTACTGAGCAAATTCTCCTGCAGTCCAAAGAAAACATTTCACAGGAGGTAGCTGCTGCTAAGAAGAGAAAGGAAACACTAATGGTGCATCTGTTCTAATCAAGTGTCTATTCTCTCTTTAAAAAAATGTTTTCCAAAACATTTATTTTCAAAACAATATCTCTTTCTCTGAAAACTCTTCTCACCTTTATGTTTATCTGAGCCCCACATAGATGATTCTCTCTTGACAAAGAGGCACATGGGGCATACATGTCAAATGAAGCTTTCTTAGCATGGCTAGGAAATAGTGATATTAACTATAAAATTGCTACTAGTTGATGGTTATTGATGGCATAAGCCATGGAGGGCACCTGCCACCTGCTCAGTGGGGACACGTGGTTCTTGTGTGCTCATGGGCACAACTAAAGAGACACACCGGCCATGAGGAGCCTCGTGGAGAAAGACACCCATACTGCTGTCCCACCATGGCCATGTAGGACTGTGCCATGCAAACAGAATGCCTAAACCTCTAGATTTACGGTTTCGAATGGCTAGGCATTTGTAAAAGCAGACTTTGGGTCTCCAGCACCCAGGCATATCTACTATAGGAAAAATGTGCTATATACATTCAGGGAAGCCAAATGAGGTTGTGGAAAACCGAAATAAACAGTTTCATCTACTCCCTAAGGAGTGTCAGAATATTAAAACCTAAGAAGCTGCAATCTTTTTCCTCACTTCTTAAAATTGTTCCAACATCTGATGATGGCTGACAACAAAGTAGGGATTCATTAGAGATTGCAGAGGGGAGATGAAAGACCAAAAGGACTTGTACATAGGCCAATATTCCTTACTTGGAAGTTTAGAGAAGATAATTTTGAGACAATACAGTCATGAGATCAGTTTAGTCATGCACTGTGCCAAAATGATCTATGTGTTCATAAAATGAGAGACGAGTGGAAGTGAAAAAGAAGTTGAAAATCTTATGGCTAAACTGGAATATATTTAATCTCTCAATATAAACACTTCTGTCCAATGCATTACTCTCTTGTTTTTCAGCATGTTAATGTTATTTCAGATACAAGCAACAGAGCCTGGATTTTACAGGGGAAGAAGACCTGGCAGTCAATATTTGTTTCCTTATAAAACACTGTTATATGCACACAGTGAATTAATTAGAAAATACAATAGACAAATACAAAGCTATGCTGTTTCTTAGGCTTACTAAATAGACTGATTAATATTGCTAGATATCGTACTGGGATTAGTGATGAAGTGAGTAATTCATCACTAAGCTGACTGGAAAAAAAGCATAAGGCAACTGGAACCTAAATCACTCTGATGGGATAAGGACCCTGAAATGATAAAACTGAGGAGCGTTGGGCCGTGGCATGCGAGTTAATAGTATGAATATCCATATCACAGAGGTTAATTCACATACTGGGCACAGGAGCAGCAGAACCCAGGCTCTGGACATGGCATCAGTCCTTCCTCCACGCTGCTGCTGCTGCTTTTTCAGCACCAGCTTGGGAGTTTTGTCCTCATTTGTAGTTTAGAAGGTAAAAATAGACAAGAGAAAGAGAAATGATTTTGTGAAATGGAGAGGATTGTTTTTACAGCTCACTTGAAAATCTTGGAAGCCTGCGGAGAAAGAATAAAAAGTATGTTGTTGCTCCTTGAAACATCTTGCTCACATGCCATCACACTTCAACACCATGCAGAGTGCACTGCCCCTCACCCCCCTGCATGGACCTTCCTTCTCCAAACCTGCACTCATCTCAACTCCCCAATTCCATCCTGACCCACTCCTCAGGATACTATTCAGGACACTCCTGCTGGTTGCATGTGCTGGTGACCAACACATTCTGGGATGAGAGAGAGGTCGATAGAAACCACTGATGCTTATTCTGCCTGTTTTCAGTGTGAGTAATTAAAGATCAGCATTGCTCAGATTGTATACCAGCACATCCAATGGGTTGCTCAACTGAGCATCACCGGTGGAGGTGCTCATTTAGCTCAGACTGGTTCCACACGGTGCAGGCTCCAGCCAGCTATTTCAGCATGGCTAATGGGATTAAAGAGCAAAAAATCTTTCCCCACTAAAGTAAACAGAAATGACAGGCTGAATAATATGTAGCTTTTAAGGTTACATTTTAGATGGTTCGGCTGACAGAAATTTTACCCTGTTTGTCTCAAGTCAGAATCTTTTCCACTTAAATTAATATAACTGCAGTTTTATGCAATCAAGGCGAAAGTTGAAGCGAGTTACATGGTCTTATAAGGTAATCACTTAAAAATAACATAAATGTAACTGCTTGCTTAAAATAGACAAAATATAATCTATTCGGCAAGAAAAATCCTTTTGATATAGACATCAGTGTGCAAGTGAAAAGCAAGCTGTACTTTCCACAGCATCTTCCATTAGTTCAAATACAATATGAGCTATGAAACACTTAAGAATGTTTTTCCACTGTTGCTGCGTTGCTTCAGCCAAGACTTGCAGAACTAAGCCAACCCCTGGCTTAGGGCTAGAAGATCACAGACACCAATATGGAGGATGACCAAATAGCGTTTTATTAAACAACAGCAGGTGCTTTATACCCTTCGGCCACACGGAAGTACCTGTTCTGACCCAATCAGAAGGGCAGGTTAACAAATTTTACCTTTTATGGTATTGTCCAGCCTAGCCCCACAATTCCCCTCTCCATGCTATGGGGCTTGTGAGAGTACCTAGGGGGGGGCTCTCTCTTTCCGTACATCGCGATATCTTCCGGCCGCCATACCTTAACTACCTACATATCCCCCCTCCCTATGCACCAATAAGGTGATTAAGATAAAACAATCCTAAAAATACATGTCATAAAACTTGTGTGCAAACCTAGCAAACGTGTGCTGTTTCTACATTATTTCTTATAAAAATTCTAAAAATATACATTATAAGTTAGATAGAAAATATAAGGCACACCAAACAGGATAACTGGAGAACAACTGAGAGTAGTGGTGTATAACTAGGGATAGCTAAAGGGAGTTTTAAACGAAAACAGTCTTAGAGCAATCGCTAAAATGCCATTAATCTAATGCTAACACTCTCTAATTGACTCTTAACAAATGAAACGAGCTTGACAGGGTCCCAAAATCACTGCTATTACAATCATTGTGATTGGTCCCATTAGGTAGATATCAGGGTGGTCAGCCATGGTGAATGGTTGAACCATGACGTAAACCAACTTTGCTGTGCCTCTCGTTCCCTCCTTCGTTTTTTCCAGACCTTTCTGCAATTTGGTCATAGTGTCTTTTACTATTCTGGTGTGGTCTGCATATACACAACACTCTTCCTCTAGTGCAGTGCACACTCCCCCTTGCTGTAGAAGCATCAGGTCTGATCCTCTTCCTTGTCATCTTCATTCGTCACTGAGACGTACCGGTTGCGAGGGTGTCCGACAATCCAGTCCTGCGGACAAGAACTCACAATTTTCATTAGTTTTATTCTGATCCTCCTTTAATTCCGCCTTAATACATCTGCTAGGTACCCATCTCAGCAATCCCTCCTTTTCTACTGCTGCATACCCTCTTCCAATTGTACGCAGCCTCCACCCGGATTCCCACTGTAGTTCCCCTGGAAATTTAACTCGCACCTGGGGAAAGGTAGCTACTTGTTGTTTTAAATACTGTTTTTCTATTGGCGAATACTGTTCATGTCCTCTAATATAGTGATTTAAAGCTAACAGGGCTCGATTTAAGATATTATTTTGTTGATCTGTCGGTATTTTTCCCGAATACCCTTCTTCTTCTCCAAGGATCTTAATTTTTTCCTTGAGCGCACGATGACCGCGCTCCACAATCCCCTGGCCCTGACAGTTGTATGGGATCCCGTGTTTTAATTCAATGTCCCACTTCTTGCACCAATCTTCAACTAATGTGCTTCTAAAACAAGGCCCATTATCTGTTTTAATCGTTTTTGGGGTTCCCAGCCAGGCCATGACGGTGACCCAGTGTTGTATGACTGTCTTTCCCGTCTGCTTGATGTGTGGTGTGGCCATTATTGCACCGCTATAAGTATCAACTGTAACCGCAAGGTGTTTCCTAGGGGCCATGAGTGAACATTCTGTAAAGTCTGTCTGCCATAACTCTCGTGCTTGCAGCCCTCTAGGATTCACTCCAGCCTCCCATAATGGGGAATGCTGGCAATAGGGACAAGTAGCGACAACTTCCCGAGCTTCTCTAATAGGAATATTACATTCTTTTGCCAATGCTTTTGCACCAATATGTAGCTTCCGGTGTAGTTCACTAGCCTGTTGTAACGTCCACAACCTTTTTGCAGCAGAATCTGCTTTTGTGTTACCTTCCACCAGTGGACCAGGGCAATTTTGGTGGCTATTGATGTGAATCACTGTGACTGTACCAGTTCGCTTTCCTAATGCTTCTTGTAATGCATTTGAAATGTCCCCGTTAGCGTATCCTCCTCTCTTCATTGATTGAACCAATTTGTACACGTACATAGAGTCTGTACAGACATTAATATGTTTTTCAGGAGTTTGTTCAAGCGCTAGACACATAGCTTTTGCCTCTAGCCATTGAACACTCTTCCCTGCTTCTACCTAGATTAGTTTTTCCATTTATTGGCTTCCTTCCAGACCACCACTGCTGTGTCTGTGACAGAGGATGCATCGGTAAAATATGTCAGCCCAGGCTGGGGATTATCAAGCACTCTCAACTGCAGTGAGGGCTGTAATGCATCCATGTATCTTTTCCAGAGCTCTACCTTTCCTGTCTCAACCTTCCCATGGTATGTACTTAGAGATAACTGCAGCTCTACTTCGTTCTCCATCAGTTCTGTCACCTGTTTTTTAGTCCAGGGCAGCCAGATGACATCTGGTTCCTTGCCAAATGTTTTTCTGCTTGATTTTCTTAAAGATTCCATTACCAAAACTGCAACCTTGCTCCACCTCACAAAGCTGTCATTTCCCCTTGAAGAGTATGCCCACAACAGGGGACACAATTCCTTCTTTCTGTCTTGTCCTAGCATTCCAAAACAGCCTCCTTTAGTAAAGGCCCAGGCTAAAATGATGTCCTTGCCTGGTTGTATGCGAATAAGAGCAAATTTCTCTGTTCTGCGTTGGATTTCTACCAACGCCTTTCGCGCCTCCTCTGTAAGAGTGCGTGGTTCCCAAATTTGGTTACCCTTTAGTAGGTCATAAAAAGGTTCCATTAGGTCATTGGGGATCGGAACAAAAGTTCTCAACCATTGAATGGCCCCCACTAGCTTTTGAACATCGTTAAGTGTCTTAATTTCTGGATTTATTTGGATAGGTTGGGCAGTGACCTGCTCTCCCCTAATTTCCGTTCCCAAGTATTTGAGTGTACTACCCTTTTGAATCTTCTCCTCTGCTATGTTTAACCCGAATTGCTGTAAATTGGTCTGCACCTGTTGGAACAAGGAATCCAGGACGGCTCTGTCCTCTGCAGCCATCAGGATATCATCCATGTAATGCAAAACCTTTGTTGAACTCCACTTTTCCCTGATACCCTCCAGCGCCTTAGCCACGTAACGCTGGCACATTGTGGGTGAGTTTTTCATACCTTGTGGCAGGACTGTCCATTGCCAGCGTGTTGCTGGCTCCTCCAAATTGATTGCAGGTAGGGTAAAGGCAAACCTTTTCCGGTCTTCCAGGGCAAGAGGGATGCTGAAAAAACAATCTCGAATATCAATTATTATGATATACCAATCCTGTGGGATAGCAGAAACAAGCGGCAGACCAGTTTGCAAAGGTCCCATCGCTTCCATCTGCGCATTCACAGCTCTCAGGTCATGGAGTAATCTCCATTTGTTTTTGTTTTTCTTTCGAATTACGAATATCGGGGTGTTCCATGGACTAGTAGAAGGCTCAAGATGACCACTTTGAGCTTCTACCTTCACAATTTCCTTGGCTGCTTGTAATTTTTCTTGAGTGAGGGGCCACTGTTCCACCCAAACCGGATCATTCGTCAGCCAAGTAATTCTATCTTGTTGTGGGTCAGGTTGAGCAGTGGCCCCCCCTAAAAATCCTTCATAGTAATTCCCATTTGACGGAGTGCATCTCGGCCTAACAGGGCTTGTTCTATCCTAGCAATAACAGGAGTCACTGTGGCAACCAACTGTTTTCCCTGCTCTTCATCATCTATTATAAACATCATTGGCTGCGAGCTTACAAGAATGTTAGTATCCCCTCCCGCCCCGGTGACCTATCAAAAGTGGACTGTCGGAGGGGATGGGTGGGATCTGTCGTTGCAGCTTGTATGCGGCCTTGCAGTTCGAGATACCATGCCTCCTTCAAAAGAAGGAATAGCAGGCCAGTTAGTACCGCCCTTGCCAGCTGCCTAGCGTCGGCAGGGGCTAGTGGCTGGACGTGGGCGGAGTCGAGCAGCATAGGTGTGGTTTCGCTCGACAAACCTTCCTCTTTTATTGCCTTGTGAAGGGCCTGCACCAACTTAGCGTCTAGGGGCGTCCACATAGCTCCTCCTTGTGGCCCAACCTGAACAGGGAACGCCTGTGGAGGCGCGGCCGCAGGTACAGCTTCTAGGGTTACGCCACTTAGCACACAGTCTTTCGCAATCAAGTTCCAATTTGGCTGCGCCACAGGGGGCGGGGCTTTACCCAGCCGGTGCAAGGCGCGTTTTTGTCTCAGTGTCTCTGCCTTCAGCGCATCTACCGCTTTACTAAGATCCCCCATAACCTGCTGTGGTGTTTCAAGCTTCTCTTCCTCGACACTCGAGCCCTGAGGGGGTCCAGCGCCACTCGCCGTAGCCTCCTCATTTTCTGACTCAGAATCAGAACGCAATTCACATCCACCTCCCCGCCATTCCCGCCATGCCGTTTGTTCCTTCGGGGTACTGCGTTCCTTCTTCTGTGCCCCAAAGGACCCTGCGTCACCGCCACCCACACGTTTCAATCCCAGGTCTAATAATTCCTCGTCGTCTAGATGCCTCAGTATCATGCCTGGGAGCGCATCTAGGGGGTCCACATTCTGATTTTTTGATTCACCCGGCCCAGACTCGCCGCCCCTGATTGCAGCGTCCCCTTTAAGACATTGCTTGTTAGGAAGGGCTGCAGACTTGCTGCCCTTGACTGCAGCATCCCCCTTAAGACATTCCTCGTTATAATGAGCTACAGTATCTTTTAACTCCCCCCACGGATATGCCGGTGGTGCGGGGGGCTCCTTTCGCGCAGCCCCTCCTTGCGCACCGGTTGCAGAGGGCTCCTCTTCAGACTCAGTAACAAGAAATGCCTGCGGCTCAGGCAGCTGCTCTATAGATTTATCCTCCACCTCGTCCTCCCCACCATCACCAGGCTCGCCAGTCTGCACTGCCGCTGTTGTAGTGGGAGGTGCAGTTTCAAGCGCGGCTCCCCGTAAGTATAACTGCGCCGTCCCCCACGCCTCCCGATCTTGCCGAGCCCATTGCAATAAGGCCAATAACTTTCCCAGAGTGATGAGAAGATCTGGCTTTCCCGCCAGTGCCTGCTCAATCAGTGTCTGTTTAAGTTGTGGCCAATTTTTGGAATTAAATATCTGAGCAGGGTGACCAAGCACCCCACTGTGAATCAAAGATTCCAGGCACGCCTTAATACTGCCAGATTTGATACAAATCTTGAAATCCTTTGCCAACGTTTTCAGTACCTTAACCGTCACATCCATGCTCGCGAGCTACACCTCTGCCCTCCGAACGAATCACGTCGGGCTCACCACTTGTTGCTGCGTTGCTTCAGCCAAGACTTGCAGAACTAAGCCAACCCCTGGCTTAGGGCTAGAAGATCACAGACACCAATATGGAGGATGACCAAATAGCGTTTTATTAAACAACAGCAGGTGCTTTATACCCTTCGGCCACACGGAAGTACCTGTTCTGACCCAATCAGAAGGGCAGGTTAACAAATTTTACCTTTTATGGTATTGTCCAGCCTAGCCCCACAATTCCCCTCTCCATGCTATGGGGCTTGTGAGAGTACCTAGGGGGGGGCTCTCTCTTTCCGTACATCGCGATATCTTCCGGCCGCCATACCTTAACTACCTACATTCCACTACTTGGTTTACCTTTATGTATTCATGACAGTGTTGCACACAGTTGTTACTGTAGATTCTCAGATACCTTTACACCTTTGCATTCTTTGATGCTTTATCTAGTACTGGAAGAAAAATGGTCTGAATAACAAATCTAAGCATTTAAAATAGGCTGGGAAACTTGTCTTTAATACTAACAACTTGGATTTTGCACTGTGCCATAGCCCAAAAAATGCTTTACTCAACATATCCCTGTCTGAAAGTATCACAGGTTTACAAAGCAATGTCAGAGAAATGTCTATGTAATCAAATAATTGAAACCAAATCTGTGCACGGAAATGGTCAGAATTTTCTTTTCAATAATAATGAAAAAAACCCTCATTGTTTGAAGATGAATTTTAAAAAAAGCCGTCGGGTTCCTTACTCTAATATATATGAATAGGTCATAAAGTTGCAGGACTACAGTGATAATCATAAGTCTGGACTCCAAACTTCGATGTGTCAAAAGTTCTTACAAACTTGCTGGATGGCAAGGCTGGTGGTTTGGGGTTTTTTGTGTTTTTAACTTGTTATTCTAATGAATTTTGTACAGCAAAATTATTTCCCCAGAATATCTCATATAAAGTAATTTTATTTTTTTCTTCTGTTGTTGAACAAAAACTTGCTAAAAGTTATTTCTCAACAAGGCAAAAGTTGTAAAGCTTGTCCAGTGAAAAGTTTGGCTTAAATGTCGTTTTCTGTTCCAAGAAGCAGAAAACAGGACCTACTTTAATTCTGTGAAATAAAAAGGCAAAGTCTACTGTAAGACTTCAGCTTTTTATTGTGGTTTCTTTTTTCATAACTGTAGAAGTGCTTTAAAAGTTATAATGAACCTTGTAACTCTGAACAATTTCAAGCAAATGCCATTTGCTTCAGGACAGGCTCTGCCCTCACTCACATCTTGGTGAGCGTGCTGTAGGCTTTCAATGGAAATGTTTCTAATGATTTCAGTTCCTAGTGACTGACGCTTGGAAAAAGCTAACAGCCTTGATAGCCTGACAAAAGAAATGGAAACCTAAATTCCATCTTTGTTGCAAGTTTTTATTCAAGAAAGCACTATGCCATTTTATGCCTGCTTCATTTCTTAAGAGACTCGTTTGTGTGGATGTCAAAACCAAATTGAAGTAGCAGTGCTTCTGCCATGCCAAATACATTAATTCTTTTGAAACTACTTTGCCAGTAATGATGTTATTCTTTCTCTTCTTTTTTAGGAAATGGGTGCTTTAGAAGGCAATGATGTGTGTTAGCAACAACTCTGTGAATACTTATTACTTTAACCCATAGTTCCTCTTATTTATTGGTAAAAATAGAGAACAGCATTAGAATTTCATGAAGTTGTTGCTACTGCTGCCTCAGTACAGTGCAGTGACCCTTCGGTTTGTGTCATCACAGTCTAACAGCTTCTTTCGCAGTCTAAAAGCCAGTATTTCTGAGAGGAACCATAAATGGCAGGGTAAATTTAATAAAATTAAATCAAACACATGGAAGCAGTAAATGTAAAGGATGAGACCTCTGAAATAGACCTTTTAATCCAGAAAAAAAATGACAAATCACAGTAATACAAAAAAGTCTCTGAGACAGAAAACATTCCCCATTCAAGCTTGGCACACTGATGATTTAGCTTGTGTGCCAGACCTGCTGGTAGGGTAAAAGCCAGAAGTCAGTAATTAGCCCTAATTCCCAGCAGCTGATTTAGAAGTCTTTTAGGCCAGTCGAGAGGTAGCTGGTTGCCTGGAAGAAACAAGAAGGTCTAAATTGTGCAGTTTGAAAGAGGTTAGTGTTGTTCTCTTTTGTTGATGTTTTCAATTTTATGGATATCAGATAATTTCTGATGTGTTACTTGGAAGTTGGTGTGGGGTTTGCTGCCTTGCTGTGTGTGCCCATGTTTATTGTTGTGTGTTCACTGTGATTTTTGGCTGCTGCTGGCCAGTCTCTGGGAAAGACTGTGTGCAGTTTGGTGGCCAGGGTAATGCGGGAACCAGGCTGTATAGCTGTTGTTTGGCTTTAGACAAAATAAATTGCATATAAATATTTTACTATTAAATTTACTACTGTGTCAGGAAAGAGGGAACAACTCTACAGTTACAAACACAGGGCTGCTGCTTGGCTCTTGCTTGAGGGCAGACTGGCAGGGATGGGTCTGCAGTTGAAGTACAGGTATAGTTTAATCCTCTATGGCTTTTGCTGTGCCATTTTATCTACAATCTCTTTGTCTTTCTCTCACCCTGTGACGTGAGCTGTTTTAGAGAATGTGGGCTCCCCACTAGCATCCCTTTGCGAAGGTTTTGAGAAATAATAAATAGATAAAAATAGAGGTAAAAACCTAATTCCCTATTTGTGGTCAGGGTAATAAACCAAGCAGTGACTGGTTCTCAGTTCAACCCCCTCACTGGCATGGCACCATATACCCCAGCTGCCTGGTGTTAATAAGTGGGAACTACGGGGAGAGTCACTCTGTCAGAGTAACTGCAAGGGATGGCTGATGGCTTTGTAAGAAACATGAAATCACTACATCAGCCTTTTCCTTTCCTGCCATTAGTTCTGTTATTTATGCTGTGCTATCTTTAGGACATGGACCTGGGTTCCCACCTCTGTGGGAGGCGTATGGGCACTCCTAGCTTTCCCTCTGCAGAGCAGGAGGCCCTGGGTGGGTTCCTGTGATGGGGTAATGGATTTCACCTGCTCTGGTTTCTGATAAAGGTGCAGACATGCTCATTGGTTGCCAGCTGTGCTTTCCCATCTCAGTTACAAATTGGCAGTTAAAGTATTGGATGTTCGGTGAGTACTGTAGTCTATGAGAAATATTACCCGCTTCCCCAGGGTTGATGAGGCTTGAAAGGAAATATTTATCAGAACTGTTCCTTGTTTCCTGTCCTCTCCTTGCTCTTCCTTACGCATTGCATTAGAGTAAATAAGTGGCATGAGATGGAAGGGTGATGAATTTGTTTAATTGTGAGGCTCTTTAATAGACTCCCTGGGGTCCCATTAACGCACCAGAGTTGCTCTTCAGTTTATCTCCTCCTGGGCTCCGATCACCAGCACTTTTCCTTACATCGAGACCTTTCATCTTAAGCTCTGCTAGTGCTTTGAAAACATCTATTACATTTCTCAACACTCTAGAGAAGGAAATTACTGTCTCTTATCCAGTTATAACTTACTTAAAGGGAAAGCAAGGCACAGATGAGTAGGGACAAGATGCTGCTGTCACATGGATGTGTGGGGCTGTTTAGCCACTCCTGCTGTGTCATGTAACCAGCTAGAAACCATCTCAGCAACCTGCTGTAGTGGAATGTGTCCCTGCCTGTGGCAGGGGGGTTGGAACTAGATGATGTTACGGTCTTTTCCAGCCCAATTTGGTGTGCTAATGATTTAAAGCATATTGCTTGGCCCAGTGAAACTTTCCATAGTACTCGGCATCAACGAGCAAAGAGAAAATGCAGTTACTCTCTGTGTATAGTGCATTCAAACAAGATAACTTTATAATATATGATGGTAGGGAAAGCCAAGAGGGACCCAATACACCTGGCTTGCAGTTGGACTCTTTTTTGTTAAAGCTCTTAAATAGCTGCTTGCTCTGTGTTTTCTGTTGGCACAGCTAGATGTGGCTGGTTAAAAGGCATAAAGGTTGTGCTCCAGACGTTCACGTACAGAGAGCAGTCAGATCAATATCAATCCCTGCAGCCCAGTGCTGGTAAAAAGGCTCACAAGTGCCTGTTGTTCAGCTGTGGTTGTGCCTGCAATAGAGATCAAAGTGAGCTGAATGATGTTGGAGCTCCTGGGGTGCTACAATAGAGATACAGAGGGCGGTTGAGACAACAGGCTACGGAAGATTTAAATAGGAGTGAATGAGTTCTGGTACTTGCCACAATGAGTCAATTAAGGTGAAAAAAGACTGGAGAAGGGAAAGGATCTCTAGTGCAGATGAAATTAGTTTAATATAGTGTAACTAGTATTGCTGGGGTGTTGTCTATGGTAATTGTCTATTGCTTGATGTTATACTACTGTTTAAGCTGGAAGTGGGGCAGGTTTGAGGGCTGTGTGCCAACGACTGGAAAGGAAGGAGTCTGTACTCTGCAGTAGGGGCTTTCACACCAACTGGCAGCACATTTGCTCTATGGACCATGGTCTAGTACAACCGGAATAATAATTATGTCAATTCTGAACTATTTTTTTCTATTACACTGTTTCATATGAAGAATTGTTTCTATCTCTGTTTACTTTTATTTTTGCCTAACGCCCTCCCCCTCCCAGCAAAAAAACCAAACCTCAAACCCAATCCAAACCAAAGGAACAGTTGAAATCTCTGGAAAATAAACTTCTCATCAGTTCATGGTGAAGTGAGTGCTCTATAATTACAATTCTTAAGTGTTTTAAGTGTATCTATACTGTTGTGTGATTGTATCTCTGCAGCGTAAAATACTTTAATATAACTTGTCTTTCATTGGCTGATCACAAGGAGATGAAATCTCTGTAAAAACATGCTGGCATTTTCAGGAAGATAAATATAGCAGTTAAATTCTAAGAAACTTTATTCGATCACAAAAGTGGTAATAGAGGGAGAAGGAAATGCAGGTGATGACAGCAGGAGTATTTATTAGCATAGACAGTGAATAACACAGAGAAATTTCATAAGCTTGTCTGAGGAGCTGCAAGGGCATGAGTGCTCTTTGGTATAGTGTGTAGGCACCAAAATAAGGATAGCAGAAGAAAAAGAAAGAAGCTGGAGTCCAAGCTGTTGTTCTCAGATTGTTAAATCAGTGCTCTGAGATTCTTTTGGGAAACTTTATGCTGCCTTTTCTTTCCTTTTTAAAATCTGTGTATGAGTATCCTATTAGAAGGTATCTAAAACCACTTCATCCCTTTTCTGGACAAGTTATTGTTGCTACAAAAATATGAAAGTAATGGCTTGAAATGGGAAGAGAAAATGTCCTTGTGTAAACCTTTGTATTAATAATGATGTCCATCCTTTCTATCTACAGGTACCACTGCCCTCCTCAATTCCAGGACCGGCTTTTGTATTGTGATATTACTGGGCACCAGTACAGGGACTAGGATATCTGGCCTGCACACAGCAGTGAGGGTGAGGCTGGTAGAAGCAACTTTGATTTCAGTGACAGAAAAGAGATACAGATGTTCTGTGGCCGAAGGAAGTTGCCAGAGGATGGAGATGGCATGGGAAATCTGCAGCTATAAGTTTGCCTTTCTTATTTTAGGAACAAGTATTGATGCCATATAAAGGAACAGGGTGGCTGGCCTGTGAGATGAAGGAGGGTGAGGAAAGGAAGGGAAAAAGATGCTGTTCTGGGACTGAAGGGTAACTATCAATGGGGATGGCTGAATTTGGCTGTGGGGAAGAGCCAGCCCCGCTGCTGTCTCACATGGCAGGAAGCAGCTGTAACCCTGCTGTGAATGTGTGATGGAGCGGTCTGGCTTCTGCAGACTCACTGCTGGCACATCTGTGCCACAGCTGTTCTGCAAGCCTCATTGCTTCCTCCCTGGAGAAGTGGGATAGGGAGGTGAGCAATAGACTCATGCTTTGTGGGTGAAAATAGAGCCCTGGCATGGTGTTTCTAACAGTTTTTAATGCTGGCTGAGCCTTGTTGAAGTCTACAAGAGATTTTGTAGAGCTTGAGGAGGGTCAGATGTGTATATCCTGTTTCACAGCAGCTGATAAAACCGGGCGATAGTCCCTGGGACTGACTGGCATGTAAAACAGGGCTTGATTGGTCTTGTTTTCTTCACTCACATCATTGCACTGGACTTGCATGAGGTACAGTGGCCAAGCAGCCCAGCATGTTCAGGTAGATGGCAACAGGAGCTGGCTTCAGAGCTGGTTTTGCAGTGGAAGTATCTTTGCTTGTCCAGCCAGCCATGTGTCCAGGTATTGGTGCCTTTGACAAGCTTTTAGGCCCGTTCCAAAACCCATTGGAAACAGCTTTGGTTTGACAGAGACTAGAAATATACTTGCAAATGCTTTATTAGATATGGGTAGCTGTTTTTCCAGGACGTTACTGGACAAGCTTGTGGACTTTCAGTAGTTAACTACAGTAAAGCACTGCGGAAAACCTCCAGAACTAGAAATGACATTAGCTGAAGCTGGCCTGAAACAAAGTCTTGAAAAGTTACAGAAGATATAAAAAAAAAAGTGATAAGCTTTAATATTTTTCCCACTTTTTATATAAAGATGGAAGATTTAGCGTCTGATGGAATCTAAGAATAAATTCTATTTCCCCAGCGCTGTTTTTGAATACATCTGTTGTGCTTTGTTTCTGATTCAGGCGTGCAGTAACTGCTGCCCAGTAATATCACAATGCAAAAGCAGGTCCAGAATACCTTTCCATAGAACTCCTTCTGTACACTATTTTCCTCTGTTTAAGATTGTTTTCAGCAGGTATAGTTTAGTGCTTAAGACCAATCAAAAGGGATACATATATAGCTTTCTTCCATGTTTTCTTGACCCACAGTTGTACCTTTTTGCCATTCTAAATATTCATACTAAAGTTTTCAAATGGTGCTACTCTCCCATGAAACATCTTGATTACAACAAGCACAAAGGACCTACTCCAGCCCTCAGATCTGATATTTCTTGTAACTTTGATGCCTCTTTGGCATCAGGTCTGTTTATAGTGCCGGCATTGATTATTAGTGAAGTAGCTAATGGACTCTGCACAGACAATTTTATGCTGCAGAAGACTTGCATTGATCACAGGCTAGTAAAATTAGGGCAGTGGCATCAGCTCCTTAATTTCATGCATTTCATATTGTATTTGCTTTTTAATTTTAAAAGGGATGTATTGTTGGCATTATTACAAATTCACCTTCACTGTTTTAAGAAAATTCTGGTTGTGAAAACCAGCTGTAAAAGAATTAATTCCGTTGCCTCCTTGGTGTCTGGTATTTTGCTGTTTCAAGCTTTAGCTTTAGAATTTCTCCTTAGTAAGACATTCACACAGAGGTTTAATCTTGTTGCTTTTGGAGTTATTGGAAATACTGTATCTGATTCAGCCCTCCA
This sequence comes from Strigops habroptila, assembly GCF_004027225.2. Taxonomy (NCBI): domain Eukaryota; kingdom Metazoa; phylum Chordata; class Aves; order Psittaciformes; family Psittacidae; genus Strigops; species Strigops habroptila. Next base: position 77,047,043 of record NC_044281.2, read on the forward strand.
TGAGACTGTGTCTTTTAGGGATGTTTTTCAGACTGTATTCTGGTTCTGTAAAAAAAGATAGATATATATGGCTCACTATTCAAGCATTTTTTTCTTCCCCAGCCACCTTGTGTGACACATAGAGGTCACTGAATCAATGTGTATTTAGGCATGTTTCATGGTGTTAAACTGAAATAAAACCAGCCTAGTTCCTATTTAGATCTCAGTGTATTGCATCAAGAAGGCCCATAAAAAACCTGCAATAAACCAAATAATCCACATAAATCCAAACTATAAATATGAGTTGGGGGTGGAAATATGTCAGCTTTGAAGTATTTCTTCAGGCAGCCCCATAAAGGGTTGGGAGAGGCTTCTTCAGTTCATTCAATTCAGTCTGGAAAAACAAATAAAATCTCTAAACATCCTTCTTCTCAGCCAAATGGTTATTCTGCCTCTGCAAGGTAATGTACTTATGGGTGTAGGGAGAATTCGGGCCTGGAATTCTGCTTAGGAGTGTTTCCAAGTGTTTCACCACAGTCTCTTAGAGTGAAAAGACCTGATTCTTTCACTTACAGTTGTTCTTTCTGCCTAAGAGAGGCACTGTAAGATAAATTGTAGAATGTTTTAATCCTCACTGTTAAACGATTTATTTTTCAAAATGCTGTTGAAATCTTTCACTCATGTTTTCTCGGTGCTCGTGGCTTCAAACTGAAGGATAAAAGGCATTTCACTGTGAAGGTCTGTTTATCTCAAGCTGTGTCACTATAAAGAGAATCTAATAAGGGACTGGTCTTGGGATGCTTGCTGTAATCAGTGAGATTGTTTTCATTAAAAGGAAATTAAGATCTAATGGCAGAAGAGATGACCTAAATTCTGTGGAGTACGTGGTGATGTACTTGTGTGCAGGCAACTAAGTCTTTACTGGATCTAGTCCAGGAGATCCTAGGTTTTATGGCAGACTGATTATTATCCACAATTAATTGTACTTGAGGATTGGATTGCTATCAGTGAATGGCTTTTTGGAAGTTTGGAAAAAATCTCTGAAGAGGAATAACATTCTCCATGAGAGTGCCAACTATCCAAATAAGAAATATATTTACCAGTTTTAACACTGGTTCAGGCAAGGTTTGTTAGTTGAAGCTGGGGTGTGGTTTGGAATGATAAGTCTTGTTTAAAGACAGATTGATCAATTCTATTAGAGTTTAATGAGTTTAGTGAGCTTTATTTACTCCCTGGAAAACAGTGATGCAAGGAGCTGCTTATAGAAATAAGACTAGCACCTGTGCTCACATTAGAAAAAAATTATGAAGGCTATTAATGCTTCAAATCACCGACTGGAATTAAAAGGAAAAAAATAGCCCATAATGGAACATTTGTCAATTTCAGCTTGTATTTAAAATAAATACAATAACAGCAACATACCTTCCAGAAGCCACAGATCTCTCTCTGCTTTATAAACCCTTCAAACCACAATCCTATAGACTTCTGGGGCAATCAGCAGTCCTATGCAATTGGTCTTCTTGGCTTTATTTGTGATACTGATAATTATGACATTAAACCCACAGGTATTAATGAGTTAGATGGGTTTCAAAGTCTGTGTACCTTTGAGTTCTCTTCATGCTTCTGGAAATGCTAATAGCTGGTTAAGTTTTCTTCAGGATACTGTATCCTATGTATCCACAGATCATTTGTCATGAAGTATGATGGTATGGCAGTCTTGCTGTTCTCTGAATGACCTTACTTTGCGCTGAGGATTGATTTGGATCTCGTTACTAATGAGGGCAAAACTGTATCATCTCCTTCCTCTATATCAAATACAGTGATCAAAAATTTAAGTTCTTGCTTTTTCTGGTTGGCTTTTTGTTGTTGTTGTGTGGGTTGTGTGTGTTTGGCTTTCAAGGTAGCAGCTTTGCAGTTTTCTATATTAGTATACAGGATATAATTATGTATTGCCTTGTCTTTAATCTTTCAAGTTGTCATTAAATGGAAGAATGACAGGCTTCTGAACATGAGACAAATCTACTTTCTCTCTTAAATTAATTACCAGGAGACTGAAAACAAATTTAATAAAGTAGGCACTCCAGATGGTTGAAAGTAGACTTGCACGTTCAGAACATTCCACATTCCACATTATAATTGCAATACCATGCATGGAGATTCATGCTGATGCTTTGGGGAATTTACAGATGAGATGCACTACAATCTGCTAGGAGGCACAATATTCACAGGGTTTATTGTTACAGAAAAAGCATAAGGGCTATTGAAAAAACTAATTGCTCACAGTTTTTTGAGTTGGCTTTGGTGCACAATACATTTGTTCTGCCCTGTAGATCCTTGTTTCAAAGAATAAAATACACATGCAAATAGCAACATATTGCTCTAATCTCCATGGCGCTTATGCACAATTTTCCTTAGATGACTCCAAGCTTCTTTTGTCTGTACAGGTGCTTAGTTGGCAATGCGATGCTTTCAAAGGTTCAGTTTCAATGCAGCTCTGGCAAGATACCCTCGATTATACAGCTCAGGTGCCAAATAAAACTGATGAGAGAGGCTTTAAATGCTGTGCTTCAGCATATCCTTCTCTATCTTTGGATGGCAACAAGTGAATATACTGGTTCTCTTTCTCTGCAGGGGAAGCTCTGGGATGCTGTTGTCATCTGGGTCAGGACTCTGACCCAGAAACACCTGCAAAAGAGAAGGAGTTCCCCCAAACCATCTGTGTTTCTGATTTCCAGTGACCACTGAAGCATGGCTTTACTGACAGCATTTTTCTGATTCTTGTTTTGTCCTTCTCTTGCAGAGAAATACACAGCAGGCTGTGTTCCATGGGTTGTTAACTTGTCAATGTGACTTTCAAAACTTCAAATACCCGCTTCTAGCTGACTTAAAACATATCAAAATTGCAACATAGCTGCAAAGGGCTCATCTGTGTGCTGAAAATGAAGGGGGTTTGTGTCATAGACTAGTTCCCAGCATTAATGCTGTAGGAATTTAAAGCATCCCTACGCAGAGTTATGCAGAACAGTTAATAGCAGATAGGTCAATATTAGCAAATGTATATTTAGTAAGTGACTTATAGATGTGGAAAAGTCTAGACTGGTGTTCACTAGCTTCTCCAGGAAGCAAGAGGATTCTGTAGGTTCAGTGAGCTGCTTTTGGAAGTGTACTTCAAAGGCACCTGGTGTGTTTTAATTTGTTCACCTGTGCAGTCTCAGTATTCATTCCTTGCACAGGGAAATAGTGTTGCATGTCAAGCCATTTGTCAAGCTTTCAACCAGTCTTGGAGGAGTACTGTGGTGACCAGTGAAGCATGACTGGTGAGTGAAGGTCAGCTAATGTGCCATAAGAATCGAAAGGTGATCAGTCTTGGAAGAGTTGTGAATGGGCATTGCAGTTGTACAAGAGAATTAAGCAGATAGACAAGGACAAAATGTGTTTGTAGTAAATAATTAGTTCTACCTGCAGTCAGTTTTTGCTGATGAAAGATGGAGACTTCTCTGGTCTTCTGATTTGATTGCATTGGCTTGGGCACTGAAGAAAATCATGGTTGCCACTGGAATAGCTTCATCTGTGTGGAAAAAGGCTGTCAATATGTGATTCATACATGAAATAAGCAGTTGTGCGTGAAGCGATTGAAATGGAGCCCAGGCAAAGTCCTGCCTGGGCTCAGAGAAAGAAAAATTTTGGCCCAACAAATCTGGGACATGATGCCAGTGTGATGCCAGTGGAATTGGAAATCTCTGCAGTTCTGTGAATTATAATCATAGAATAGTTTGGGTTGGAAGGGACCTTAAAAAGGCATCTAGTCCAACCTCCCCTGCAATGAGGAGAGACATCTTCAACTAGATCAGGTTGCTCAGAGCCTCATCCAACTTGACCTTGACTGTTTGCATGGATGGGGTGTCTACCACCTCTCTGGGCAACCTGTTCCAGTGTTTCACCAAATAATCCTGACAACATAACTGTATACATGCTCCTCTAAGTAAAATAAAGCAAAAACTGTAATAACAAGAAGTTTAGGTTCTAGAGAAATTTTTTCTTTGCAGTATTAGTGTAGAGGCCGGATGACGTGTACCAGGGAAGCACTTCCAACACAAATTTGACAAAAAAATGAGTGTGGATTATAGGAATAGAACTATTCAACCTCCTCTTGGTTGCTGCTTTAATCCATCAGAGCTCTGGGAAATTCAAATGTATAAGCAACTGCTGTAACAAAACGATCACTATTCCTTTCAGTTCCTATTTTAAAATTGTATGTGCCTAGTTGCAGGAGAAAAATCCAATAAAAGGTCTGAACACTGTCACAGATTTATCTACTGCTTTATTTAAGGAGCTCATGTCTATGAGATGGGAGCATTTTAGTGCTGAAAATTGATTTCTGGACAAAACAGGGATCAAAGAGGTAAAAGTTGGAACTCAAACCATGTTTTCTTCAGCAGCCAGACTTCAGACAACTGTACCGTGTAAAGGCTTAGCAGCAGGCTGAACCTGTGGTTTGATGATACGATAAACCTGGCTTTTCAGTCAGTGATGGAGGATCAAAACTGCTGTGCCTGCATGATACAGAGCTCTGATCAAGAGAAATCGCTATGAAGGTTGAAGCTTTGTTTAAAAAAAATGTTTATGGATTAACTTTGTAGTGGGAATGTTTTATGCCTTGTCAGAAGCTTTGTCAGTGGGCATAAATTCAATAGAAAGTAGCAAGAAATTCAGGCTGTGCACTCTGACTAACCAGAAATGCAATTATGTGCCACTGTTTGTACAGTCAGTGACTCTGTAGTGCACTAGCCGCGGTATTAAACACTGTGGAGATACGTCTTAAATTAGAGTCTTTAAGAATCATGGATAATAAAATCTTTGCTTCCTGCATGATGCCAGAAAGGCATCATATTAAAGGTATTTGCTGTTTTTCTTGGGGATAGTAATAATAATAATAATTATTATTATTATCATCATCATTATTATTAAGATGTTTGCTATTCTGGGGGTGTTACGGGAGGGCAGGGATTCTGCTTTGAAGGTGTTTTTGCCTTGGCACATAGCAGAGCTAAAAGTATCTTTAGAAGTCAAGTGATTAATTCTCTATTAAACGACACCTGGGATTTCCAGAGTGGTTACACATGACCCGTGTGAATATTTCCTTATGTATTGCATAGACTCTGTTGTGTCACATGATTTTCAAGTAATGTTTTGGTGTATAGCTATACTAGTGTTCCATAAAAATACTGAACATGTAAATGAAACAATACACATATTGGAAACAAAGCTTTGAATGAGTTTTAGTTTCTCTCTAAATTGTAAGATTATTCATCAGCTATTATATCAACCAGTTATTAGTTGCACACACACTTTTTTTAACTAGCTATAGTATTACAATATCTAGAAAGAAGACCTGAAGAACAAACTATATATGGAGTAATCTTTATCAGGAGCACATAAAATACTTTCTGTGCAACTGTTACGGTTGCACTGTAGATCCTGGCAATGATGGTGTTGAAGTATGGGGTTTTAATACTCATCAGAATTTGCTAATGGAGATAGGAAACTGATCTCCATATAAAACTACAAGTAGGGCATTTTCAAGATCTTTAATCAAAACTGTCTTACTGGGTCTTGTAGGTTATTTTTACAGAAAAGTTAATGAGTGTTACAGAACATCCTGTTGGAAAGGTCATTGTTTGCTAAAAACAAATAGCTGATAGACAATAAAGACTGTCTGATAGCGTTCAGTAGATTCATAGGCTCTGATTATTACATCTGACCTTACAAAAAGCACAGAACCTGTAATTTTCTTGAATGATGTGTCTTTAATTATGTCTGTAGCTCAGCATCAAATCAGAGGTTTGTTTTTAACAAATTCTAATCTTTATTTTACAACAGAAATCAGTGCAAATATAAACTCACATTACAACTCTGCTCATATATCTACTCTTTTTCAAGACCTAGAGACATCGTCCAGTCATAAGTATGAACATTCTTTTCTGATGATAATGTTAATCAAAGATGACTTCCCAATACAACAAGCTTAAAGGAAAAGCAGTCTACTTTTTGTTGTGGAAAAACTTATCAGTCACAGACAAAGACCAAAGGCTGACAGATTGAAGAAAAGATTCCTAAAATAATTTAATTTTTAAAATAAATAAATTATAATGTTTGATCAGCTGAATAAGGTAAGAGTAGTTGGATGTATCGTCTCTTTGGCTTTTTGATTAATCATCTCGAGTTATGGTATGGGTGCAAGGAAAGGTACCAGGAGATTAAATGAACATTTTAATCTTGGGTTTTATCGTTATATTTTAAATAGATGAATGAAATCTGTGGGTGGTGAGAAGCAATCCACTACAGAAGGACTAGCAAGTCTAATGTTACTTGTTTGCCTTTGTCTCCTGTAAATCAAGGAGGCCATCTCAAATGAATAAGGTTCCGGGAAAAACACTTCAGAGATGGCAGAACCTCTTCTCTCTACCTCTTGCAGCTGAGAAATATTTCTCTCTTTCTCTTTCCTGAAAAACCTTACTTATACCTGACATCATAAATTGTTTTGCTCATTTGGATTTTTATTTTGCCTGTTTTGTTATTTCATATGGCTATATTAAAATGTTAATCAGATAGAGGCTGACCTCTAGTAAGCTTGCATGCATTTCATTCCATCTGCTTGTGAGCTCTTTCTTACAAAATGCCTAAAAAATAACAAATCTGAAGTCTGTCAGCTGCAAATCCTCCTGCATTGAAAGGATACCCAGGGAGCATGCAGACGTCCTGGGTTACCAAGTACCCTGCTCTAAGCACCCTGACTGTAATTACACAGATTGAGAGGATGCTTCTCTGAAAAGTCAGCATAAGAAAGCCTTTAGAGCTTAGTTCATTACCAACTGAAGTTCTTGGCAATTTCCCACAGCCTGAAGTGTTTAAGGATCTGCTTCTTAAACCCTGTTCTTAAGATCACTGCCAAAGATGGCAAAGCATCAGTCTGTAGCTACCTATTCTCATGCCTTGTACATAACGAACCAGTGCTGCCACCCCAAACTTATACTGGTATTAGCAGAGGCTTTTTGTTTTCCTCTCACTCTTTCTGTTTTTATCACTCTAAGATCTTCTGTCTCTGGGCCTTGCCCTCCAGGCAGTGTTGATGGCTTGTAAGAGAAAATTGACATCTCTTAAGAACTTCTGAATGGGCAAATAGTGAATTGTTCTGAAGTTTAATGCTGTAAGATGGAATGCTTGCCACAAAATGACAAATTGCTCAGCATTGTTGCCTTCACTTTTTATACAATTAAAAGATTATTGACTTTAGGAGTGCGGGGTGGGAAAGACATGTGCTTCTCATGGTTACTCAGGCTACGAAAGAACAAGCACGATGCCACCAGTCAGCTTGATCTAGCTGAAGTTGTCCCTGCTCATTGCAGGGGGTTGGAATAGATGACCTTTTGAAGGTCCCTTCCAACCCGAACTACTCTGTGATTCTATATTGCCGTGCTGCCCGTGGCCTTGGTGAACCCTTCTAGTGCTTTTTGCAGAGTTTCACAATTTATTCCTGCTATGATTTTAAATGATTTTTTATGATTTTTATTCCCGCTAAGAACTTTTAAAAATGTGTGTGTGAAATTTGTTTGTTTGTCAGTACATTTTCTTGTTCAGGACGCATTAGGATTTTTATATGGAGCATGAATTGTTATTTCTTAGTTGAGTCAAGTTAGCAGGTTACAGTATGTCTGGTTACAGTATTAAAAACAATGCTATTAGAAACCGAAGATAACTCCCACCTCAGGGTAAAAGAGAAAGATGGCTTGTCAGAACAAAGAGCTTTAGGAGCTTTTTTTACATTGAAATGATTAAATTTTGTTTTCGCTTTATGTTGTGTTACTACCTATGCACATGGTCCAGACGCATGCCCATTTCATTGGTGCAAATGGTGTTGTACAGCCCATTAGGACTGGTCTTGGAGCACAATGAATTCCAGTCATTTAAACTTGATTTCAGATGTGGTTCAGATCCCCAGATTGAATATCTTTGAAATTTATGTGTAATTTGAGACACTTTCATGAAGCAAATGACATTTGTGCTAATGCTTAGTGGCTTCATGAGCCAAGTCTTTGAGGACATTAAGCCCTGGCACAGGAGAAGTATCAGTAACAGACCGCTTACTTGCTGTGTTTAATATTTAACTATCCTGATTAAAAAGCACTGGAAGTATGTTTTTCTTAGAGTATAACTTAGCTCTTCTTTGATGATGGATATCATGTTAATTGCCTGAAAGTTGCACCATTTTTAGTGTGGTGAAGGAAAGCAGGAATACTGCTGCTTTGATTTAGAAGGGTGTTTTTGTCTTTACAGAGCGATTAGCTCCTCTGCTATTTCCTTGACTAAATTAGAGTTGGTAGGAATATGAAGTAGCTTTCAGAGGGGGGGAAATGTTCCTGTAAGGAATATTGTTTTTTCATTTAACGAAGGATTTTAAATGTAGAAGTAATCTCTCCAACTACAGTGAAAGTTGTAAAGACTGAAGACTCGTTATACTTTTGTGTTTATTCCTTTTTCAAATCTTTCAAAGACAGATGTGTATGGACGTTGGTGTTAATTTTCTTTATTTATCTGTTTTTTTGAATGTCAATAAGGCTCTAATAATGCCTTGAAATGGGACAACGAAGTGAGGGTTATTAATTATTCATGTTTTTCTCTATGTTGCTGTCCATTTGCTGAAGCAACACTAACCATTTCTCAGTCCTTTGCTATGGCTTCATACAAATAGATGTCAAATACCAAATATCTGGGTGGGAAGCGTAACTGCCACACTTTGGAACTACGTGCTGTACTATCAATGAGAAGTTTCAGCTCCCACCACCATTGCTGTGGGAGTCAGGGAGCATAACGAGATGCACAGGCTGTGTCAATGACATGTTTTCTTGGGGAATTTCCAACAAAACAGTTGGTTACTCTCTGCCCTCACTAGTTTATCAATGTCTTTTTACATCGAATATTGTTGCTTCAGCCAGATCGTTTTCAGACTTAGCACTTCTCTCTTGTTATGTGTTACATCTGGCACTTTATGAAGAGAGGGTAGAAAACAGTTTTCTGAACTAGGTGATCCTTATATTTAAAGGAAGTTTAGGAAATAATTTTTGTGTATGGATGAAGAAGCTAATGCAGTCATCTCCTACACATGCAGTCTAACCGTCCACTGTGTTCCACCATCACTTAATGCATTGATCTGATGATTGTGATCAACATTTTGGCTGTCCCTGCTTCTTATCAGAAAGGCACTGCCTTTTATGTCCATTGTGGAGAACCTATCCGATCTAGTACCTCATGGTGTTGGCTATCAAATTCTAGAGGATTGACAGGGGAACAATCTATCTCCTGGTGTTTCCACACTGTCCTGGGTTCAGCTATAGCAGTCATTTTTCTCCTGCTTAGTAGCTGGTGCAGTGCTGTGTTTTTTAACTTTCAGCCTGGGAACAACGCTGATAACACCGATGTTTTTAGTTGTTGCTAAGTAATGTTTATTCCAACCAAGGACTTTCTCAGTCTCATACTTTGCCAGGGAGGAGGGGAAGCCGGGAGGAAGCAGAGACAGGACACCTGACCCAAACTGGCCAAAGGGGTATTCCATACCACAGCACGTCATGCCCAGTATATAAACCGGGGGGAGTTAGCCGGAAGGCCCAGATCACTGCTCGGGTCAGGCTGGGTATCGGTCGGCGGGTGGTGAGCAATTGTATCCTCTCCCCTTGTTATTTCACTAATTGTTATTATCATTGGTGGTAGCAGTAGTGGTTTTGTGTTATACCTTAGTTGCGGGACTGCTCTTATCTCAACCCGTGGGAGTTACATTCTTCCCATTCTCCTCCCCATCCCTCCGGGAGCGGAGGGAGGAAGAAGGAGGGGGGGGGGAAGTGAGCGAGCGGCTGTGTGGTTCTGAGTTACCGGCTGGGCTCAAACCACGACACACACTTGGCCTTCTTTGTAGGTGACCCCAAAGCATAACCTGTGTAATCTGAGTTTGTGCAAGCTAAAATGTGGCAAATATGTGGGTTTTTTTGTTAAACTAAAACAGAACATCTGATTACCTGAATTCTCCATCAGAGAATTGCAAATGAACATAGGAAAAGAGAGAGTCTTAGAATATACTTGGCATTAATTTTTTTTTCAGCTACAGTTTAACTTTAAAGCAGATATATTTTGGAAGGGAAGGGTTAAAGGAACATTCTCAGCACTTTCTTATAGAGGGAGAACACCTCTTCGTGATCACAGTACCTTCAAATCATGGATGCATGCCAAAACTCCTTTTTTTTTTTTTTTTCCTTCTACTTCTGTGGGATCAGAGTTGCACCTTTCTAGTTAGAGTGAAAACATAAATTTTGCATCTCATTTCAAGGAGATCACCCCTAGGCTGTGAAATGCAGGTCTTCAAAATGTCAGTCCTTTCTTACGCACCTCAGACTTGCTCAAAACTTTAATAAAGCACGTTTTGAACCCAGGAAAAAGGTTTTTGAATTAAGCTGTTTCCTGCTGTTCTAGAGTGTTGATTTCATGTGTCATTGTGCCTTATTTATGTATTGCTGGTAGATGGAATACAGTAAGATCATCTACCTGTGGCATTTTGTGGGATGTAACGTTTTAATCAAAAGAATTATGAGATATTTTGGACCACATCAAGATGTTTAAGTGTTGCGAGTGCCACCTAATTATGTTGTTTCTCCCTAACCTGTCCTTAAGTCCTTCTAGTCCTTTCTCTGATTGTTCTTTCTGTTTGGTAACAGGACAAATCTTGATTTGGTATGAATCTGGCAAAAATCTGAAGTTCCCAATTCATCTGTGTATTTGTCTCCTCCTAAGGAGAAGGCAAATAGCTCCATTTAGCTGTCATACTTAACTGGTATAAAGCTTGAGTGGATAGTCTTGATCTGCTGAATGGATAGTCTTAATCCATTGCATTTAGTAAGTGTGATATAACTCAGACAAAGTTTGACAATATTGCTCTAGGCCAAGAAGTTGCAAATGTGATTTTTTTTTTTTTTTAATTTATTTTTTATTGTTAAACACTATTTGTAATGCTATTTTTTTTGTACTTTTCAGCCTAGTCCCACTGTCATTAATGGATTTATAGCAATCTATTTTGATATGCAAAGGTGAACACAAATATAGTTGTTTATTGCAAATGTTGTAATGGAGAAACTAGTGGTAACTCACTTGATTTCAGCTAAAGATATCTCCAAGCAGCTAAAGGAAAATGATGTATTTTTGTCAAGTATTAAGAGAATGGTTTGGTACAAAGTTGCCCTTGTTTTTATGGAGCAATTATAATTAGTTTGTACTGTTCAAAGTGTCAGCCAGGAGTCAGTATGCTTCAGGGAAATAAGTCCGTCAAGTTTATTACTTCACAGTTTGGAGCGATAGCATGCCTCAGCAAACGGCAGCATGCTAAATAGTTTCTGACGAGATGAAAACTCAAATTTTATTACTTCTGAAGGTCATACCTTATTATATGTATTACAAATATATAAAAACAGCCATAAAATGCAAATGCACTTCTTCCATTAAGCAAAATTTCCTATAATGTAATTCTAGCCAGGTTTTTTTCTTGGCTTCTGCTGGAAGCAGGTCTCTGAGGTTTATTTCTAGAGTGACTGAATTGGTGTCCATGCTGGAGACATAATCTCAACTAATTGTTTTAATTTTTTTAAGGATCAAATTGCTCAGGTTTACACCGCTTAGCTTCCCAGTTTGCAGACTTATTCATATCAGATAAAAAGTAGTGACCTTTCTTTTTTCCTTTATTGTGAGGAATACAAGGAATTTTTAATAACAGCATAAAGACTTTGGTTTTCTTACTGAAATCTATTTTGTCATGATGAGTGAATAAATCTTAAATTTCATAGCACATGAAGTGATATTTTCCTTGTTAGTGGTTCTGATCTACATGTGACACAAGGAAAGAAACTATTAAATGTGTGCTGTGTTCTGCATATATTAATGGATAAGTATTGACTGACATGTAGTACTTCAGGGACTAGAAAGAGCCAGTCCAGAATATCTTTTTCTCATGCTGGTATTTTATCCTTCACATTTGTTGACTTAAAGTTGCTGGAGAGCTCGCTTAAGAGTTTTCTCATAACACCAGTGATATTTTTTTACTGAGAATTAAAGCTGTTTTTCTCTCTCAGAAACCAGCTCTTTCCCAACATATTTTCCTATCTTTCAGAGAAAGAAAGAAGTATGAAAATAAGAGCTGCAGAGATACTTGGAGAGAAAAATACCATAAATATAACTTATGTCTCTTTTTTGCCTGAAGATGTATGATATGTTTTATGAGCATTTTATCTCTCCATAAAATGATGTTCAGTTGCCTGATTTCACATGACATGACAGGCAAATATTTTTTATTCAATACTTTGGTTTTTTAATAGTTCTGGCCTGCAGGGTTATTTATGAAAGCCATTTTCTGAACTGTATGGCTGTCCTTCGTTAGGCTTTGCATTCAGGATTATTCACTTGATTAAATTAGAATTAAATACTGTTTAGCTTAGAATTAAATACCATTTAGAGTTTGCCTTCAAACAGTTTGTGGCAAATTTTACTATATTTTGTTTTGGCTTGTAATAAAGATCCCAATTAGTTTTTATCCTTCTATCAAAATTTTGAAAGAAACCCAAGAACCTGCAAAAGTAACTGGTTTTCTCCAGCAAGAATGTTTTTAGTTGTCTAAACCATGAGTTATGACTGTTATATATAAGTCCAGATTTTAAGTTAATAATCTCTTTTCATGCTTTTCTGTGAATGGAAGAAGGTTGTCAAGCTTTCATGTAGGTTTTGTGTTTGAAAAGAACTAGAGAAATTTGGGTCCTTAGAGCAATCTGTTACACTGCATATCTCTCAGTTCCTAAACAAAACATGTAGGCAGTCTTATGCCAGAGTTAATGAATGTAAATTAATACACACCTAGGGTTTCTATTCCCACACAAGACTTCTGTTAGAGAAAGGGCTGGCTCTGCTGCTCCTCAGGGAGCAGGGGAGAGGTGGGTATCTCGATTCTATTGCTTTATAAAATGTGTAACATGACTTATGTGAAGGTAAATATGTGTTAATGATTGTGTGGTGCTTAGTTAAGTACTACAGTGTGAATTCCATAAGAGTATTTTTTCCAATTGAGACTTAAAAAAAGTTGAACTTTAGAGGAAGCTTCTTCCTTTGAAAGAGTTATTTTAAAATCGGGCTTCTAATCCAAGTCATCTCTTCAGACAATGGAAAGCGGTAGACCCTTGAGCAGTCAATTCCTTCTATCCAGAGATAAGGTGGTGGGTGGGGTGAATCATCCTCTGGTAGTACTTTTCTTCCTGGGTTATCTGGGGGGAGATGGGAGGAGGTGTCAAAGAAGGCACAGATCACTGTCTTCAGACAGGTAAAAATAAGAGCAAGAGCTCTTTGGCCTTAGAGTAAGCAGCTGCAGCTTGATGACTCCAGTGTAATTTTTTGCTGTACCCATCACTTGCACATTTGATATGCAGGTAAGCTATAATCCTAAGTACATAGTGACTAGCATCATAATATTTCTCCCTGGTTTTCCACTGCAGCTGTTATCGAATTACTGAATCTTTCTACCTCTGTTTCTGGCTTCTGTCAGGAGTAGTAGTCTGCCTGCTGTGATTGATGACAGCTTTTCCCATCTCTGACTCCTTCTGATTTCATACTCCAGGCATGTCTACATCAAATTTTATTACGAAAGATTCTTGCTTTGTGATTTCATTATATAGCTATTGCAAGAAGGAAGGACTAGAAGCATAAACTCTTTTGTTATAAAGCAGTATGTAGATTTCCAGATTCATGTTCTGAAATGCTTGCTGTCTAAAGAGAAAAATACAATGCTTCAAGCAGAAAAAAAGCTGTCGGAATTATAAGTTAAGGCCCTGGAGAACCCAGCTGAGCTCTGTGCCAGTACAAATAGGCAGTCAGAAAAATATCTGCCCCAGAGGTTTTTAGATTTATAGACAAGACAGGCAAACTGCATGTTAGGAAGCAGGGTGGGAGAAGAAAAGCACAGAAAAACGTCTGAGAGGACATGCCAGTGACAGAACAAGCCATAAGGATGTGGTGGCACTGAGACCCTTGTGCTGCTTGTCACTGGGAAGCAAGAACATCTGCTGTGTGTTTGGCAGGGCTGCTGGTTGCGACCTGGTCCCAGGTCCAGGCAGGCAGCACGCGTGATGTCCCAAAGCCTTTGTTTCTCAAAGCTAAAGAGCTTTTATTGTGAGAAATGGACAGCCTGAAACATCAGGACATGGGCTGTGATGTACTTTGCAGTTGTATCAAGCAAACAGTGGGTGATGAACTGTATTGTTGTGCTGTAGTTCTTACAACCTTTTGGAAAGTCACATTGAAATGAAAGTACTTGCTGTTTATTGTTTATTTGGCTCTCTCATCTGCCTTCCTTTGTGTAAAAGCACTCCAGACACTGCCGTACCCGTGGGGTTTACCAGCTTTGCACGCTCACCTGTGTAGATTTTCTCAAGCCCCGTGAAGCTGAACCAGAAATTTCAGCAAAGGATGGATTCAAGCAATAGAAAACAAAGCAGAGTTGTGGAAACAAAGTAAAATAAAATGCACCCTGGGATTTCTAAGGAGGTTTAAAGGATAAACTTGGCTAACTTTCCATGAAATCTGGCTGGGATTTAGAGTTGTGGCTCCTTAAAGCTCTTTTGAAAGTCATAACTTAAAAGGAAAGAACAAGAAATTTTAGAAACCAAGTGGTAAGGGTACATTTTGCAGATGGTCCAAGACAGAGGGTGCAAGCCTGACCCTGTCAAAGGTATCTGGGTCTTGTCATGGGGCTCTAGGAGGGCTGGCACTCAATCACAGGGATTAAATATCCTGGCCTGTGTTAAATGGCAAACCAAAAGCAGTGCCAGGAATGCTGTCAATGCCATGCTATGCCAAATACCTTGGATTTTGGTTTCTGTAATGTGCCCAGCTCCAACTATGAGCCTTTTGAAACCCACTGATATGAATAAAACCAGGAATGTGTCTGAACACATGTGCTTTCTGAGGCCTTGGGGATCCGAGAAGTATAGTGCAGAGCTGCTGTAACCTTGTGGGAGACTGGCTTGTGAAGAGAGCAGTGGAAGGCCTGTAATGAAAGACTGACCCCCACAGGGGTCACAAGGCTATGGCTGAGGTGTTCAACCCAACTGTTGCTGCTCTTTGACGTCCAATGACCTTGGGGATATTAAATTCAATGACAGCTATTTTTGCTGAAATAATAAAAATCTAATAATATACTTTTTTCTTTCTATACCATGGGAAACAAATTACAGCTGATTTAGATACGTGCACTACAAACATGTTAGTCCCAGCTCATTTACTGTCAGTAAACTTCCTCCTTGTTAAAGAAGAATGATGATGACTAAAATTTTAGTTGACAAACATTGCAAATAACAAATAGCGTAGAGGAACTCGGGTTATGATTCTGAATATTCTTCCTGTTAAGTTTTAAGTGTAATCACTTAATGATGGTGATTATATGGCCATGTGAGTAAAAGCAAATGATATAATGGTACAAAGAAAAAGGCTACAAAGAACTGCTCTAGTTGTAATACAGAACGAATGTATTCTACTACTACATCAATTAAGCTACCGTTTGCACAGTGTGTGATGAAGATGTTGCTAACCTAAGCCAAAACAGTAATTTCTGCTGAAATTCAATATATACTTCTTGTGCAAATTTATTTTTTATGCTATTTCATGTTGGTTTTTTAATTATTTTTATATTTTTTATTTTTTCCTACCCAACCATAATTCTACCCTTTATTTTACTTTACACTTTTAAGACCAGAATAATTTTATTTTACCCAGTCTTTCATGATGTTGGTTGACCATCAGGAATAACTAGAATAGAATCATTGCCCTTATCTGTAAAGAAGCATCTTCTACAAAACTGTATGGAACAGCCTCATGATACTATAGTATGTTCTGATTTAGGGAAACTTTTAAAGCCAAATAAATGTGTATTGAGTCTATTAATTACAAGCCTCTGAGCACTGAGTCCTGCTGAGAGACCTCATAATGCTTACAGTATAGTTAGTAGAGTGCTAATCTATTATCCTGGAGGATGATTTGATCCTGTAAAGGAGCACAACCTCTCAAATAAGTTAAAGACATCCAGCACTTGGCCTTTGAATGCATGTGGTGTTTCACTGGAAGCAAGCAAACTTGTGAGAGCACTGTTATGCTCCCAGCAATCCAGAAGTCTTTATAAAATGCCATTGGGATTTTATAAGCTCATTCTGCCATGCAAATGACTGGTGAGTGGACTCTCTGTGGTGAGAGACCACCTCTATACTTTACCCTTGAAACCTGCTTGCTGTGATTATGACCACCTCCAAAATTCAAAGAAGTCACAATTAAATTTTTAAACATAGAAAAAAAATTCATCCTTCTTCTGCCCTTATCTTTGCTTGCTACTCTGCAGCCCATAGGAATCAAGCTCTTTTTGAAAGCCCTGAGACTGGTTTGGTTTCATTCCTTAGACAAAAGGAAGTGAGGATTCTTACACAGCAATCTGGTCTTAATAACTGGGGCTTTCAATAAATATATTTGTTCCTTAATCTTGTGATACAGATATTATGGTATTTAGAAACAGGCCTTTCATCACCCATTATGTCTCAACAGTCCTAAACTTTGAATGAGAAGGGAAACAATCCACTGATCTAATGATTAGACACCTATGATTGAATGCATCCTCAAATAGATGACCTCATACATTTGCAAGGTTTATTTCTGTGGCTGAATTCACAGCTCATTTGCTTACCACTCAAAGAAAAGGGGGTAGAAAAAAAATAATCTAGCTTTTCTTCTTTGTTTAAAGGAATTCTGGCTGACCGAGATGCATGTGGATTTCTTCCAAAATAGCAGTATTTAGGCATTGAGGTGTGACTGCCAGTATAATAGTATTCATCTGAATAAACCACTTCAATTTATTCTATTTTATGGAGATAAAATACCCATATTAATTTACTAAGTTTCAATTTGTATGAGTTAGCATCTCTCTTCCATTCCCAATCTGCAAAGCATGCAAATAATGATATCAGTGCATGAAATTAGCCCTGACCAAAAAGAACAGTGCACAGTCTGTGGTATAAATAGTCAGACTGATTCCTTCCTTCCTATTTTTTTTCTTCAGTTCCCTTGAAAATGAAATTCTGTGAAGTATTAAACACACAGGGCTTATTCACTTTTTTGTGTTCAATAAGTGAATTCGGTGCTTGTGGGAGATGCCAGATGGGCTGCATGAGAGAAAAAGGTCTCTGTCCTTCCAACAAGCAGCAGTAGTGTGAGCTTTCCAAATTATGCTGCCAAGTGCCTTAGACCTGACCCACAGGTAAGAGGCTAATTTTAATACCCCTTCAATCCATAACATTGTTGACACTGAGAAAGTTTTAATGCCCTGTATACTCTATTTCTCCCTGGCATGATACTGCTCAGCATCTATGCTTTGATATTCCTCAGCTTCAACCATTCTTTGAGACAAACATGCTCTGGTGTCCAGAAAACATACATGAATGATTATGCTGTTTGAGCTGCTAAAAAAAAAAAAAATAGAAGGCAAAAAACATAATTCACGTCCCTTTCAACCATGGGTTGAAAATATAAATATATACATAAACCTCAGCGTTTCTGACAGCTTTTGCTGTTCATAGTGCTTTTATTGGTAAGTAAACATTAACGCCATAAATGTAGTGTTGTAACCAGGTGCAGTAGGAAAGCAAGAGCCCATATTAATTTGGAACTGAAATTTCACCTTAGCTAATAAAAACTGTACCATTAAGAATATTCTTTTTTTTGGCAAGTATTTTGTGGACTATACAAAGTGAAGGTAATAGCTGTTTTAGCTTTAAGCTGTACACTAGAATAACTTGTTCTCCAATTGTCATGAATTGAGAGAGCTTAATGAATGTCAGGAAGATAAGAGACCTACACTGTATCTACTTGAAAAATATATGCATAAGTATTTGCAGTGATTCTGTTTTGCTGTTGCATATTTGGTGCACTCCATTTCATAAAGCTTAGCATAGCGGATTTGGTGTTCTACATTGAGATTTGCTGAATCCATCTTGAGAATGAACTGCCAACGGGAACATTTCTCAGGTTCTGCTTTGTGGTGATCTTCGTAATGCTTTTGAAGTTTGAAGGAAAATGATTAATTTGGATATTTGGGCAGGAAACACAAGCTGCAAGGGAAACAAATTGGATTGTGTGGGAGAGATTGAAAGGTGACTTTGTTTCAGACAGAACAAAACTTGTAATTACATATTGTTTTACCTATTTCATAGTATAGGACTTTCTGAACAATCACAATAGGACATAAACCGTTGCAGGTATTACAGTACAAACCAAAGCTAACAGCTTTTCTTTCTGGAATATGCCTTGTTAGTCAGATAAATCCTTACATAAACTAACTACAGGATATTTACTAGAATTCCAAAAGGATCAGCCTCTGTATGTGTAGGAATTTAGTTGAGTTTGCAGCAAATTCTCTGTTAATTCATACAAAGATTTTTTTTTTTTTATTATAGCTAGTCAGAAAATGTCAGTGTTCTTTATGGGAACGTCTGAGATAACGTAGTATTCTGTGTATTTATCTCTTTCTTCTCTTATGTAAAAGACTAATAACAAAATCCAAATATAGATTTTTTTTTTCATCCAGAACGAGTTACAGTGAGTACTATCACCAAAACCAGAAGTGAAATGTGAAAGTTGCATCCAAAATAAAGTTTTAATCTTTGAATAGAAATTCTTAGTAAACCTAATTTGATTCCAGTTTCCAAAACATGTCAGTTCCCCAGAAGACTTTTAAAATATTAAAAATGGTGTGACTATTGGGTTTTTATTGAGCGAAAGTTGTTTTGAGGAAAAAAATAGCTCTATGTCTTACCTTGTCTTTAATGGCTTTAATTTCCTGGCATGTCCTGTTTGTAGTTAGATAGGCATGCAGTTCTCCCTACCACATTATTGAAGTAACACAATCAGGGCTGTGTCCAGTGGCTGGATACATCACTCAGTAGAGATGGAGCCACTGGTGAGACTTTGATTGCAATGTTCCTTCACTCAAATTCCATCAATGTATAAGCTCTAAGTCCACCCAAGAAAGTGATGCTAGCCTCAGATGAGAGAGTTTAAGCATGTTTTTACTGCTTGTCACTGGCCTTGAGAAAAGAGGAGGTGAGGAATTAGAGCAATAGCTTGTTACTGTTCTGTTAGGGTAGTTAAGAAGGACAAAGAATTCACAATTTTGAATTGGACATTAGTGGAAAGGTGTGTTTAAATGAGGCAATTCTCACTACTAAAGAGTGTTTCCTCCCTACTTTAGTAACCTGTAGGAAGGAAAAAAAAATCCAAAAGTTTTTATTGCTTACTTTTTAAATTTTTATCCCTCTGCAAAGTAAATTTCTTATCAGTCTTGAACAGGCAGCTTCTGTATCACAGATAAGACCTTTGAGTACTGTCAAAAAATATAGGACATGCAGATAAAGAGTGGACAACAGAATGACATATTACAGCTTTAACAAGAGGAACAGAAACTTCCTATGCTGGTGTGTTATTGAAGATCATCTTCCATTGTGAACCCAGATCCAGGGAATAAATCTGAAGCAGAGAAAAACCCTAGAAGAAAATTGCTAACATATCCAGTATCAAGTGTCTCTGTCCTGTATCGTTTCTTGTATTGTATTGAGCACTCAAGCGTGTGGTTTCCTTCAGCTTCAGTCACCATGTACAGATTTTGATGATAGTATTTTATTTCTTTGTACCACTGTGCAGTGCATTAAAACTGAGGCCTTCAATACTGTAAGGAATGAATATTCTCCCTCTGGCATTTGCATGTTGTCACCTGCAAACCTTGGCTTGTCCAGTGAGTATAAAAATCAGACTGGATTCAGAAGGGGTTAATCCTTTGCAGCCCACTGTGAATACTTTAGGTTTAATGTTTTTTTCATCTTCAGTGCACAAGCCCATGTGAAATTATAGAAGCAAAGCAATATCTTGACTGCTGTCTGATACAGAGCTTTAAAATAAGCTTTTACACCCAGGTGGCTCAGCCAGCAGAATACAAATGACAGTGACATCTTACTCGGACTGTTAGATCAATGTCTCATCCTAATGAAGTTACTTCGTTGCAGTTCAAAATATCATGGAGCTGAATCCTAAAAATCGATCTGTTTGTCTTTAGACAAGAAGCAGATAGTGTTAAACATTCATTTTTCCTGCTTCTTAGTTTGGTGCTTTAATTCATTGTCTTAACTATTGTTTCAGCCTTGTTAATTATTATTTCAGTCTTGCAAGCTTCTGAAGTTGCTGTTGGTTTGGTTACACAGAGTGAAAGAAATGAGGGAAAGAATCAGTCTGGAGATGCTCTTCCTCTGTCCCCAGAGCATCAAAAAAAGAAAGGGTGTGGGGAAATGAAAGTGAATAGGCAGGAAAAGAGAAATGAGTGAGTGCTGTGTCCTGGGGGGACCTGTTCAGAATTCTTCTGTCAAAGACAAATTTCATCCCCAAATGCCTGTTTGAACCCAAAATGTTTTATTTCAAGGCACTGTGATCTCAAATACTACTTCAAATTCAAGACAAAACTCTGCTTTCCAGATAAAACCTTTGGCAGACCTTGGGAGGAGCTTGGTGCATATGTCAGCATCTCTTCCTAGGGTCCTGGTTGGGTTTCTGACTTAACAGAATGTTTTGGGAGTTAATTTTCCCCATAGCATGCCTCAGAGTATTACCACACAACGATAGTGGTAAAATGGGAGTAGGGCTCAAGGCTTTGCTGCCTTAAAAAGAGCAGAGGCAAGAGCCAACAGCCTACCACAGACATGGAGCTCTGGAGGTTGATGTAGTATGAATTCTGATCCCAAACTGGGAACTGAATTTCTGCTGATATTGACTATGCCTCAAGAAGAAAAAACCAACCCAAAAAACCCCCAAAACCCCCCAACCCCACCTTGGTTTATTTTCCAGGCAGCTCAAGCATGCATACAGACCATGGGTAGTCCATCTGCAGGTAGCAGAAAAGTAACTCTTCTCTCGTCTTGCTTACACCAGCATCATTATTTCTGTTGGTGCAGATTTATGGGATATGCAAGGTAATTTTTCCCTGGCATTAGTACATAAGAATACATAAGAAATAAGCAGATTACCTCTGATGCAGCCTGTGTCATGTGCTTGGGGCTGGAAAGAGGCTGTGCCATCAAGTGTGGTGTGAGGGGGAGCATGGCTATGGGGTTGCAGCATTGCATGGCCCTGCTGGGGTAGTAAATGGGATCAGAATTGAGTCAGTTGGCAGGTGAGCCTGTGGAAAATCCCCATTTATTCTCCTGGGGCGAAGTGGATGACTGTAATGAACTTTGCTTGCGAGCGCTGCAAGCATTAACTGCTTTAATGTGCATGAAGTGCTTTGGAGGTGAAAATGAGTGTGTAAATCCTAAGGTTGTTGATGTTGACAATACTAGTTTAGAAGACCTTTTTTAGTCACCCACTGTCTTTTTCAGCACTGAATGAAAACATCAGAGTAAATTAGAGACTACTTTACTTTGGATAATGGTCTCATTTTGCTTTATTTTTCTGTCGGGTTTTACCCTTCAATGTAGCTGCATTATAACTCTTAACTAGAAGTACCACAACATCTAGAGCAATAACTATTATTTACTCAAATCTCACTAGATGTCTCTGTAATAGCTTCTGAGGGTAATGTTTCTCCCAAACTGTGGATGCTACCAATACACACAAAACTGGGACCTCAGCACTGTGGCATCTTCATATTCTTGGAATACCAGTCCTTCTGAATGCAGCAGGTTTGTAGATGGGAGATGGGAATTTAATAGCAGAAAGCTTCTAGATTTCTGATTTTTATACAGTATTAATTGACTTAGCTGGGACAATGCCAGTTGTGTAAAGTGGATCCTCAATTTCTTTTTCACACCATCAATTTATTTATGTTTAAAGTACTAAAATTTTAGAACAAATAGAGTAAATCCTATTATCTGAGGAACCCCAAAAATACTCAGACTTCAGCACATATCGCTTAACTAATAGTGACGCTGCATATTTACATACTAGGAAATATATTTTAAAGATTTGGGGAATAGCTTACAGAATTTTTTTAAGCCATTCAAGAATTATTACATGTTGGCTTGTTTGGTGTTGGGTGGGGGGTTTTTTTGTGGTGTGGTTTTTTTTTTTTTTTTTTTTTTTGTGTTCCAACAAAATTTAACAAAATTCCTGGTTTTCTAGTAGAGCATGTTTGTTTGACAGCGCATGTTTGATTAACAGTGTACTTGAAGTTTATTTCTATCTCTGTTATAGTAATATATTATTCACCAGGATGATCTGTCACCTGCCTTACTTTCTGTTCCCAGGATTCAGTTTTGCCTTCTATTTGCTTTCACTGGTGTCTCCAGTATGTGATCCACATGTTGCTTAACGTCTCTGCTGA
This sequence comes from Strigops habroptila, assembly GCF_004027225.2. NCBI lineage: Eukaryota > Metazoa > Chordata > Aves > Psittaciformes > Psittacidae > Strigops > Strigops habroptila. Next base: position 77,069,496 of record NC_044281.2, read on the forward strand.
TCACAGATGCGCTTGGCTCTCTGGTCATTCAACTCTCAACTCATGACTGGGGTCAGTGTTCAATTCCCCAGACTTAGGGAGATGTGAACTTCAAACTCTGTGTTCCACAGGCCCCAGCCAGAAAAAAAAAGCAATTGCTCTTGCGAGCCCAGGCTCTGAAACAAGCTCATCATGACTCTGTACCCATGGTCAGGATCTGCTTTGTTCTCTGCTTGCTCTCCTTAGTTAATTTGGAGATGCTCAGACTTAGCATGGTTGACCCACTACTATTAACAGTTTTCCTTTATTTTGTGGCTCCTCTGGGCTTTTCACTTGACATTATCTAACCCCCCAACGGAGAAGGAAGGTGAGAGTAGTAACACTCAGGCTACTTGTTCCAGGCAATTGCCATGCAATAGTGTTTATGGAGCTTGAATGTCAAACATTTTAATAATCTCATCTTGACCTGAACAAGATTTAACTATTAATAAAAATGTTTCACAACTGTAACCCTCTGTGTTCATGAAGAGATATTGCTTTTTTTTTTATTCATTATCCGTTCTGTTTAGCATTCCAGTGTTTAAAGGCCAATGAAGAGACTGATCCCATTATGCCTAGCATGCAATTTTAAGAAAATAGATATTCCCTGTCAGATAGTCTAATGGGAAGTGCCTCGTATCATGTTCTCCATTGTTGCACATAACCAAAACATGGGTATGTGTGTTACTACTATGCCAAACTTGAATTTACTAATACATCTCAGAGGTGCTTATGTGTGTTTTATAAGCCTGTTAATTTGGTTGTTTAGTTTACTTCCAGCTCAGGGGTAGTTCAAATATGTTGACAGAATACACCTCAGCTCAGGACATATAGAGATGGCGATCAGGATCCATGATCCCTGGCAGTGTTCAAGGCCAGGTTGGACAGAGTCTTGGGTGACATGGTTTAGTGTGTGGTGCCCCTGCCTATGGCAGGGGGCTTGGAACTGGATGATCTTAAGGTCCTTTCCAACCCAAACCATTCTATGATTCAGCCTAAGTCAATTTATTTGTGAGTATGGCAGGGACCATGCTAGCAATAGTCCATCAACAAAGCAAGTACATCCTCAAATTGAAGCTTTGCCAAGATCAGTGGCAGGAAAATATTCCACAGATTAAGTCAAGCAGCAATAATTGCCACAGACTTGCTATAGCTTATATGGACGTTCCTTTATTGTTCCTTGTAGCAGCTCCAAGACAGCATGTAAATAGTTTTCATCACAAGAACATGCCTCTAAGAAGGAAGCTCTTATAACTTCCTTTTGTACTTAATAAATATGAAAATACAGAAAAGAACAAAATGGTTGATGCAGGAACAAAGTGTGCCACAGTATTATATGCAGTCATTTCTACAAGGTACTCAGTTGTGACACATTTATCAGCCTTGTTTTCCAGAGGCTGCCCATAGTTAAAATTGTATGTCTTGAGAGGACAAAGCTTTGCACGTTGCCAATAATACACTGCTTATTGTAGAAACAAATAACAATTGAATTTAAAAAGGCATGTTTTTGCTGCTGCCTCTGATGTCTTAAACCATGAAAATGTTTTCAGTAATTACCCACTGTAGTTCTTAATTACCAAACATATGTAGAATGGTGGGAGTCTCCTTGCAGAGCTTGGGACAGTTTCCAGCAGAGGCAACTCAATTGTTAGAACCAGCAGGAGAGATGGAAGACAGACACAGCCCCTTCTCAGTTGTGCTTATTGGCCTATTTTGTGCTGGACTCTGACTTGAACACAAGATTTTGGGACTCCAGTGATTATATAGCCACAGGAGTTGCATAAAATGTGGCTGTTTAAGTGAAGATAATTTTTTAATGGTTATCACTCCCTCCCCACCTCCAAAATCCAGCACACAACTTTCAAATTACTTTGTATAATGAAAGACAGTCAGAGTGCCTGTTCAAGAACCATTGATCATCTCAATTGCTCATCTTCTGCTACCCTTGTGCTTAAAAGACACAGATTATTTCCCCCAGGTTTATGACACAGATTTTTACTGCATGTCTTGTGCCTGATACTCAAATCAAAAGAAAATCCCATATTTCAGTAGATGGAGGAGTGGAAAAGGGATAACAGCACACAAAACCACCTTAACACTATATTTTCCATAGCTGTACTCTGCAGTCATCTTGAAATATTCATACCTACCTCTTTATCCAGCCATATATTACTTTGGTATCTAAACATTTTGCACAAAAAATTGAAGCGAAACGTTCTTGTGTTAAATAAAAGCAAGCTTATTTCTCTTACTGGGATTCTCAACACACATACCCTGCTGGGTAGTATCAGTGAGTCTTTTGACTTGTCTGAGGACCTTTCCCCTTTCTCTGCTTCTTCTACATGAGGAAATAGTTGAGATGGAGGCTGAGCTCCAGAGCAGACTTTTGTTCGCTCCCTTTTCACCTACTGGCAAGCAGGACACTCTTGGTTTGGCTCTTTCAAGTCTCAGCACCATCTGGGTAGATGCCTTTCCCCTGTTGCTAACATTGGTTTTCTGCTGGGCCAATGTTGATGTGAGAAGTCATCACTGTCTGTCTTCGGGGCAGCTCTGAAAAACAGCAAAAAGGGCTTTTGTAGCATGACCTTTAATTGTGTTTTGCAGTCACTGTGAAGCCAGTTTTAAAGCGTAAAATTAAGGTAATGTGCTGCAAGTAAGCTGAGTTGCATGCCAGCTGAACTGCTGCCTTTGTGCTGGCCACCTTAGGGTATTAGACTAATACCTTTTCATACCTGTGATGCAAAATGGTTGGATTTCATTGACTGCATAGTCACTGTAGGCTATTCTGCAGGGGGTGAGACTGTTGCTTTTCATGGCCATCAGTACTAACCCAGCTGTCTCTTGCCTGTGTTCACTAATCTATCACTTCATGCCAGTGCAAGCTCTGCGGGACAGAACGTTTCTTCTGATATATGGTCTGTAACATAACAGAGTTCAGCTCTGCGATGAAGGCTTCAAGCGCTATATACTTGTGCATTTTGTCTATATTAAAGTTAAGGCAGGCATTTTACAGAATGTTAGAAACCCCTTCTCTGAAGGGAAATGTGTAAGTTAATAAGAATGCAGGAGCTAGTGTCAGCTGCCCAAAGGGATAGGTGACAAGATATGACAAAATACATTTGAATCTGCATCCATAGTAGTACTAAACAGAACATGAATTCTCCTATGAAGAGCGTGAATTATAACAAAACCTCTTTTTAACCAGTTTAAATGGCTAAAAACTTAGCCACTGGCTTACACCATGCATGTCTGTCTAAATTCTTTTAAACAGCATTTCCTTCAGCATCACATTGGATGATTTCTCTATCCTGTCTGTAATTTCAGCCTCGATCACCTACATTTTACAAGCTCAGAGAGCTATCTTTATATATTTTCCCAAGATTTCATAATTTTTTAGAGACTTTGTAAATGTCTACATTTAGTTTCTTGTGCTGTTTAAAAACTCTCTTCACATCTCTTTTTTGCCCTGTTGTCTCAACTATTTTTGGTTTTAATAACTTCTCATGCAATTCAGCTTTTAGACTGATAGGCAGTGAAATAGAAATAGGACCGAATAATAGAGCTGTTGACTGCTTTCCTAGGATTTGCCCTAGTTTCACTTGTGAAAACATTTATCTCTTAGTGGCAACATTTATTAGAGAAGTAACTGGATTCAGAATGCATCTGTTAGAAGCATAATTGCAGCACCAACAATTTCGTTATATATTTGGATTTTTTTTTTTCCTTTCTCAAATTTACCTTCATGATAACTGGTTTATTTTAATCTAAATTTCTAAATGTGGTAGTCTTACTACATCTAAAATAACAAGATCTTATGTCAGGAGCTGGACTCAGAATATTTCTGTTCCAGCAGTGGTTTAGTCATTGGCATGCATTACCACTCCTGATGCTCATCATGTGCAGGGAAACAGCTTTAGGGAACTGTTCATCAGCATTTAGGAAACATGAACTTCTTAAGCTTTTCTTTATCTGGAGGGTGTTTTGCAAAAATGTATGCATAATGTTGTTTGAACTTAAAAATGAGATTCTGTGCATAGCCTCTGGCTTAACATCATTTTATCAGTTTTCCTCTCCCTAGAAAATACTGCTATTATTACAGTAGATGTAGCACCAGGTGAGATGGATGCTACAGACCTGTGTGTTGAGCAGTAGTTGAAATGGCAAATCCTCCAGGCGCAGAACGAGAGCTCTGGAAATGCTCATGGCATGAGTGGGAGTATTTGACTGGACCAGGTCTTCCATGCTCGTGTGAGAAGAGAATTAAGGTTAATGATATTTAGCAGAGACTACTTTTTTAGTGAGGCAGGTCCTCTAATGCTGTAAACCATTGTAGCTTTAATAGTGAGCAGCTTAAATGGGAAATGTCATTCACTTTCCCTTTAAATATAGAAGTTAAACAATAAAATTCAATTATTCCTATTCTAGTTTATTACCTATTCTTATGTTTCCATAAAAAACATTGTTTCAAATACAGCCATTAATTTCCTTATTGTGGAACAAGGTGTACAACATGTACAACAAATCCCATGCAATGGGCAGGGGGATAAATGAATCAACAACACAACAAAATCAACTTGTAGAAAGCTGTAGAGTCTCCTGAATTTTGTGTGAAAATGTTTTTTTTTTCTTTGTTATTTGTACTTTGATGTTTTATTGGCTACAGAAATTGTTCAAGCTTGATTATACAAAATTACTTACCTCCTTTCACTTAATCCTTTAAACATCACAAAAAAGCTATTAGTATTAAAATATTATCAATATATCAATATTGATAACATTCAATATTGGCAATAATATCCATATAGTTAATTATCACTAAGCATTTCAAATGCTCTCTGGGAGGAGTGTATTGTCTGTCCAGCTTGGGGAAAGGGACAATTGCTGAGGCTCAGAGCTGCTGTGCTCCTCCATCTGGGAAGGTGGGTGACAGGTACATGGTTGTATGTCATTTTGTTGCTTTAATCTTGGGGTTATTTTTTTACCTGGAGAGCTGTGGGGTTTTATATCACTTCTCATGGCTGCGCAGATCTAGTCTGCCTGAGGGCAGCAATTTTCTGTGCTTCAGAGAAATCCTAGATAACTTACAGGAGATGATAAATAAATACATTGGTTAGTCATCCGAGATAAAGTGTAGGTCTGCTGTCACACAATGTCTAGCTCCCAGTATTTATAAAAATGAAGCAGAACCATTTCAAATCACTTGAGGTTCCCTAGGGGAATAAGAGGAATTTTTTGGGGAAAGGGAAATGCTTCAAGAGAAAATGTCCTTTCCTTACAGTTACCTAGATCATAATATGCAGTGGTGATTGTAAGTAATAATTTCAAGTGTTTAATTTTAAGAGTTCTGTACATCAAGTACCCTGATAAAACCATGATAACAATCATTAAGATTGCATTTCTTATCAGAATTTAGGGAATTCAGGATGCAGTTTTCAAAAGTAGTTGAACCCCTGGTCCTGCTGTATTTCAGTACAAAAATTATATTTATATAAAAGCTGGATATCCAGCAAAAGACTAGACAGACATCTAAATGCTTAAAAAGCCCAACTGCCAAGCAGCAGGAAGATAAGTTGGACATGCAGTGGTATTAATCACCTCTACAGGTATCCAGGAGAGAAAATAGAAGTGTTCAAGCAGGCTATTAGGCGTGATAGTTGTGCATCTGCCACCTAAGTGTGTCCCTTGGAGAACAGGGTAGGCACACAGAACTCCAACAGTCTTCAAGCTTTGAAGACTTGGCAGCTTGCCCCCACATGTCCCTGCAGATATTTGCACGTTTAGCAGCCTTCGGTTAGTTCTCTTCCATGACTTGCCCATCTTTTTCTTGAGCCTATGTGCAATTTTTAATGTGAGTGAAATCATGTGGGGGTTGCTAGACTCACTATAGGCTTTATAAAGAACCACCTCTTTATTTGTTCTGAAACTGCCAGCTGCTAGCTTAATTTCATGTCCCTAATTTTTATACTGAAGAGATTGTGTACAAAGAGCACCTATTCTCCATCTCTGTGGGATGCCAGATTGTGCATCCTTTTACTATATCTCACTTGAGCATCTTTACCTCAGGCTGAAAAGTCCTAGCTTCCTTTGCCGTCTCTTGTAAAGACGCCATTCGTTTTGCACTTATAATAGAGAGATGCAAAAAGATGCAGATTCTCTGAGATTAGCATCTTAAATAATGTAACTTGGTCTGGAAACTCTTACTCTTTTTGCTCATGCTTGGAAGCTCCTGCTACATTTAACACTGGCAGGTACTTCTCAGCCTTATGTATGTACCTCCCTTTCAACACTCTTGTAGGTTAATAACGGTTTCCAAGGCAGAATATTCATTTATCTTCATATTGGCTGTCCTGGGCATGTTGTCTGATTTCAGGGGCTTTTTAGCCACTTCTCAGCAAGCTCTTCTTATGTATGACTGTTCATTAGGATCCAGATAGACATATCACTGTAGGACAATTTGTAATCTTGTATATCTAAAAATAGAACTGAACCATTTCAAACAGTGTTGGGACTTGGGTGTGTGTGTGAAAATCTTTAGAAAAACAGAAGGCCTTTTTGAAAATGCAAAGTATTTTTAGCACTATTCTGTTAAGGTATGGGTAGGAAGTATGCGTACAGGATGTAGTTTTCTCAGCTCCTAAAACATACCAGCTCTGCATCAGTTTAACCTTTTAAATTGTGTTTTCATAAAAAGAAGTGAAAAATTGCAGGCGTTTTTCATGGAATTTTTGAAAGAGCTGTTTATTTTTAAAGTTTTGGAAAAGGTGTGTTGATTTTGCTTTTATTTTATTCTCTTTTTCTCACCACATTCATAAATCACAGACTGGTTTGGGTTGGAAGGGACCTTAAAGCTCATACAGCTCCAACCCCCTGCCATGGGCAGGGACACCTTCCACCAGACCAGATTGCTCAAAGCCCAGTCCAACCTGGCTAATTGAGCCCTTTTCAGTTTTGCTACAGAAGAAAGGCCCAAAGTGAAAAAGGAGTAGAAAAAAATCTGACATTTTAGAAGCTAATGTGAATTTTTAGAAGCAGCCTGCTTACTAGTGTGGTGTTCTGATGAGATTTTGTTTATCTTTAGTGCAGAACTTAAAATAATTGCAATCAGCCTTTGAATGTCCAGGGAGACCAGGCACTGTGATCCTGGGATGCATGGAGGACTGAAGGATGTGCCTTAGGGAAACACTTGAGCTGTGCCTCATTCTGCACCTGCTGTATGGCTGTCTAATGTGGGAAGGAGCAGCAGTATATTTTCCATTACTCTCTTCATGCACCGCTCAGCAATCGTTCCCACTATTCTTCTTGATAGCACTCACAGGGAGCCTAAGAAATGATTGAGCAGTGGGTTGTCCTAAAGCAGCGTTGTAGCCTTTTAGCTGGGCAGGTCTTGCTCTGCTGACAATCAGTTCCTTTCACAGCCCCTCCGTTGCTTATTTTGCAGCGTCAGGCAAGGCACGTGGTTGAATTTTACGATTTGTGCTTCTAAAATGAGATTAGCTTTTCCTTCTCTGCATCTTTATGGCCTTTATGACTTGATTTTAAACCAAAGGCTAGGTTAATGCAAGATTCTGGTACTGAAACCACTCCTTTGGAGAGTTTTCTTCAGAATTATTTTGTTGGGTCCACTGATTCTTCATGGTGGAAACTTTTCATAGGAATGTGTAATTTTTGACTGAACATGGGAAAACATATCCCTGGTCTAGAATGTTAGGATTTTTAAGTATGTCCACACAAATGTGTTTTCATATACCGGGAACGTAAAGGGATAATCTGCTAAGTGTCTTATATCTCCTACTGAACTCAAATGTGTTATTTTTGAAGGGAATCACAGCTACCCAAACTGGATAACTGATGATATTCCATCAGAAATTCCTATTTCCCAGACTGCTACATTTCTATTACTTTATTCACTGTATTTCCCTTTACAGGTTATAGTGTGGATAGATCACCACTGGCCTTAGCCCTCTCAGGGGAATGTGAGATCCAGTGGTACATGTGGAGCATTACAGACCAGGAATCTCAGTGCAATACCCTTCTAGTACCAATGTGTAGTGAATTCAGTGGTGGCTTATAATGACACCCTTCCACGCTTTAATCTACATTTTAAAAAGCTCATAAGCTGAGTATTTAGCAAGGACTCAGAGCTGCGTGCTTCTCTTGCAACAGAGTTGAGTGGGTTTTTTTCCTGAAAAGAGCAAATAACAGTGGTGTTTCATCAATAAAACCTGTGGCTCCCTGTTATATCTAGGTAGAAGAAGAAACAGAAAGTCATGGTGCAGGCTCTGACCTTAGGTTTCTAGCTCAGGATAGGTTCAACACTTTTTTTGCTAAACAACTTAGTAGACTGTGCAGTTAAGTAGGCAGGTGCTGGGACTCTACAGCACATCTTTTACACAACACTCTCCTTTTCTGTCGTGATCTGGCTAACAGCCCAGTTCTCAAACTTACTAAATGAGCAACTACTGACCAGGCAGAATCAAAAATACTGCCCCCCTTTCCTTAGATTACCTTCAACTTTATGCCATGTGAGGTTGACTTCTGCTCACACTTTCTATTCTGAAAGATAAACCCTGTTTGCTAGACTCTAAACCCTGGTGGTAAGCAAACAAGAAGGATGAAGTTCAAGAGCTGAAATCACCTCTAATAATGGTGCTTTGTAGAAATCAAAGTTGGCGTTGTTCTTATGATAATAGAGTTGCATGCAGGGATTGGGTTATAATGAAGTCTTGTGCTGTAGACCAGGGAATCTGATGTAATCAGATTGAGGGAAAAAATTCAAGGGAGAGGCAATTACTCCTTCATTTAAGGACACTCAAATCAGCAAGACATCTAGTGTTAAGGATATAAATGAGTTTTTAATGTGGGCTTCATGATAAGTAACTCCTGCAGAGGCATCTATCAGCTGTATATGATGGCAATTTGCAACTCCTCAAGGAGCTGGAGACAACAGCTGACAATTTCTCAAGCTTTTGCTACCAGTATTCACAGCAGGGTTAGCCTCTTGCTCAAGGATTAGCCCTTTAGAAGATTGGTATCACACTAGTTCTCTTCTGAAGGAGATAAAAGGTTGCTTTGAAGAAGGTAAAAGGTTGGCTCTAAGAAAGGATATGTTGGAAAGCTCACTGTAGTGGTGTCCAATGTGTAACTCAGTAAGCTACCTTCAGAGGTCTGCAATCTGGATGCCCTTGTTCCAGACAAGTCTGCAGTGCCTGGCCTTTGCGTACCCCAATTGGAGGTCTAGTGTAGGCTTCTGCCATCCCTAATGTCTGGGAGCCAAGCTGAGGGTCTGGGCTAAGATTTTGTGGAAGTAAATCAGGCATCTTTACCTGGAACCACACTTGTGCATCCTGCCTTGAGGTACAGCAATATCTGCATTGTTAAGACAAGATTGTTACTCGCAAGTGTGTCAGCCAAGGCTTGACTCAATAGCAGATTCTCATCAGATTTCTTTTTTAGAGTAACATGGTGTGCTTAATTTACCCACCATAAGTTAACAGACAGAAAGGATGCACAGCTTTACATGAGCAGCTGAAGATGCATAGTCTTGTTTAGAAAGGTTAGAAAGGTCTTGCAGTCTTCATCTCCCTTGTCTCCAACAAACTGACATCCCTTCATGGATAATTTTGCCAGTCTTTTTTGAGAACTTGCTTCCAGATTCCAAATTCCATAATTCAGTCCCAAGCACCAATCTTTTCCTTCCTGCTTGCCTCCCCACAGCAATTGTATTGAACAGAGAGGTTACTCTGCCAGAGGTTACTCTGTTACTTTGCTTTGGGATAGCAGATATCCACTTGGTCCTTAATAATCTGCAGGCAACCAGGATGCTCATCCTAACCCAGGCTTCAGAGCAGCATTTGAAGCAGGGCAGGTAATAGAAGTTTCTCTCACCCATCTACATCTCTCCACTGGGAAATTCCCAAAGGGGCTCTGGAAATTTGTTGCTAAAAAATTTTGGATAGAAAGTACAAGTTACCTGTGGTGTTGATTAGCATGAAAAGGGCTTTATTAATGTTTTTCATGCACTGTACATCCAGCGGTAAATGAAACCTTGAAGGTCACTAGTCATAGCGCTAAGACTCTAATTGAACTTACTCATTTCCCTGCAAACTATGTCAACAGCCATCACCCCCCTTCTCTACCTGAGTTTTTGACTCTTCCAGAGAGTGAAGGTGCGAGTTGCTGCATATGCACTTGAATGAATGTTTCCAGAAATGAGGCTCATGTGGGATCCTGTGACAGGCTGGTGCATGTTTTGGAAAGTAGGTTCAAGATGAATTACACTGACTCTCGCTTTGAAAGGGATTGGGAGAAGAAGCAATTTATTGCATCCTACTTGGACCAAATTCTTTCTCAGAAGATAAATGTTAAGCAAACTATGGAAACATGAATTTTTGTAATGAATTTTTCTTTATTCTCTTTATATATTAACTAAAGATAATTACTATTTTCCCTCTGAATAATGAACAGGGATAAAGCTTTAAAACACTTCTAGATGTAGCTGGAAAAATCTCCAACCCCTTCACTTTCTTATTTACCTTGCTCGCACCTAAAAAGTCATCCTCTTACTATTGAAAAAGAAATGTCTCTTCTAATGCTGTCTCTGCTCTCAGATTTGCAAAAGCTATCTCCAATATTAGAACATTTGAACTAATGCATAACCCCATAAGCCTTGTGATCATCTGTCCTTGATCAGATTACCTCATTACTTTAGTGCTCAAGCAGTAGCCTAACCAGTAAGGATGCAATTAGTCTTAGATATTAAATGTGAGTGAAGGTATACTTTTGGTGTATTTTTGACTTCAGACAGTCTTAAGAGATTTAACACTCGTTAAACCAAACCCAATAATACTTGATAGGAGACAACTGAAAATAATATTCGTTATCCTTGATTGTTTTTTTTTTTTTTTTAAAGAATATAAAAAAGAGAAATAGTTTGCTGAAATATTTTAATTTTGTTTTTGAGAAAGGAGCATTTTGTGTCCTTCACTTATTTGCCAAAAATCTTGAAAGAAACTAATTTCTGGAGATGTTTCAGATATTGTTGCCCTCTTTGTCTCATCATTACATATTTTTAACTTTACTAATATGTATATCTTCATGGAAATCCAGATAGAAGTATTTTGTGAGGAAGTATGTACAAGATTGAATGGATACACAGCTCCTGTGGTGAACTCTGAAACATGCTGTAGATAAAGAACAGGTAGTAATGCCTTTGTAAAAGCTTTCATGAATAATAATGTAAACACAGTGAATTATCATGGGGGAAAAAAGTGATTTTCATACATATTCAATTAAATCTCTGAAAAAGTATTAAGAATCTTTGTTGTAAACCTATAATTTCCAAGCTTACTAAAAAATCTCCACCAAGCTTATAGCTCAACTGTGCAAATAGAAGAAGGGTTGGTCTGTTGGTTGCTTAACCAGGAGGAGAGAACTGCTGATGAAGGAAGGCAGGACTGCATTCACTATGCTCACGGATGAAAGAGAGACAGCTCTTCAAAAAAAAACCCACCTGAAAATCATGGTCTCCTGTAATAGGTTTCACTATTGAATGGTGTGCAAGTTGTTTTTTTCTTTTGTGGAAGGTCCTCTATTTTTTTTCTACCTTAGTTTTACTGAGATTGGAATCTGTCATGGCCTTACTGACTTAACCAGCCATTATAAAGCCTCTTTAACTAAAAGAAAAAAGTCAATACTTGCTCTCAGTTGAACATTTATAAAACCTGAAATCTATTAATCTTGCTTATTTTTTTTTCTCTCCTGCATTCTGTGCTGTATTCCGGGACCAATGTTGCTGTCACGAGCTTCCAAGCCTTTCTCCTGTTGTTGGAGTGCAGTGTGGAGCATGAAACAGTGCATGGCAAGCAGTTCACTCAGCAATAGGAGCCCCACATACAGCTCCCTGCCTCTTTGAAGACCAAACTGCCATCACTTGGACAAGTTTTTGAACTGATGGGTAGCGAGCACATTTTAATGCCTCCAGGGCTCTCTGTGTCCAGGGAAAAGGAGTTTCCAAGGAGTTCCTTGAAGGAATTAGGGCACAATGTTATCCATAAAGATTAGAAAATGAGTCAGAGCAGTTCCACACAGCATCCGCACACACCACCACCAGCCTCATGCAATGAGTTTACAAGTGGTCACTGCAGGATCTCCGTCAACATAATCATTACTAAATGCAAAGGATTGATCTACTATCCTAGAAGTGAAAGAATAAAGCATGTAAATATAAATGTTCACCCTGACCCTTTCTTCACACTGTAGTGCAATTACACATAAATAAAAGTGAAGTCAGAAGAGGAACTTTGTTTACAGTGCATTACGAAATCAGGTCTTTGAGACTAATTAAATTGAACATTTAACATAGCTGCTTTATTCACAATGATTATACAGGCTTTCTTAACTACTAATGCAGGTTTATTTTTATACCTTTGCAGTTTATTCCTGCCTTTATTACTCAATCAGATCTAACTTCCTTATGAAAACCAGTTGCTATGTTCTACAAAAAATAAAACCTCCCACGCTAAAGAAAGAAAAAGGAAAATAATCCTACTGTAGATTAAACTTTTTATTTCCTTCTAGCTTTCCTATCAAGAAAGAGTCAAACTTCCTCTGTTTTTATTTGTAGCTTTCCATATTCATGACTGATAAACATAATGTTTAGGAAGAAGTTATTTACCTTAATAGTGGGCTAGGCGTGTTCTGCACAAAGGTTATTAAACCCAAAAGTTTTCTATTGTCAACAAAAATAGTTCTATTTCTTGTTCATTATAAATATGGATAGTCAGTTATCCTGGTTTTCTTTACAGTGTGATTTAACATACTCAAGAACTTTGTGATGTCTTTCTCAGTCTTTTCATCTCTGGATTAAGCAGTCCCAGTTCCTGAATAATTTGTTTTCACTGCAAAGGAATACGTGATAACTATCTTGTATAATGATACCCATGAAATGTTATTCTGAAAGTATGTCTTGATATGTGTATTCAGACTACCAGATACGACAGACTATATGAATAAGTAAGTGTTAAAACATAGAATCACAGAATGATTTGGGTTGGAAAGGACCTTAAGATCATCTAGTTCCAACCTCCTGCCATGGGCAGGGACAACTCACAGTGGACCATGTCACCCAAGGGTCTCTGTCCAACCTACCCTTGAATGGGATGGAACAGGAGAGACTGAATATTAAACAGTAGGGTATGAAATAATGTATGTACTGTCACTGTTCAGAAATAACAGTAAAAAAAACCAAGGGAGATTGGTACTGGGATACTACATTGTACTTTCAGGTAATTTATCCCATCCAGCCATAAAAGGAGGAGTTTGTGATGTTCAGGAAGGTCAAGGGTAGTTCCAAAGGTGCCACAGCCGCCAAAGGGTGACCCATAGATTGGTAAGATGTCTATCAGAGGGACCCAGGCACTTTGTCAAGAATGTAAAAATATAATTCAGTGTTGAAGAAATTGTAAAGATAGAACAAATAAACGTTAAAGAAATGGAACTAGGGAAAATCCTGCCTCCTGGGAAAGTGGAGATTGATTAAAAATAACTATACCAAAAAAAGTAAACCAGTGAAATATCAGTGACCTAATGACAGGAACTGACATGGGATTTGGAGAAAAGAACCCAGACTGGAGGAAGCAAAATTCTGGAGGAGGAAAGATGGATCAGGGCTACCTCCCTGGGAAGGCTGCCTGTGGTTTCTCCTTAATGAATAACAGCTTCAGTGTAAGAACCATGCAGTGCTCTGTTTTTTCTGCTCAGAAGCTTTTATCTGCCTTCTTGACAGCTTTTGGACTCTTTCAGATATGGAGACAAGAAAGTGTTCATACCATTCTGGTCAGGGTGAAACAGTTTGAGACAGTGCTGATAACCAAGAATAGGAAGTAATGATGAATTACTGGTTTTGTCTGAACCCAACAAAGAAAGAAAATGGGCTGAAGTGAACAGTAAGTGTGGCCAAAATGAAGCCAAGAGATAGTCAGCATGAAGTGATAATGAAATTTATACCCAGTATAGTCCCCTAGATAAAAGAAAAAACTTAGTTTCACTAAGTTTCACTAATTTAATATTTTCCCTGTAAACTCCAGTTCCTTTTCAGTAAATTAGAAGTTGATTGTAAGAAAACAAGAAACTACAATTGCTTCTGAATGTTATTAAAAGAAGGTTTCAATTTCCTAGGGAACAGATAAAGCAAGCATCAAAGTACAGCAATGTGGCATTTCTTTTTCTTTTTAATTCTTCACATCAAATTTTCATTGGATGCATCAGAGAAAGCAGCAGGCAGGATGCTTTGGCTTTAATGTCTGAGAAACAGAAGAAATAGATAATTCAACTTCAAGCAGATGTAAGATCAGCATAAAAGATGCTGTTTTGGGGGAGCCGGTAACAGTAGATAATCAAGTGTGGAAACCCCACATTTTTGTTTAACTGCTTTGCTTTGCTGCATCTCTTGAGGCTGCCAGCAGCAATAGCTTTGTAAACCAGAAAACAAAATGGTAATTGAAAATTCACTTAAAAATGCAATTTTCAGAATAAAGCCAGGTCTACACAGCCCAGAAAAAAGAGTTATGCAAACCTAATGGATTATGTTAAAAAGAGCTAGTGGGTGAGATTAATCAAAGTGAAAAGTGCTGAAGGAGCTTCACTGGATGTTTGAGGAATAAAGAGTGTGTATTGTTAGCGGAAAAAACCCAACACCCAGACTGGAGTAGAAACCTGAAAGCATTAAAATGTGAGGAAATGGAGAGAGAGACCTGGGCTGGGAATGATGCAACAGCTGAGATACCTTCCTTCCCAGGGGGAAACTATGGCAGACACTGTGCTTTCAGGGCTTACCTACTGAGCTAAGGGAAAAGCATAGGTTCTATGGACCCAGCTGCTGATAAGGACATGGTCTCACCTCTTCTCAGTCCCATAAATATGGAATTGCTTGTGTGAGAGGCTGGGTAGGAGACAGAAGATGGAAAAGAAGAAATCTTTTGATAATCTGCAAAGGAAAAAAAAAAAAATCCCACCCAAATAAAAAAGATAACCCCAAAAAACAACCCCCTCCCAGCCCCAGCCTATCTCTATATTTCTGACATTCAGAAATCAGTGTGATTAAACATACAGATATTTAAATCAGATCAAATTAAAAGCATGTGCTTTCAGTAGTCCATGTCAGTAGTACCACTATCGTCAGAAGTGTTTTCATCAGTCTCCTTTGCTTGGAGTTATATTTGAAGCTGAATCTTTTCACATGAGTCCTCAAAGGCTTGTTTTTCCTCATTTTTAGCCTTTGAAAAAGAGCAGTCACATCTGATCTACTGAGACATCAGCTTTTAGTACTTGTGGCCTTACAGCATTCCCATTGCAGCTACCTTGGTGAAATAACGTGCAGGATGTAGGGAGGACAGAATACAAGAATGTGTTCAGAGGAAAGATTGCCATGATGATATTGCTAATGCACGCTTATGCAGTGTGAATACATGACATCCACATTTTCTTTTTAAAAGGTTTATCTTTCCAGTTTTCTGAGGAAAGAGAAGCTTGCAAATTAAGTGTAGATGCAGATCTGGCGACTGTACTGTTACAACACAGGTTAGTTTCTCAACTTATCAGGAAGGTGAGAAAATTCTCTTAATGTTTAAGCTAATTATTTGTTTTCCTATAGAATCATAGAACAGTTAGGGTTGGAAAGGACCTTAATATCATTTAGTTCCAACCCCTTGCCATGGACAGGGACTTCTCGCACTAAACCATGTCACCCAAGACTCCATCCAACTTGGCCTTGAACATCACCAGGGATGGAACATTTACAACTTCCTTGGGCAGCCCATTCCAGTGCCTCAGCTCTCTCACAGTAAAAAACTTCTTCCTTATATCTAACCTAAACTTCTCCCGTTTAAGTTTGAACCCATTACCCCTTGTCCTGTCACTACAGTCCCTGATGAAGAGTCCCTCTCCAGCATCCTTACAGGCCCCTTTCAGATGTTGGAAGGCTGCTATGAGGTCTCCACGCAGCTTCTCTTCTCCAGGCTGAACAGCCCCAACTTTCTCAGCCTGTCTTAATACAGGAGGTGCTCCAGCCCCCGATCATCTCTGTGGCCTCCTCTGGACTTGCTCCAACAGCTCCATGTCCTTCTTATGCTGAGGACACCAGACTTATTTCTGAATTTATATGTATAATTTAATTTTCTAGGACCTGCACAATACTTTAGATATCTGTTTCTTTAGACAAATGAATATCTATTTCTTTGCATGCCACATTCAAGCGGGAGTTCTGTGGATGTGGTACGTCACCCTAAGGATTAGTACCATGGTGGGAAAAGTCCTCAAATTTTCACCTGAATGTTTAAAGTGATACATTTAAATTTGATTCTTCTTATTCTTTGGGCTCACCCGTGTGTCTGCTTGAGGGGCAAAGGGCTGAAGGATTAACCTTGCAGGGCTAGAACAGTTGATTTCACAGTTAAATCACAGGATCATTTTGTTTTCCTTCCTTCAGATGCCGTTTTATCCAGACATATTCTGTTACGAAGACCCCATTGTTCTTGACAACCTCTCCTAACAGATTCATATTCCCCTATAGGAAAGTATAACACATCTGTTTAGCTACGATATTGGCAAAGTCTCTAAGCAGTAAATTCCCTTGACACACTCTTGAAGTCTGAATGCTGAGTAACTCCTCTGTTTTCAAAGTAGGTTTTAATTTCATTAATTAATTTGTAAAGCAATTATATACACATGTAAAGTCAGCATGCTTTGAGGGAACAACTGAAAAACCAAATGGATTAGAAAAATAGCTACAAGGCATAAGCATGTTAAATTTACATTTTTTTAAAGTAACCTTACAAACATTTAAACATTTTGTTAAATCATACAAATAGTAAAATAAAATACATGTGTTAAAGTTCATCAGTTTCTTTGGCAAGTTTACATAAAGTAAATTAAATTACTATTTTTACATACAGCAAGTTACTTTGATATATAGATTAACAGACTCGATTCTTTGCTCATGCTACATTTACCTCTATAAATCCATCAATTATAGCCTATTACACCTGATTTGTATGTGACATTGTGCCCTACTGTGCAGATGCTGAGCTTTGTTTTGAATAGGTTAGTAGCAGATCAATCCTGATTAACTTTGAACATTTCTCTTATGGATCTACTGCTAGTCAAGGTGTAATTGTGACTACACAGTGTGATAAGGTCATGTCACTGGCAGATCAATTGGCCTGTTCACTTTGCTCTCTGACTTCTATATGGGATCAGAATACATGGGAGCATTTGCAGTTAAGACTTCAGGCATTTTAGTTCCTGTAAGCCTTAACTGCAGCTGCTGCTCGTAAATCACTATATGACTGCCATTTAATTGTAATATATACATGTAATGTTAATAATGAGCAAAAATCATTAAGATTTCATCTGTAGTATATTCACATGAGCAGTTTCATGGCCTTTGATAGAATTATTTGTATGAATAAAGAAACAGACCATAACATTTGTGGAATTGAGGTCTGCGCTGCACATTCTCAAAGGGGATGCTTATTTGTTTAAATTCTGATTTCATTGGAATTGAAGACAAAGAAAACAGGTTCCACAAACATTACGAAGCCATTTCTTTAGGCTTAACGTTTATAAAAGGTTATTTTGGAAAATGTATCATTGGTAGTTAAAGCATAATTAGAACAAAGTACTGCTGCTTTGTAGATATGGTAGAATTGGCTTTAGTAAGCTGGTATGCAGAAGGCATTTTGTGCTTCAGTGAGTTAAATTCATTTTTTCATTTAGGAAAATGAGCAGATAATTATGTTTAGTGCATTGCAGATGTATAAGATCAACTTGTTGCAGGAGAAGTCAGGCTGTATTGCTAGCAGCTTTGGCCACTGAGCTGTGCAATTAGCTGTTATCACTGCCTTGGGTCATGACGGAGCAGATCTGATTGGCATCATTAAATTCAGATATGCACATACTGTGCATTTGCCTTAGTTTTAGTGTATGGATAGTGTGTCAGTGCGGTCAGATACAGACTTTTCTGTACTTATTTTGCTTGTGCCCCAAGCTTGCAAAGGGGCATTTGGCTCGCATCTGGAAGCCATATGGCATCAAGCATATACTTGTTTACATCTGTCAGTACAGACTTAACCTCAGTCTCTGGCCCCCTCTCACTGGTATCTGGTTTCCTGCAAGTGAATTGTTAGCATTTTCTGAATATTTATCTTATTTGGGAATTTGCATGTCGAGGATGTGAAGATTAGTGACTCAATTGCCAGCCACCAGGGACTTTGGAAATCCCAGCTCTTGGCTATAACCCTCAGCCAAGCTGCTCTCCTCTCTTGAGAAGGTAAATGTTTAATGCATACAGTTGAATGAGTGAAGATTTTTGTCTTTCTCTATAAATCCTGTGGCAAATGTTAAAGGCATCATTCTAGGAGATGAATACCCTCAGGAATTCAAACTGAAGATTTTCTCATAACTCTTCACGAAGGCTCAGTGAAATATCTACCTTTCTTACTTGCCAATAATCTTAGTTCTGGCAATGTGCTCTAAAGTTGATGCAGAAGATGCAGAGATTTGTCCGTTACCTGAAAAGAAAGAAAAATATGTGACAATACATATTTGTAAATGGAAGGTGAATGAGTTGTGACCATTTGTAGGTGGTTCAGAGCCATTTTTGTAATTACTTTCTCACCAGGTGGGGTGAGCACTGTTCAGCTCAAGCTCATTCAGTACACACATCATGGACTTTCTCTGATTTCTCATTCTAACCGATTTTCATGGAAGCCAGAACATGAAGAAGCAGTTATTTTGACCTAGGGTGAGCATTTTTTGGCATAAGTTAAACAAATGACTAAGAAAGATAAGAAAAATAATATTACTGAGAGATTTGAGGGCGATACCTAGTTTTACACCTAACTTCAAGGTGGGGTTCATTGTTTTTCTTTTTTTCTCTTTTACTATACTGACCATCATAAAAAAGCATGAAAGTGATTTTTTGAAAGTTAAATATGGGGGATTCACATTGATATTATGGGCTGTTTCAAAGTATAAATTGACTTCTTCATCCTTATAGGCGATGTCAGGAAAAGACAGTTTTATGAAAGCTCTTCTCCTGACACAGTCTACATGAATATGGAGATTGGTACAGTACTTCCTTAATGTCATATCAATGAAGAGAATTTAAAGGGTTAGAGTTTTAATTATTTACAGAAAATCATTCAATGTGCCATTGGATCAAATTCTTTTGCTGGTCACAGCACTGCCATAGTATTTTGAATTTAATAATATGAAAAGCAATTGGTGGATATTCCTTCAAAGTTAATTTTCACACAAAATGCAATTTTCTTTCCTTAGGAAAAGGTTAAATGATAAATGAATCTGTCAAAACAGCAGGCTGCCATTTTTTCTCCTGATTTTCTACTTTCTATTTAGGACTTCTGTGTTATAAAGATACATCTTTGATAACAAAATATTTAAACAAAATATTTGGCTTCTTAAAGGTCAGCAGGTTACATAATGGAGATTGTAAAAATATTCAGAGCACAGAAGACTTGGAATAAGAAACAGTTTCACCTTATTGGTGCAAAAAGCATAGTCACAGGGACTGAACCTGTAAGCAAGTAAAATACACACATGAATCAAGCTGTGAAGAGAAATTTGAACATGAATTAATTTGTAATTGTTTCATATAAAACCGTTAGAATTTTTCCACAAATAAAAATGAATGGGGTTTGAATCTGCTTTATTAAGTATCATATTAAACATAACCAAATAGTTCAAATTTATGAAATCTGATATTCAAAAGTGTTGGCATATAAGAGTGTACATAGAAACATGTGAATGAGTTGTTATAATCTAGAAGAGAAAAGTTTAATGAATTACAATTTGGTTTTCACATGACAGCTAATTAATTAACGATAAGTTCCATGCTTTCAGTTCATCTGAGGCTATATTTCTGTTAAAAAAAACCCGAAGAGTGACCAGTATGCTCTCAATTTGTTCTCTAATTCAGGCTGCAGCCTTTCTTTACAGATTTATGTGGTGTATTATAAAGTATTCTTCCAGTGTATCTGTGTGTGTGTGTATGTATATAAAAGCTTGATATATGGAGTATGGAATATATCCAAGAGGAATAAATTGGGTATATGCAGAGCAACTGAATATAATTTGGAGTTTGAAATATGATATATATAAAATAAAATTCTGGTATGAGTGCAAAAAGCACCAAGTTGGTCATTAGCACATCTGTAATGGATTTTATGGTTGGTTTTGGTATTTTTGCACAGGAAGGCTTGCATCCTTGTTTCATGTTTGTTGTAATTCCTTGTTCTTCTGTGACTGGTCTACATCGTCTGAAATTTTGGAACAATTTGTGCAAAATTTAGTAATCAGCAGATAAATTTGCTTGTTATTGTTTTCTCAAAGGATTTTCTGTTGCTAAGGTTTAAAAACCTAGAAGATTCATTAATTTGTTTGATCCTGTAAGTTCACAGAATCGCTAGGGTTGGAAGGGACTTCAATCCAGCCCCCTGCCAAAGCAGGTTCACCTTGAGCAGGTTACACAGGAATGCGTCCAGGCAGGTGCCGTTGCTTCTTGTCCTGTTGCTGAGCACCACTGGAAAGAGTCTGGAACCAGCATTTGAGATATTTAAATGTGTTACTAAGGTCCCCTCTCAGTTTTTTTTTCTCTAGTCTAAACAGGCCCAGATCCTGCAATCTCTCCTCACAGAAGAGATGTTCCAGATCCCTGATCATCTTTGTGGCCTTCCACTGGACCCTCTCCAGTAGCTCCTTGTCTTTCTTGTACTAAAGATCCCAGAACTGGAAGTCGGGATGGGCTCTTCTGGTCCTCGTGTGTAGAGATCCTGTGATGTTCAGTGCTGGTCCTTCTTCCTCTTCTGGGCATCTCCATATCCCTTTGGATTGGGTGGCTTTTGCTAAACGTTATCTGGTGACATCCAGCTGTTCTGGAGTCTTTACAAAACTGCTCCAATCCTTGTGAGAGATTTCTGTTATGGAGACCACCAGGATCCTTCAAGCCCCCAGCGCAGACCACGGCATTTCAAAAGATGGGAATAGCAGCTTTCCCTCTCCAAGTGCATTTTCCCAGGCAAGGTGACTGTGGAGTGAATTGTGTTGGTCTGTCCCCTGGGAAAACCATGGGAAAAAACAAGAGCTTGCAGCTTGCCTGCAGCCAGAGGTAACAACTTTATATCCCAGCGCAGTAGTGCACGTGAATGATTTTACATTCAGCATTCTGATGATGCAAGCCATAGTAATACTGAATATTGTGATAGGCAGTTATAGATGATTATTTAAAATGTTTTTGTAATTAAATTGCTCAATTCCATTATCTTATAACTGTCTACTACTCAGCATAACTAATAGGAATTTTATGGGGAATCAATTAGGATGTGAAAGCACATTCTCTGGCTCTTATGATCTGGAAAGATAAGAATTCAGGGACAGAAATGATGGTTCTCATCCCTCAGAATTCAAATAAATTATAAATCTTTTTCAGGGAACAGATACGAACCTTAACCTTTCATAGAAAAGCTGTTTGAAAAAAAACCACACCACACCCAAAACCTTAATCCAATGAAACTACACATTAAATAACATGAATTGGGTTGGATAGCGTGACCCAAAGAAATTAAATACGTGGTTAGAATACTAGTGGGCTTGTGGCAATGGCTGAGAATAAGCAAAGTGTTCACAAAAGGCTTCTTAGTGCTTGGATTAAAGTAATGGATGCCTTGATTTAGACTGATTTGGTACTTAAGGTAGAAATGCATGCTCCTAAATACACTTGGAAAGGGGTGTAGTTTTGTGGAATTACATAATTGGAATTTTATTGCTAAGCCAATTTGTTGAAGCCTAGGACAAAAACATAAGAGGATTTATAACTATGAATTAGGAACTAGGATCCCATAACAGTAGGGGCTTTGTGTGTTAACTGGTGGTAATGGCAGGGAAAAGTTGACCACCTAAAGCCTACATTCTGGCAAGATAACAGTTTAGTCTGATATGGGGTTCACTCCCTCTTTCAGTTCAAGTGAAATCTGTGGAATGCTTCTGAGGTACAAAATTTAAGTAAAGACTGAGAGAATCATGATTTTGAAGGTCTGAGCAGCCTGTCTGGGCTCAGATTTCAGGCCTCTCAAACGGCAAAAGAGATTGTTTTGAAACTCTTTACTTTTACTTCCCCAGGGACTGGATTTTCTCAACATCAGGGAATACTGTGCAGACAATATCCCCATGTCATAACTTTCCTTGCCTGTTTTATACGTTGTAGTTGTTATTTTCTTTCAGTTAAGATGTGCTGTTGTGGAATGTTTTCTTTCTTCATTTGATTTTGCACTGTAGATACCCATAATGTCTATTTCCCAGGTTCTGAGTTGCAGCCAAGACACAGAATGCACGAAAAAATGGTGAAATATGACATTTCATTGAAATAATCAACCTACTGATGCCACGGTCAGGTCTTAGAGTATCTGGCATTGAATACGGGTAGAGATATTGCTTGATGGTTACTATTATTAAATGTTACTTCTACTACAAAAGACCATGTAAGAAAATGTGTTTTACACTGTAACTATCTTTGAATTTTGTAGCAGTAGTACGAACGACAATAATAACAGTAATAATAGCAATAATAGAAAAGACTAAAATATTAAGGGTTTTGTTTTTCTCTTTGGTGAATTTCACATTGTCTGTAGTAGTTTTAGTTTTCTCACAGTCCAGATACTTTTGCTTGTTTCCTTTTTACTTTCTTGTATATTATTATCTGAAAAATGCTGCCAAGTCCTTGCTATTTAGACCTTTTAAGATCTAATAATCAAGTAAGTTAACTGGAAGTAAGTTAACAGCTATCTAATCTGTTCTGCATATACAATATATATGTAGTACTGAAGGAAAAACCCACTACTGTTACTGATAAAGGCAACCAAAAATGTCATAAAAAGATGGAATTTTTTCTAAAGATCCTTCCAAAAGCCATAGAAGCAACCCAGGGAACAGGATGTGTAGCTGAATTTTTGTGTTTGTTTTTGATCTTTGGAAAACTGATCACCATTCTTTCTAAGAAAAAAACATGATGTGAGTGGAGTGCTTCAGATAGTCACAAAACTATGTTCTCTCTGAAGTTTATATTATGGGCAAATGTAAGTACTTTTCATTGATTATAATCAAAACCAACTTGCTACTGCTCATTTTATACACCAGTGGATCAGGAGTTATCTATTCATGTGGTCGATCCAAAGATGAATTTTCACACATCCATAGATGCTTTGACCTGAAAAACAGTCAGAGCAGTCCCAACAGGACTCTAATTTTGCCTGATCCCAATCACTCTGAGTGCTGTCAAACCTCAAAGTCTACCTAAAAGCACACTCCATGAGTGCCCTCCTTATCCCATGCTACATGCTCTGAATACATGTGGAGACTTACGACTTTGACATATTCTGGTATCCAGAGAACACATCTAATTCTCATAGAGTAGGTTACAAATTAATCAGGAGATACTTCTATCTCTGGTCTTCATTTTAGGGCTATGACAGGGGCTTAGGTCCCATGGGCACTCTTAAAATCATATATAAATATGTACTGCAAGTTGCAGTAGTTCTGTCCTGGTACCCTAGAGAGAACTTTGGCCCCTGAAGGCTACAATTTACTGGGATGGCATGGAATGAAGCCTCCTGCATCTGTTTCATTTCCACCAGTTTTGTTATTTCTAATTCGTTCTCTTAAAAGAGAATAGTAAATTGGGACCAGACCCTCAGAGATAATTCCCAGTGCAGCATTCTTAAATTCTTGGATGTAGAACCAAAGTTTTTGGTAATTTAATTTCAGTATTTCTCACTTGATCTAGCTGTGTGTAGGGTGTTGACTTAAAAGAAAATCTTGGAGGACATGAGTGTGTCTGTAAGTTGCTATGCTGCAAATCTTGTTGGTTTGTAATGTTCATTATCACTTTGCCATTCTGTTAAATCCCTTTAAACTTTTCTATTTCTTCTTGAGTTTTTTAGGCTTTTTAAACATGATTACGGAATTATTAAGCTGTTTATCTGCAGGGCTTTGTTTGATCAGCTGTAATTTATGGCACATATTAGTAAGGAAATGAGCATGCTCATTGATAGTGATGGACCTTGTGTGTTTAGTATGCAACATCTATGCAGGCTCGTTCCTCTGGCAGAGTTGTTCACTATTTATTCCTTATAAAGTCGGAAGAGATACTTCAGTTTAATTCTCTAGGCTTTGATTTAGGCTCCTAGAGCACCAGGTATCAAATGCACTACTTGTGTTAAGTGAGTATTATCATTATGGGTTTTTCTTCTCAAAACCTTTTCTAACTGGCAACTCCAGGCTTTCCAGGGCTCATGTAATAGCAGAAGTCACAAAGGCACAGAATAGCTGAGGTTGGAAGGCACCTCTGCAGATCTGCCTAGACCAACAGAGCAGGGTCAGTGAAAACAGGTTGTACAGGACCAGTCCAGTTGGGTTTTGTGTATTTCCACGGATGGAGTCTTCACATCCTCTCTGGGAAACTTGTGCCAGTGAAAATGTGTTTTCGAATTTTTAAGTGGAATTTCCTGTATTTCAGATTGTGCCTCTAACCTCTTGTTCTCTCACTGGGCAGCAGTAAGGAGTCTGTCTGTGTCTTTTTTACTCCTTTCCATTGATAAAACCTACCCTGAGCCACCTCTTCTCCAGGCTGAACAGTCCCAGCTCTCTCAGCCTTTCCTCATATCTCAGATGTTCCAATCCCTTCATCATGCTTGTGGTTGTTTGCTGGGGTTGCTCCAGTCTGCCCATGTCTCTCCTGTGCTGGAAAGTCCAGAGCTGAACCAGAGCTGAGTCTCACTGATGCTGAGTAGAGGCTGAGTTCACTTGGCTTGATCTGCTGGCAGTGGTCTTCCCAATGCTGTTGGCCTTCTTTGCTGCAAGGGCACATTGCTGGCTCACATTCAAGTGGTTTTCCATCAGGACTCTCCAGGTCTTCCTCTGAAGAGCTGCTTTCCAGCCAGCCTATCTCAGTCTGTACTGGCACATGGGGTTATTCCTCCAGCTGCAGGAGGCTACAATGGACACCACAATAGATATGAATGCAGACACCAACGTACAATACATTTTATCCATAAAAAGTTTTGTTTCAGCTACTATCTTCAACTCCACAGCAGTGCCTAGCCTTTAAGTAATAACATGTCTGATTTTTCACATATACTTCCATCAGCATTGTTCATTTTTTATGTGCTTTTTTGCCATCCTTCATTTTCTATTTCACACAAGTAGCACCTGGCACTGTCTAGTTCCCAGACCCCCCAGTATGAAATGTGATTGCTTACTGCTTTCTAGCAGGCATCTCTTATCTAAAATATTATTGCTTTTCCCCCCCTTCCTTTCTCTGTCCTCTAAATTTCCCAGATTGCTTTCAATTTCTGTATTCTCTATTTCCTGTTTACTGGTTGCTGCCACTTATAATTTAGTGTGTGTGCTAAGGAGTGCCTGTCTTCTTTCGTCACCAACATATCCTTTTCCAAAAGGTTTAGATCTTGGCCTTGCCTGAATTTTTTCTCATTGCTTATTGTGACTCTGCGCATAAGAATTTTATTCTGAAGTTGGGAGGAAAGTTGAGGTGTTTTAATGCAACCTGGAGAAGCTAAGCTTTGAATGGGATTTTATTGGAGAAAACAGATAAATAACATGTTGTCAAAAAGGTGAGGAAGAGGGGAAGTCATACATGGAATACAGTCGCTTTTTTAGATGCTTTTTGTACTTTGAGCATTTCACACTGCGTTATAATGCCTAGAATCACAGAATCCGAGACTGGTTTGGGTTGGAAGGGACCTTAAAGCCCATCCAGTTCCAACCACCTGCCACAGGCAGGGACACCTTCCACTAGACCAGGTTGCTCAAAGCCCTGTCCAACCTGGCCTTGAACACTGCCAGTGTTGAGCTTTGTAGTGACTGGTTGCAAGCAGGACGTCAATTGGATATTGGTTTACGCTTCAGAATTTGTTTTATTGGGAGAAAGCTCTATGAAGGTTTGAAATGGGTGAGCAACTCTTAGAAAGACTATGATATGAGTCTGACAACAAGCAAGGAAAGATGGAGAATTCACAGAGTTCTTCTTTCCACACACTCCCTTTCACTTCCTCTCAGGCAGAGGGGGTGAAACAGGTGAAACATTAGGTCTTAGAAAGAAGTCTGAACCATACCAATTCCTAAGGCTACTTCTAGGCTGATAGAGTTTATATTCCATTAAATTCCCATTGAACTTCTTTCTTGAGACTTTTTCTGCACTTACCAGCGGGCATAAAAAATATTGAGCTGTAAAGCAACAGATCTTCACAGGTTCTCTCTTTCCAAACCCTGGAGTGTAGCAACTGCTATTCAAAGCTATGGGGCTGTATACACTGAGCAAGCCAGCTGGTCTGGGAAAATATCACTCCCCCAATTTCTGAAACTTTTGACCTCACTTAACCACAGAAATGCAAGTCAGCAGCTTGAGATGGAGCTTTTAATTAATTACTGCAAGGTAATTAATAAGCAAAAAATGATGCATGCACTATATGTCTGGTTTGACAGTCTGCACTTGCAGTGGTTGGGCAGGAGGAGGTAGGCAGCTCTTGTGGCAAGTCAGAGGAATGAGCTTGGGTAGCTCAGGCCATGGCAACAGAGAATCAGTCCCACTGAGGATAAAGCACAGCCTGTTCAATGCAGTGGCAAGCTCTTGATTATTAGTTATTTGATTTGTTTCAGGATTCATTCTTTTGCTTATATCTTTTTTTCTTTCTCTTGGGTTGATTTTTCTTTTTGGGTTGATTTTAGGGGGCCTACAAGGATGCTGGAGAGGGACTCTTCATCAAGGACTGCAGTGATAGGAGAAGGGGTGATGGGTTCAACCTAAAACAAGGGAAGTTCAGGTTAGATATAAGGAAGAAGTTCCTTACTGTGAGGGTGGTGAGGCACTGGTACAGATTGCCCAGAGAAGTGGTAAATGCTCCATCCCTGGCAGTGTTGAAGGCCAGGTTGGACAGAGCCTTGGGCAACATGGTCTAGTGTGAGGTGTCCCTGCCCATGGCAGGGGGGTTGGAACCAGATTATCTTAAGGTCCTTTCCAACCCAAACCATTCTATGATTCTATGATTTTTTGTTGTTGTATTGATTGTTTTTATTTTTTTATATTTTTAATAATTTTTTTCCTATTTTGGTATAAAGAGACAAAAGGGTTTTTTGAAGCACATGAAAAATTGAGTGGGAACCCATGAGCCAATTTTTTTATATTTCCATTTTTTTGGAGGCAGGATAGGGACAGTAGAACAGACTTGCCTATGTAGGGAGAATCC
Source organism: Strigops habroptila (assembly GCF_004027225.2). Taxonomy (NCBI): domain Eukaryota; kingdom Metazoa; phylum Chordata; class Aves; order Psittaciformes; family Psittacidae; genus Strigops; species Strigops habroptila. Next base: position 77,096,843 of record NC_044281.2, read on the forward strand.
TAATAATCCAGGAAATAACAGATACTTTGACAAAAGTGAAACAAAAATCCTTTTGCATTTTCAAATTTGGAAATGAAAGCAAATTGTCAATATCGACATTCTCCAGTAGGAAACTTCTGTTGACACTAAACATTGTCTTCTCAAATTATATTTGTTAATCAAAATCTGTCCTTCATGATTAGAACTAGAAGGAATCTTGGAAGTTTCTCTCCATTCTGGGCAATGAAGTTTTGCCTCCTATTTGCTGCAGCAGCTTCTTTTTATAGTGCAATGTCTTTATTTTGTTAATTCTTTTTAACAAGTGCTTTTTCAGGGACTTACTGCTTTCCAAAAGACATTCTTTTTTGGGAGAAGGTAAAGACTGGTACTTTGCAACACCACCTCAGTGTAATACAGTAAAAAGCTCTGATTTTGGTAAAATAAGGATATTTCTAACCTAAATGTAATAAGGTACATTATTAAATGGCATGAATAGCTAATAAATAATTTCCAAATTATTTTGAAAGAAACCAAATAACAGCTTTGGAAAAATGTAGAGCATATCCATTTGCCTGGAATCCTTTATGTGGGAATGAAGAGATATAGACCAACAGAACCGTTAACCTATTGTAGGATGTGGTCTAGGACAGATTGATCTAGGTTGGATTGAGGATGGAGAGGAAGCACTGTTGGTATAGAGTTCTTCCTGGCAGAACTCCGTTTTAGCTGTAAATAGAGGATAATATTGTTCGTCTAGCTCAATGCACCATTCCTGTGTACAGTGCATGTTTACAGGCACTGTGGAGATGAAAGCTATTATAGAAGTGTTGAGTTTCATGATTAATTGGAGATTTCAGTGGTGTTCATGGTGCACATCCTCTTTTAGGAATATGGAATGTGTGGGCAGGAAGTGATGGCACTTGCTGTTACAATGAAGGTGATGAGAAACATTGCAGAGAAACAATTATTATGTGTAAAGTGCTGGGAAAAGGCAAGCGTAAATTGCTATTCTATCACACTATTGCCATTATTTTAGTTTACTTATCAAGCAAGAGACATTGTAAAATTTATGGAGCAGACCCTTCACTCTATACCAACAAGTTTAATTACAGTGATTTCACTTGTCTTAGACTGAGTTGCACTAACAGAAATCTATATGTTGTTGTTTGCAGAGAATTTCTATCTTCTTCTCTCAGACCTTGTCTAAGGTCTTGTCTAATTAGACAAGGTCTAACACGTGTGTACAGAAAAGGAAAAAGATTTATTTCTTTGTTTCATTTTTCACACTTTCCTGAGGAGGGAACATTCAGTATTAGGAGTCTATATCCTGGCACTAGGGTTAATTTGGCAATAGCCTAAGAGCAGTTACAGTGGTGAGGTTAATGTGTGGTATTGGGTGCTGTAAATTATGTTTCCAGACACATAGAAAGTATACACACATGAATAAACTTATTTTGTGAAAGGAAGGTATATAAAAGCAGATACGGAAACTACTCCATTTAACTAATTGTGAGCTGAATTACTGAATGACAAAACATTTGAATGATGTTTGAGCTACTACTTATCGATATGTGGTTCTAAGTTAATAAGAGTTCATCTTAAATGTAAAAACTGTATTTTCCTTCTTCTATTGAACTATAAAAAGTTTCACAGTGCAGTAGGTGAAGAATGGTGATCCTCAAATGGGCTTCTGGAAAGGACATGTCAGTCTGTATCACAAAATGCACTGTTTCTACCTAGTTTTTAATTAGGTTGGCACTGAGCCTACATATATGTGTCTGAAAGAAGGTCTGTATCAAGTGATATTGCTGTATTCTCCCCCTGCAAAAGCAACATCAAATTTATTACAGCCAGATAAAAGGTGAAAAGACCATTTTGCCACTTAAGAATTCCTAAATCTTTTAATAGCTAATTTGTGCTGTTAAGCACATTATTTAAAGAATGTAATTAGACTGAATTATTGTTATCTCTGTGTTGAAGGTGGGAGAAGATGAGGTGGTAGGAGGAAGGTTTGACTTTCTGATTGTTTAATGTTTTACAAGCTAAGTATATCCAGAAGGAAAATCAAAATACAAATGTGTGGTACTGAACTTTACTCCTTAAGTGAATTTCACTGTGTAACTTCAAATAAAAATTGCTGAAATTTTATTAAGTAAAGCCTTTATTTAAGCATGTATAAAAAATATTTAGAGGTGTTTTGCTGCAGTAGCATCCATGCCTGAGTCATGTCCCATGTCAGTGAAGTAGTGCCGAATTCTAGTAGAGAATATAAATAAAAGAAGTTGTTTGTATATTTTTATCGTTACTTTAAAAATTAATGAATGCTGTTACCCCAGATTCCATTTTGTTTTCTTTTTTTTTTTATAATCATCTTCCTCTTCCCCATTGGGAGGAGACAATTTATTCAGTGGAGCAATTGCTGGGAGTGACATTGATAAATCACACTGTAGAAAAAAGTGGAAATAATACATTTTCATATTTTTATTTTCAGTGTTTCTTTTGTTTTGGCATTTAATTTGTTTTCATAAATTATAGAATAAGGAGAAACAGTCACAAAACATTTAGAGACCAAAATGAAAACTTATTTATTAAGCTTTGGGTTTAATAGTAAATTTCAAACAAAGCAAATTTTGTCATTTTTCATCAGTTTTGTCTGTGAAGACAAACTGCAATAAGGAATGCAGCTGTCAAACTACAGCCATGGACAGAAAGTTCTGAAATTTCTTGTTTCAGCAGGAGTAGTAGCAGCATCTGAATAATCTTTTCAATATCTTTCAAGAGGAAAGAGAGTAGATTTAGATTAGACATTAGGAAGAAGCTCTTCCCTGTGAGGGTGCTGAGGCACTGGCACAGGGTGCCCAGAGAAGCTGTGGCTGCCCCATCCCTGGCAGTGTTCAAGGCCAGGTTGGACACAGGGGCTTGGAGCAACTTGATCTAGTGGAAGGTGTCCCTACCCGTGGCAGGGGGTTGGAACTGGATGAGCTTTAAGGTCCCTTCCAACACAAACCAGTCTGAGATTCTATGATAAGGTAGAGCTACAGAAAGCAGAATTTAGCATAACTAAAATCTGCTTTAACATAAACAGCTGCTTCAACACCTTCTTGTTACTTACTGTTTCCGTACAAATGCAAATGAGACTCAAGAAATGCAAATGATCACTGCAATATCACATCCTAATAGTGTGTACTCAGTAGAATTATTTAGTTACATTTATATAAACTGCTTTGAAAGAAATAAAGTGCCCAGGAGCTTTCAAACAGAAAGATGATGGTTGAACTTGAGGTCAGCTGAATCAGATTTTGGCAGTGGAAAATTTGATAATTACAATTTTTCAAACTCTGCTAGCTGTAGTAAATAGGAATACAGTTTCCTTAAAGGTTGTTAGAAACAGAATGTATATTTTCTTCAGCTGAGAGAATACTTTGCGTACTTTGCGTACTTTTGCTTGTTTCCTAATACTAATTCCTGATAGCAAGTTCTAATTTCTAAATTTCCTATTTCTTTGTTATGTCTAATGTACACTATTTATTTTTAGAAGTGGCTTAAATTGCTGCTTGTAGAGTTGGTTATGATGTTATATATGTTTTATAGGTTAGTTCCTCATGATATCTTCTGTGATGAAAGGTACAGATACAGCTTGAGAGAAACTTTGTCAGCTGGTCCTCAGCAGCAGCTTCTTGCTGTCTTTATAGGGCTGACCTTCAGAGAGCTGTCTTGCAAGGATCCAGAAAAGTCCCTTGGCTTGCAATTATATATACCAGTGTCTGAATGGAATATTTGGTAAAGGCACTTCCAATCTGGAAGATTTTGACATTCACTTGTAAGTCTTCCTGCTTTCACTTCAAATATATGCACTTAAGAAGAAGTTAAAATGTCTCAAAAGATTAATAGTACATTAATCAGTTGAACTGATGCAATCTATAGGCATGCAGACAGCCACAGTATGAATACGTGGGGTGAAAAAACACTTCTTCGATCTGACATAATGAGATCTTGTGACCTTATGTGCTTATGTCATACCAGTCACTTTCAACAGGGAGACTACAGTCCCTGCCAACACTAGTAAATTTAAACCTGGTTTACTAGTGAGTGGATATTGTTATAGTTTGGGCTCTGTCTGTCTGTGTGAAATGAGTAAATAGGTCTCAGCAGAATTCCTCACTGGCAAATATCATTAAATAATACTGACTTAGTTCACAGTGATTATTCCCTGTTGATTGTATTATTAGAACAGCACACATGAAGAGTTAACTATCCTTTCCACCTCTAAAATGGTGCTTTAAAAATGAATCTAAAGTAAATTGGCTGGGTACTTGGGGAAAACTTGTCCTGCAATTGCTTGTGTTGCTTTTAAGATCCAAATTCTCCAGAATGGTTGAACCAGCTAGAAATAAATTCTCTCTGACAACAAAATTTTAGTAATGGGGGAAAAAAGAAAACTACAACTCCCAAAATATATCTGATCTTTACTAACAGGCTGCCAGTACCTTAATGCTACCTACAGGGAAGCAGAGACTGACCACACTAACCAAGAGAGGTCTAATTGGCTTGTCATAAAATTTGAATGTGTCCCATTCTATTTCCAAACACTTTTTGGAATTCTTGTTTGAAAAGTTGCCAAGAGGAAATGTGACTTCTAAAAGCAAACCACTATTTCTGTTGAGTATACAACTCAAAATATTTATTTACATACGCCAGTAATGTCACAAGCTACATATAAAGTGAGGAGAGAGTTCTCTTTATATCACTTTCCATATCTCTAACCTGGATGCTCAGAAGACCTATTGAAACACACCACAGCTGCCTTCCTGCCTGTGGTTCCTCTGCATGGAAATGAAGGGCCAGAGATAGAGAAAGTTTGGTACATGCCTGGATCTTGCCTGATCTTTCTGTTGGTCTTTTACTAGTTACTAGATCTGTGAACCTTTCACGTGTTTGAGGGATGTTGCTGGTTACTTGTTATTTCTAATAAAGTAACATGAGTAGGGTAAATATATAGAGCTGACCTCAGAAATCTGCAGCCTTGAAGAGAGACATTGCTATAATGAGATGAAATTGCTTGCTTTCATTACATTTCATGTCACTATTTTCTGACTCGATGGCTTATATTCTACTTTTTTCTACCTGCATGTGATAAATGAGTGTAAATGTGCTTAATCTGTTTTGAATTCCTATATTAAACCTTACAGGCTTTATCACTTCAATTCATGGTTTTTTGTTAGGACAATAAAATTGGTATTAACTATATGAATTGATTTCAAGATTAGTGAGGTTTTTTTCTTTCCTACTAAGAAGCATGAAGTGGTATTTGGTAGAAATATTTTTGACCTTCACGGTTTTCTTTTTTTCTTAGTAACCTTTATTACTTTAGCAGAACCACTGCTGAGTTTCAATTTTGCTTTCAGTAGCATAGCCCTATTCACTGAACTCCTATTTTGGAAGAAATTGCATTAGCATTATTTCTCTGAGAGGCAGAAAACTAATAATTGCCTTTTAAGTTTTAAGCATGCTTTTCAGTATGGCAAAAATTGGAAAATTAATTGAGTTTTTTCTTAAGATGCCTGTCAAATTGATGAAAACAACAATTGCCAAGTGAGGTTGTCTTCCAAAACCTTCTAAGCAGCTTTCTATGTCTGCAATTTTTTTTTTTTTTGGATGAGCATATCACATTAACTTTGCTGTTTCTTATGATCCTTCTGGAACAGAAAATGAGTTTTCTGTCATGGAAGTTGTAGTGTATTAATGGACATGCTTTCTGGGTGCCATTGTGTAGCACGAATAGGAAGAATAGTTGGGGTGAAGATGTAGAAGTGTTTAAAGAATAGCTCTTACCCTTGCAAAGTGTTTGGACAACCTGTGAAGTTTCTCTGACTTTCTGCAGTTAATACAACTGAAATGATCAGGCATAACTGTGAGAGCTCAGAAAGGCTAAAGTATGCCTGGTATGTGGACAAGTTGGGTCCTCTTTTTGGCTTAGCCGTTTATTTCCAATCAATCTCAACTAAAGTGCTTCAGGACAAACTGAAGCCAAAACAAATTGCATGAACCCTACTCGAACATGCTTTGCTTCTTTGTGCCATCTAACCCCTAGTCTTTATTTCCCATGTGTGAATGGGAATGATGTTATTTCCAACACTTTTTCCCCACTCAGTATTCTCTGTTTTGATTGTCATTCTAAGCTCTCCATAGATGTGATTGTCTCTCACAGGTTGCACATAGACTGACAAAGGCATTACATGCAGGAGGTCTTTGACCGTGATTGGTATTTCTAGATGCTACGATAGCTGTATATTGTAAAAGCTACTGATACTTATACAAAGTTCCCTAATCCAACAGGTATTTTTCTGCTGCAGCATTCACAAAAATATTGCAATGTTGCAGATGTTTACTGCAGGACAAGATTCTGAGAGCAGAGATGGGAGCATGGGAAAACAGGAAAGAGAAAGTGATACTTTTAACTGAAACACTTTCAAATTAATTCATGTAAGCCTTCTTAAATCCACCTCCTGTGTATCTTGTCCACACATAATCCTGTCTGCATAAATAGTTGATTAAGAAAAATCAATGTTGTCTTATACTGTGTCTTTAGAAAGAGGAAGTAGTCTAGGATGTTTTCTTCTACGTGGCTGTAAGTCTCAGGGAAATCTGACCTTCAAACATGCAACAGTTAGCACACTCCTTTGTGCAAGCAAATTATTATTGTAACATCTAACTGAATTCATTCCCTTGACCTATGTAAAAGGCACTGGAAAGTATATTTTATTAGGGAAGGAGACAGTGATGTCAGTTCTCCTTGACTACTGCCCCACATTTATCAGCTGTGTGTCAAAGGCTAGTAATTAAGAGAACATATACAGAAGATTGCTTTCTGTCAGGTTTTTGTAAGTTGCTTGCAAGATGGAGACTTGACAGCTATTAAACAAACCTTGAATTTTTTTTGTTGGGTTTTTTTTTTGAGTAATCACTGTGGACAGCTTTGAAAACTCCACTGCTTTTCATTATTGCAGAAAGGTAGTAATGAAAAGGCAGAAAGAATTTTGCCCCTGCTGGGACGATATCCAGCCCACTAGAAAATGTTACAATTTTGCCTAACAGCATCACAAAAATGAATGAAAATGCACATAATAATTGGTTTCAGTAAATGGCCACCTGCACATCTGAACAAGTAAGTGTCAGTGTTTGCAGAGAGGCGCTGCAGATCTTTGAAAGCTCTCCTGACACCCACCTGAGAAGAATGAGACACTGAACTGCAGAGATTTAGAGAGGACTGTACGTTTGTAAAATACAACAACTATTGATAATGGTGTACTGTAGACAAATAAAAGTTGATGTTTATGGTCATGCTTGAATAAGTACCACCCATTATTTAAAAGTACTGTTGTTCCTTACAGATATACTGTACAGGTAGGCCAGGCATTCTGGCAGTGTGCTGTACTACACTGGTACGCATTTAAAATCTGCCACCTAATTTGGAAGGATCGTCAAGCTTAGCATTGCAAATTGGGTATCAGAGACTTGGCTTGTGTAACTGATCAAAGAAGTAATCCCTACAATGGAAGAAGTCTCAGAGGAGATGGCAAGGACGATGTATCCATAAACCTCAGAAATAATGTAAAGTGTGAGTGACTGGCCGTTGCGAAGACACTTTATCTCAACAGAAAGGGGACCAGAGGGTGGCCTTTGTTTTAGATAAATATGTTGGTTGAGACGATCAACTGATTGCATGTCAGTTGAGTGCATCAACTGGTGGCGTAAATGACTCAGTCTAGCACAGAGTATAAAAACCAAACCAAGGACTAAAGGACTTTTGAAGAGAGGAATGGGCTTGGGCTGGTTTAAACCCATGTATTCCTTTCAGTGGACAGTCAGTGTTGTGATGGTGAGCATGTGTTGCGTGAAAACGTAAAATAATTTGGCAGAAAATAAACCCCCTTGCTTTCCAGCTGGTCCTCAGATATTAGAGGGGTTGGGTGCAGCTAGGCTTAGATTCTGAGTGTGCCCAATTTGCCACTATCAGTCCGGTTGCATTCAATATATTGAATAATCACGATTCCGGATGCACTAATCGTGCACTGCACCTTCAGTCTAATCGTGCTCACGAATTAGCACAGCCATGCTGAGGGTGCTGGTCGCGTTCAGTGAGAGATTTACGGTTAGCTACTTAAACAGTGCAGTTTATTAAAGCAACACATACAGGTTCTTGCAGATTGCCGGTGATAAATACACTGTCTGCAAAAGCACTTGCAAATAATAATGCATACAACCACGCGACAAAGTTATGAATAATACAGCCTGGCTTTAAAGTATAAAAGTAAAAAGCAACTCTATATAGAGATTCCTAATTTTCCCTGGGAAGCACTGGATACAGTGCAAGTCTTACCCAAAGGCATCCCTATGGGTGGGAAGAAAGGTCCAGCCTGTCGACCGGTCCCAGGAGTCAAAAGTAGTCAGCTGATGGGGTCTTTCTCGGCTCGTCCACGATGATGTCTTCCCTAATGCCCCCCACTTTTTGGGTCATTTTTATACTATTTTTCACTTTCAAGGTGGAGCTTGATTGACTCTAGTCATACATACCTTTATTATTATTGGTGTAAATTTTCCTCGCTTCGCTTTTAAAAGTATATGCCACAAAAAATTCAAAGAGCATGCTCAAAGAGGGGTGGTCTCACTTTAGCGGCAGGTAGCATTGGAGGTGGAGGTGTGTTTTCGTATTAAAATGCATTATAATGAAGCAAAGTTCACACAAAGGACAGCATTTTGTCAAAAGATGACAGACCGCTGGCTCAGGGCAGCAAGTATGCAGCTTATCAATTTTAAGTACCACCTAGTTCCCATTTCTGCTGGTGTTGGGACAGAGCTTGGCCACAGAATCTCTGCTCTGCTCCATCCTCCGTCAAGCAATGTTGCCACGGGAACCGCTGTGGAGTGAAATCCTGGCATACCACGTGCAGCTGCATCTTACCCTGGAAGTCTGTTTTTCCTTTATGTGTGAGCAATGCTACATTTTTAAATATAAGTTTAATTTCTAAATCATACTCAGTAGTTATTCCACAGCATGTTATAGAGACTGGTGGTAGGGTTCACATGGGTGTTGCTATTGAACTGTGTATTGCAATTGTTATATTTTGCTTACACTTGTATCATGATTTCAGTACCACTCTACTAAATCAAAAACCCCATGTAACTTCAAATATAATAAAGTAAGTAAATCTGATACTAAATGTTACACCCTCAACAGATGGAATATCTGGAAATACCTGGTCAGAAAGTATTCAACTCCAGAAGCTTGGAAAAACCATAGCTCTAGTCTTAAGAGCTTATATTTAAAGACAAGTTTATATCAGCAAGTAACTCTTGCCATCTGTTTTCTAAACCTTGAGAAGTCTAGATCTGAATTTCATGGGTCAAAGCTGTTACTTCATATCAAATTCTCATCTATCCACCTGCATCCAAACTAAATTAACAAATGAAGTGGCCCAAAGAGAGAAGCTAACCTTTGCAGATGTGTTGTCAAAGTGGAGGTTAATCAGCCTGTGGCACTCTACCTGACTTGCTGTTTAAATATATATCCCTTGCTGCACGTGTCATTTGTTTGATGCTGAGGCTGTGTGGGCATAGGGGATGCAGCCTAATCTGAATTTGGAGCTGGAAGAGAAGGGAAGCCTATAGACGAAGTACTGAAGACAGTATCTTCAGTTGCTCTCAGACATTACTATATGCCCAGCCCACTAGCCCAACTGGATGCCCCCAACTGGATGAACACTTTTTGTGACCTTTTGGTTCAAGCCTTCCTCATTCACAAACAAATTGCCTACCTTTGACAGTCCAGGAACTCGCTTAATATAAACCTGTCTTCATGAAAGAAGAACTAGGAGTCTTGAACTCCATTATCTCAAATGGTTCTATGATTTTATTAGTTTAAAGGTATCCATTAGATGAGAACATTTTCCAATGTCCTGTTCCTACAGTAAATTTACTTCTGCTTGCTGCTTTAACAGTGGATACATCCTGAAGAAAAATACATGCTTTAGTAAAATTATATTCCACAACTGATTTCAATAATACAGACTCTATGGTATAGCTTCAAATAAACACCCGCATGTACAAAAATATGTTTTAAAGACATACATTAATGATGTGCTAGATATCTGAAAATATATCACATAATAGTCCACTGGTAGTCAGTCATTGGCTAATGCCATATCTGGACCATGGTAAGAAATTCAAGGGACTGAAAAGATTTCATAAAGTGTTGTTACCCACTTAGAGAGACTTTTTAATAGCGCATGATCCAGAGTCCATCATATTGTGGAAGAGCTTCACCTCAATTTGAGAGCTCTGGCTGACTGTTCCAATGTTCACACAGAAACAAATTGCTCAGATCTGCTCTTGCCTGGAGGACTAGAAGTTAATTAGATTGGGACAACTGGGATTGCCTACAGCCCTATCCCTGCATGTCTCTAGATGTGAAAACATGTCATGTACTTTCAGCTTTGCTATCAGGAGCACTTGGTTGGAAGATCTTTCAGAGCGATAGGCTTGACATCTGCAGAGAGTAGGTATTTTCCTTTCAAGCATCTGGTCTCAATGATGATATACATCTGCAATGCTGCATGTTGATCAAGCCCTGATGATTTGGCAGAGCAATGTTAAAAAATGCTGCTCAGCCTGTGAAACTGGAGTCTGGCACTGGGAAAACCGGCTCGGTGGTTGGAAAACTTACTCGTAAACAAAGACTGATTTAAACTGCTTTGACTTAAAAGTATTGGTGTTAAATCCTCATTGATGTGTATGTTGTGGTTTTAATTAAGAGAAGAAAACACAATAACCTCTCTGATTTAATAATGTTTCTAAGTCATCCCTAGAAATTTTGAACTGTGTTTTTGCTACTTTAATAATAGTCATTTTCACATTATTAAGCACAACATGGTACAGAGAATTTGAATTATGTGATAATCTTTCCTTAAAATTCAATTTAGTGGCATAATGTACAGAATGGAAAACATTTTCAAGTTATGGTTTTCAGGAAAAAAATTCAAAAAAGCTAGTTGATTCTTCCCATAAAAAAGGAGAAATATAACAGTGTACTCATTGTACATTGTGCCTGTCAGATTCGGCAACAAAAAGGTGATGGTGGTTTTCTGCCCAGACCAGAGTGATCTTAGAAAGCAGAAATGCCAAATGAAACTAGGTCTGAGGCCTGGAGCAGCTCTGCTCTGGAGCCAGGCTGAGAGAGCTGGGCTGGGTCAGCCTGGAGAAGAGAAGGCTCCTTAAGAGGAGACCTTAGAGCAGCTCCCAGTGCCTAGAGGGGCTACAAGAAACTTGGAGAGGGGCTTTGGACAAGGGCCTGTAGGGACAGGACAAGGGGAATGGCTTTAACCTGCCAGAGGGGAGATTGAGATGAGCTCTGAGGCACAAGCTCTTCCCTGTGAGGGTGCTGAGGCGCTGGCACAGGGTGCCCAGAGAAGCTGTGGCTGCCCCATCCCTGGCAGTGTTCAAGGCCAGGTTGGACACAGGGGTTTGGAGCAACCTGATCTAGTGGAAGGTGTCCCTGCCCGTGGCAGGGGGTTGGAACTGGAAGAGCTTTAAGGTCCCTTCCAACACAAACCATTCCATGATTCTATGATTCTAACTGTGTGGGGTTTTACCTGATGACACCTGTATAAAGCAGCCTGTGCCTAAATAGGAAGACATTTCAGAAAGGTATCTTTGTCATATTCTTTGGTCATTTCTTACAATGGTTAATGAATATCATTACTAAAAATAGCTACAGTATAAATTCCATGTGCCTCCCAGCCATCAAGTCTTGCTTTGGATATGTCTGTTATATTAAAAAAATTACTACTTGTGATTTCAATGTGAAGGCAGTTGGGCACCATGGTGAAATTACTCTTGATTTATCCTGGTACAAGTGGCACAAATATTCCAGCCTGCAGTACAGTCATTAGTTTTTATAGCTATCAGTACAGAATGTAACCAGAAATTTAACTTTAACATATTTGATGGAATCACACATGCTAAAAACAGAAATGAGTGGGCTCAGCTCGGTCATGTTCCAAAACATCAACATGTATTTCAGCTACTGACTAACTTGAGGGCACAATTGTTTATATGTTGGATTTGGCACCTTTACATTTTAATCATATCAGACTGCATTGATTATATAAGAATCATAAAAAGGATTTCCATATACTTTGATGGTAGTGATATTAATAGCTATTATTTCTTTCATTCCAAGTGATTTGGGAACTGTAATTCTGCTGTGTGCATGATGTTGACATGAAAACAAATAGGCTGATACAGAGATTTACGAATTCGTGTCATATATCCCCAATGTACTGCTCGTAGATAATATTAAACTTCAATATAGAACTTTCAGCTGAATAGAAGCATCCATTTTGAACATAACTATTTTAGTTACAGTAATTGTGTTATATTTTAAATGTTACAGTTCTTGTTAAGTAAGAAAAAGGAGTGATGTAGAACATTTGTTTTATTTTGGTGGAAAATGCAGAAAAGCTATTGGAAATTCTTGAGTCAATAATATGCGAGATTTCTCGTTCCCTTATAGGTTTTGTAAAAACCTATTCACAATTGCTGTATATGTCTTGGCTTCTCTCTGTAATTGCAGGCTAATATAAAATCCTTGCTTGTGAGTTTTTTCTGGAGCATAACTGAATTTCAGATTATTAGCTTTTGTATTCAGACTGTCAAGTGCTGGAGTCAGCATGATGACTGTAAATGAATACAGATAAACAGATTGGTAATTTAGACTATATAGGGTTGATGTGATTTTCATGTATGTGAATTTACCTGTGTGTTTTTTGCATGATTATTCTCCTGAGGTTGCATCCTGTGATAACTGAAATGGACAAAACTAAAATTCTGGATTAAGCTTCAGTAGATCTTTTAAAACTCAACCTTTTTAAAGCCAGAACTCCTGACCTTGAAGTTGTCTGAAATGTGCCAGGTTTGTTTTGAATGCCAGCACACCACAGCATGCAGACATGCTTATGCTCAATTTCATCTTTTGGTTAGTTGCTTACAAGTTAGTGCTTGCGGTAAGGAATAAAAATCCTCACCTGCCAAGCCCTTCAGGACATAACACGTCTCTGTTTTCAAGGACAGTATCTGGCTACACATAACCTTGAGTTGGTCTCCAATGTTTGAAGTAACTAATCATAAGGTTGTCTTAAGAGTCATAACTAATTTGGAACAAGGGTGACCTCTGCCTTTTTAGGTAGATAAAAGAGAGCAGAATGAGGGCCGTCAGCTTTCTTCTCTATGAAAACATTATAGAAGGGCATGCATGAGATCTAGGCAGGCTTTGACCTTCTGGGACTGTCGCTGAGACATTATAGCTCTTTCACCTTACAAAATGTCTATTTTCTAGTGTTTGCCAGTTTTGCTTGGAACATCTGCATGAGAGTTGGGGCAAAATGATCTTGTTCTGAGGGACAAATCCACACCTTAGCACAAGGGAAGAATGACAGAGCAAACAATGTATATCCTGTCCTTACCCTAGAAAAGGAGTACTCTGAGGTATGGTATGTGGAAATATGGACCTATCATTCATGTGGAACAGTTGCCAAGAGTAAAGATTAGTGGTATTTTTCTATCACTAGTATTAGTAATAGGACAATTCTGCACTTTTTTGCCTTTCTTTGCCTTTTATTTTTCAGAAGAATGTGCAAGTTTGTGATTTCTTGCTGTCCATACAAACAACATCAGCATTAACATCCATATTTCAGGCAAGCATGAGTTCAAACCTACATTCTTAGTCTATCCCTGAAGTCATGCACGTGTTACAGACCATGGGCAATCTCAGCACCTGCAATTTCTAGTTTCCTTTGCATCTCCGCAGTCTTAACAAATAAATCCTGTCTCAGTTGATCTTCCCAACTCTATAAGCAATTAATTGGTCTTTTAAATCTCTTTAAATCTCTTTCTCCATGTTATACTACCTATCAACACCTAAGCGTTTTCAGTGGTTAAAATAATAGAACCACAATAATTATCCCTTGCAAAGAGTTGGACATAATGAGTAGGTTTTACATGCCAGAGTCTATCTGCAAAATTATAAGTATCAGGCTTTGCTACAAACAAACTAAAGAATACTTCTGTTACTGAAACCATCTTGTGGAAGGGAAGTATCTGTAGGGAGAACCTGAAGCTACTGTCTGCATAAGGCCAGATTGCTCATTCTTACTTCTCTTAAGCTCTCCTCTTAATAAGGATTCAGTTTAGAAGATTATTAGGTTTGACCATATGGTACAAGAAACAACATGAACGATGAAAGGACCACCATCATTTCACCAGGAAGTTCTGCTGCCTTGTGAAGGCTTTGTCTTTTTGTGCAAAACTTCTCCTTAGTGACTTATGAAATTCTTGCTGCTTCTGATGTCACTGGTACTTTGTCAACGTCAAAGTATTTCCTGCAAATTAAGTACTTTCCTAATCCTCATGCTGTATTATTTTTGCTTTCTCTGAGAGTTTTGTTGTTGTTCTTTCCCTCCCTCCCCTTTTTCCTGACTGTGTGTTCAGATACTTGGGTTGTCAATAAATGTCTGCTATAAAAAATAATTTAAAAGATGCTAACATGATTTCTGTGTATTATAAGGAAATAGCTCCTGCATCTACATACCAGTCCGGGCCTTCTCTTACTAGTTGGAGACTTGAGTCATTAGACGTGGCTGGAACAACACTCCTTTGAGTGGTTTTTGCCTGAGATCTCTTTTAGTTGAACCTTCTCTTCAAATTTGTAATTCCTTCAGCTGTGTGCATGGAAATAGAACACATCTGGCTTGAATTTTTATCAGTTCTTGATGGTCAGAAGAGATTCTGCAGTAGCTGTTAAATGTGGGGATATCCAGGAATTATAGTGTAAATTTTTGTCCTAGGAGTCCATGGTTAATTTCCTCATCCTTTGAAGCTGGTGCAGAGCTCATAATTGGTTACTCTTAAATGTTTCTAAATCTTCTAAATGTTTTGGGGATGTACAAACTAAGAAAAAGATCTCCATTACTAGAAAACTATATTTTAATGCAATGCAGTGTTCGAGTCATTAGAAGCTAAAAGACCAGGGAGGAGAAGATCAGGTGGCGATTCATTACGACTTGAATGGAGCCCCAGGGAACAGGGGCTGGTTTCAAAATGAGAATCAAGAAGATCTGGTATGTTTGGCAGCAGAACTGAGCCATTTCAAAGGTTCAGTTGTGTAACATGCTGTGGATGTAAAAGAAGGTAATTTCAACAAAAAGGAGAGCTTATTAGTGATCACAGCCTGGGGTAGGAATGTGAGTGCCCTCAAGTGTGGCAGTTTTTTGAAGATTTAGAGTAGTAAAATATTTAAAATCGGTATGAAAGCTATCATAGATCATCGAAGAGTTAAATCTTCAGGATGGTAGATATTAGGAAAAATAATGCTAAATCTGAGAGAAATAAAATTCCCCTCTAAACCAAAAAGCGATTCAGAAAAATCTAAACCATTTCAATAATTGGACTAAGACAAATATACTAGTTGAAACACCTGAACAGAGAAAAGATGTAAAAAGGTAGCTTAAATCTTTACTTAGACAGGTAGGTAGGATGTATGATTGATACGTTAATATTTTTTGAATTTGCAGATAAATCAGATGAAATATCAGCTCATTTAATTTAAACT
Organism: Strigops habroptila; assembly: GCF_004027225.2. Taxonomy (NCBI): domain Eukaryota; kingdom Metazoa; phylum Chordata; class Aves; order Psittaciformes; family Psittacidae; genus Strigops; species Strigops habroptila. The sequence goes on from NC_044281.2 coordinate 77,112,486, forward strand.
GAGCACTTTGGAGTTTTATAACTATGAACATACATTCAGTAGAAGATGGATGCTTAAGAAAAAGCCCCAAGAACTTCTTAGAATAAAGAGGAAATCCCCCAAAACACTAAGCAATCAGGAAGTGGAGAAGGACATTACTTATGTGAGACAAATTATTGATAGGCCAATCTCTGCAAAAGCAAATTTTCAAACTTAGATGCTATGGGGACAGAAAATAGCTTATTAGGTCTTAGACAAATGAACCAACATTTTATTGCCAAGGAATTACATTTTTGTCTGCTGAGACGCAGAAGTGAATGCATGACAGCATTTTAGGTGGCCCATGAAGTGCAGTCAGTCATGTTTTATAGCTTGCTATGTGGATACCTATTGCTCTGCTGGCCATGGGCTAGTGGAAAAGGTGAACTAGATACATTCCCATTAAAAAAATTGAGGAGTTTAAAGAGCAGAAATGTATTATTTTTTCTTTTTCTAATAAATAGAAAGGTTGTCCTTGGTATGCAGAAGGAAAAAGGTTCTTGTGTTACAGAGAGCATGAACACGGCAAGTGGAAATGCCGCAGAATTTGCCACAGAGTGACACTGCTCTTTTCACAGTGTGATTTTTATCAATTCCTCTGTGCAGAAAAATCATCATTTGCTCAAGGAAAGAACATCCAAAAAAATAAAGCCTGTAAAAAAAAAAAATTACAGAGCAATTTTTTTTCACCATGCTTGAGATTTCCTTGATGTGTTATGCTGGGATTACTTCTGTGCTTTTATTGCAGTATGGGCAATTACTGTCATTCTGCTCAGAGTTGTTGCTCTTAGTACATCACTTCGGTGGCTAAATTAACAAGTAGTGCTGTAATGGACATTTCATTTTGAAAAATAATTTGAGCTCAGCCTAAGATTTAATGAACCATGTGCTGGAACTGTACATTTACTTACCTATTCATTTTCCCATCCTACACAGGCTAAGGAAATTATATTTCAAACCCTGAAATTTTAAGTACTTGTGTAATAACATTATTTAGCGTTGCAAAATATTCTTGTAATCCTTTGTGATTCTTAGAGCTTAATTAGTCTCTTCCAAACCGCTAATGAGAGAAGTTATTAACACCTGATTTAGACTACTCACATCTCCTTCTATCTTTATTATTTGCTCTTCCAGGGGGAAACCTACACTGGTGGAGTGTTAAAGCTCCTACAAGTAATGTCTTTAAAGAAAGAGAAGCTAAACTGGAAGGTTTGGGGCATGAAGGTATCGGTGCACAAAGATCTGTGATACCCAAGCAGTGCACTTGAACTTCCTGTGTTTCAACTCTGCATCATTAAATTGAGGACATATTACTTCATTTTCCTGCTTCTGTGCTGCCTCAATGTGTGATTTTAAGCCTTTTGAACTAAAGGCACACTGTGTTTGTTATAATAACTAGAACAGTTTGGCTGTGATATCATTTGCAGTTTGAAGGCTCTACTGAGAAAAAAGAGAAGGCTCTAACAGAGGAATAATAGTATTAAATCAGCAGAAATATGCTGAAATATTTTTTCCCAAGTGTTGCCTTGAAGCATGGCTTTTCAAGATGGTTGATGCCACCTGTTTGCACAGTCTGCAGGTTTTCAAAATATCAAAATCATTGTCTTGGACAGATTGTTTGTCGTTAGACCCTAAGGTGCAACTACAACCTCAGCAAGCTTGGGTTATGTCTCTCCACCACCAAACATTCAGACAGGGTTTTTTTTTGGGGGGGGGGGTTCTTACTTTGTAAATTTTGTATTTGTAATTTTTGATGAAATATTTTACAATATTCTTCTAAAAGATAGTAAAACAAAATACTGCAACAGCAAAGAGATCTCATTGGGTTCTCTAGTGACCTCTCACAAACACAGCTGCCCTTATAGTGAACTGAACCATATCCTCAAGCCTAATGCTAAAGCCTTATGTGTTCTGTTGAGATAACTTTGACTTAACTATAATATGTCTGACTAGTCTACATTCACATGAAGTGTATTTTATCCATATCTGAAGTTTTATAGCCATTGGATTTTTTTTGTTACTTAATAATGTATGTGCAACATCTCTTTAAGCTGCCTTGGATTCTGAGGTACCATTAAGATAGGAACAAATGGTGCACAATAATTTTAGATTTACAAATTGTTACTTGTAGATTAGTAGTGTTCTAGAGGAAATATTAATGAGAAGGTTGTGGGTTTTTTGTACATTTTTTCCTGATTTCCTGCTGTTCTCACTTTAGTGAAGTAATTTTATCGCATACAGAGATTTATTTATAAAATTTCACATTCTGGAAGAAAATACAGTAAAAACTCTTTGGAAAAAAAACAAACCCCAAACAAACCCAAACCACTTTGTATGAATAGTTCCTGAAAAGCCAATTCAGATCAAGCAGCTTGAGAGCTAGGAAGGTGCAGCTTGGCTCTTGTGTCTTTCTATTGATGTTCGGAATGTTGATTAGTGTTTAAAACCTCTGTTGTACGTCAGAATCCTTGATATCTCATGCTCCTTTGATCTCTAGAAAGCTTCTAACTTGAGGATAACTCATGCAGTTGTCTACAAATGTTATGAGATCTATTCTATTCTTTTTTTTTAAATGAATGCAACCCTCTTCCCCATGCAGGGATCAGGACTCAGTTGTGCTAGGTGTTTTACAATGCATGTTTAAGTTTCTGCTGTGACACTGTGATTGGTAAATGCTAAAATACTACAGAAAGAAATATGTATAGTTGTGATTTATGGCTTACAGTGACTCATGAAATTGTCAGTATTAATCAGCTTCAGTTAAGTGCAAAAACATATGTCTTCCTCATGAAGTTACTCACATTGTTAACATTCTAACTGCTCTAGTCTTAGATTGGGATAGATTGGTACTATCTGTTTAGAGTTAATAGCAAATGCAATTTTTTTTTAATATGTTTTTCAGGTTATGTAGCAGTTCTTCTTTAATTTAGTAACTTATTAAGCTATACAGGACTTTGAGACATGGTTCTCTTGGCTTTTCAAGGATATGTTGAAGAGAGTTCATATCTATTTTGAACCTGTATTTTGGCTAAAAACCCAATTTAATTTACCAAGAGTACATCATTAGTCAGCCAATAAAGCCCCCAAGCAATGACTTGTAGTGAGAAACAACCTGTCTTCTGCATAAATCTTAATTATCCACAAAGCATTACCCACACAGAATCCACCCAACTGGCACAAGATAGGATTAGATTCCAAAAGCTGAAAGCTGCTTTGCTTTCAAGTCAAACCTATAGGGAGAAGATAATAGGCTTTATACTGTGGCCTCCTGATTTTAGGGATTTTATGGTGGGTTTTATACTGTGGACCTTCTTAACTAGACACAGTGTCAAAGTACTTGAGAAATACAGGCCTTCAAGAGAGATTGAAGTGTAACTTCTAGCTGCTGTTAAGAGTCAACTTTCTAAATATGGAGTGTGATTTTGTGGCCAAAACCCACAACACCTATCAAAATGGAATTAAATTTAAATGTACTCAAGACTGACTCTTGCAGTGTACTTCTCAGCCCCCTCCTCTCCATCTGTAGCTGGTAGGAGTTGAGCTTACTGAGAATTTTGCTGAGAATGCTTAACACCTTGCAGATGTTTAAATTTGAATACCATTTTTAATAGGATATAAAGTAATGCTGGTTGGCTGTAAAATGTAATATATTTGAAAGTAATGTTGAAAGAGCTGTTTTAGACAAAATGTTGATTTTTTGTATTTCAGCTGCCTTTGAACTTCTTTAGATAAAATTTCCAAATCTGCAGAGTTTCTTGCAACTTTTTTTAATAGACTGGGTGCAAAGAAATCCTTAATGCTTTTTAAATCAGTGAAAGAATTATTTCAGGGATCATGTGAATAGAGAGCTGATCCTGAAGCAGGAAGAAGATGGTTGGAACTCTTGAGAGGTGGATGTGTCTGTACAGGCATGAGTTCAGTGTTAACAGCAGCATGCTAGTGCGTGCATCCTCTTTAAACACTTCTCTAGCTAACCAGGGAGGCAAGAAGTGGATGAAGAAGGACATAACTGGATTCCCACCTCTGCCTTGAGTATTTTAGGTAGCAGAACAACCTCAGAGGCACCGTCCCTTTCCAAGGCATCCCCTAGTTCCTTTCTCCTGTAGAGGAGATGAGAGCAAAGAGAGAATGCCTTTATTTTGTTATTTTCACAGTGACAGCAGTAACAGCTTGAGATATGCTGAATACAAACACTAATTTTGCAAAGGAATGGTTGATTTCATGTAGTGGCAATAGTAAATAAATCATAATAGGAAGGCATCCTCGGGAAAATAATTTTGCAGCTCTGTTATATAGTGCAACCAAAATGCTGTAAAGCTTTGTCCTAAGTTAGTAATTGGGAATATCACTGAAGAGTGGCAAGCATTTTTAAGGAAGATGGATGTTTGCTGTAAACGAGACATCATTTTATAGCTTGGAGGCATGAGTGGTCCCTTAAGTATTTGCTTTGCAAATATGAACCTGGGTCAAGAGGAAAGAAATTGGACTACAGCATGTGATGTATAAGGCTGTTGTCCCTGGTGTAAAATGCTTAGTGCTATTGAAAACTATATTCAAACAAATTGAGAATGCAAGACCTTTTACTTGCCTGAAGTTTGAAAGAAGTCTTTACTCTTTCCTTTATTTTCTTTTGTTTTCTGATGTCTGGTAGTGTAGGTCAGTAAATGCTTTAAAGTATGCACTGTACTAATGTTTTAAGGTTATGTTATAGTTAAGGTTTTGTCAAATGTTCCAAGATTAACCAGTGATTAAATTGTCCCCACCCTTAGTCTGTCAAAGTGAATGAAAGTTATTCTGTTGACTTTACTGGGCCCATTTTACTCAAGCATGCTCTAAAAGGGAAAGTGGATATCTAGCTCCTGTGCTTTATGGAGGTATTTCTAATGTTTTTATCAAACCTCTTTTTCCTACATCTAAAAGTCACTTCGTTCCATTAGGATGAGTTACTAGCAAATAGAAACATGACCAAGAAAAAAGTGTATTTACAAATGCATTTGAGAACAATAAAATGCTGACATTCACAGATCACTCACAGGTCCAGTGAGAGCAAATGCCCCAGAACAGCTCATTACACCACCAGAAATGTCTCTAATAGTGCCTACAGCTTTATATTGAAACTTGATTGAACCTGTTTCGAATAATGCCTTCCACAGAGAACACCAAGACTTCAATTTCGTAGAGACTTTGAAACAACTGCATTGGAAAAAACTCTAATTGAAGCTGTGAAAATTATATTGACATCATAGACACTCTAAGTCCCAGCTCTCTATTCAAGCTTCAGGGACCTGATTTTAGCTGCATATTCAAGTCCTCATCGTGTGATAATTTAGATAGCATCATGGGTGCTAGATGACTGCTTAAAAGCAAGCAGTAAATGAGCTTTTGGTAAAGGGTAAAGAAAGAGCAAGAACTCTATTTGACCTACAAAGCCAACTGGGATGCAGGGTGAAAGATGTACAAACCACTATACCATGGCACAGAGGACTTCTACAAGGTTGCAGCTCTTCCTTGCACATACGACATTGACAAATTAGTAAGCAAAACTGTAGAGCAAGGTGAGGCCTGACATTTTTGATCTGCCAGGACGCAACAGCCAGGCAAATTCAAAGGGAGAAGCAGCTTATGATGACTTGAAGAACATTTTGAGAGGGACTGTTTTCAACTTGCCTTCCCTTAGGACAGTGCAAATCAGTGGGATCTCCCCATCTTTTTGGACCATAAAATTCACATCTGGTTTATAATAACTAACTCCTTGTTTGTTGTGAGAAAAAGATGTAAAGGACCACAGAAGCATAAGCTATAACAAAACCTATTTAGGTCCTATGAATATTTTGTTGAAAAATTATTTGACCCAAGGTCTAAAATTAGTATTAGGTTCTAGTGGTTAAAAGCAATAGCCGCTGTAGCACTTTGAATTTGATTTGCAAAGTGTAGAGGCATGGTTTCATGGTAATAAAGAAATAAATGTATAGTTGTTTCAAATCATGACATTTTCAAGAGTAATTCTATTTTCTCAATGTGAGATAATGTTTTTTCATTGTCGTCTCTTCATATCATCACCCAGTGCTGTGTCAGGCCTGTGGGTGTCGAGATCACTGTTCTCTATTGAGTGTGAGAGATGAAAATACATCTTAGAAATCTTTTTCTACTCTCATTTCTGAAAGTGGCAATGACCAGTGTATGTGGGCTGTATCTCATCATGCTGCCTCAATTCAATGTCATGCTATTGAATGTCACAATGTCACAGAGTACTCCTTCTTAGCTCCTATTCCTGTTTCGGGACTATAGTAGAAATGAGCTATTCTTCTCTTTATTGAAAGAGATTAGAGTCTTTCTTCTCTGCTGAGAGACATCAAATGCAGAACCCCTTTTGTTAATAACGAAGGACATTAAAGGTAGGGTTGTGCAAAAACCAGAATAGCACTCAGTTCCACACGGACTGATACCAGGACCTTGCATCATTTCGAAAATTCCACCATTCCCATCATTTCCCTGTTGTTTCCTGACATGTCACTGCACTATAAGCTTTGCCAAGTGCTACTTGATTAGACTGTAGAAACTAGGGAGCAAGTTTCTGGCACATTATTTCTGGCCCATTCTGGCCCGAATTACGATGAATTATCGATAGCTCTATTTAGTTACAGCTAATATAGGACATGATGTTCCTATATACTCAAAAATTTCTGAGTGTTTCTAAGCTTAGAGGTATACAAATAAAGGCCTTGAAGGAAAGATTTGTGCATGGCTTCCTGTTCATATTGCCTATAATGGGATTAGCAGTGCTTTCATTTCCCTATTTAGAAGGTATCTATGTTCAGAAACTCGTTCTTTGTTATACGTCTTTAATATTATTCTCTTTTCTTATCTAGTGATTTCATTGACAGGGCTGGCTGTCACAATACTCCATACATTTGTGAAATTATTTTTTCTGAACACCACTCAGCACTCTGAAATTAAAATCATGGTATGAGACACAGTAAGACTAAAATGCACAGAAAACACAACTGATGGATAACTACTGCTACAGGAAGAACCCTCCAGTCAAAGGACCCATCCTTTGACTGCTGATGTCTCCAAGTGGTTTTGATTTCCTGCACAGCCTTTCCTGCACAGGAAGGCTTCAAGTGTTTTGAAGCCTTGTACAAAACCAGCTTTAATGAACGCAAAGAAAAACGCTTAAAAAGATTCAAAAGATTTTATGGTACTTGATGTGTCAATAAATTTGTCATCAAACCACTATAAAAATATAGTTTAAAATACAGCCCAAGGTTCATATCCTATGTTTTGACTTTTTTTTTTTGCCATTTCAATGGTATTTTTTTCAACGGTATTTTTTTCAACAAACTAAAGGTTAAAGCTCCTATTAAATTTGAATTCCATAAAAGAACCTTAATCACAGTGCTACTACTTTGATACTGCAACATAAATAGTCACCACCGTGACAAATTTTACATTGCTGCTCACTGAATGTTGCAGTTACTTATTCTTGCTAACTTGTTCTTATATTCTACTAACTTATTATTGTCATAATCTGGTGTTATCGAGGCACAAGTCCCATCACTCTTATTGTATTTCTCAGGGATGTTCAAGGGCCATATAAATCTTTTTTTAATATGTTAAGCTGGAGTTTAGGTTGCCTCCATCATGTATATTTTTGATCTATGGGCAACCACAAATCTCCTTAAGAACGATGTGCATACTAGATATCTATCACATTAAAGTGATGAACAATTTGATGATAGATGAAAAAGGCCAAGGACTTGCCATCATGTAAATGCTGGGATTGGAATTTAATAGTTTGCAGTCTCCTCTTTCCTTTCCACCCCCCACCTCCACAGAACAAGATTCAGTGGTAAGTGGAGAAAAATCAGAGAATCAAAAATACAAATGGAAAGCAACCAGAGGAATAATAAGAAACTCAATTTCTTAGGAGAAACTCAACAAATGGAATTTCTTTTTTTAGAGAATTTTTGGATGTATGGTTGGAATCACAAACAAGAAAACTGGCTTATGTTTCCTGTATTCAGCAAAAGAAGTGTTTGTATTCATGGGTTTTAAGTCAAATGAAAGGGATCAGATAAATATGATTCGCTTCAACAAAATATTTTCCAAATGAAACCAACATATTGTTTATAACTCAGCTAAGGCCTTGACCTGAAATATGTCTCTTCTTAGTGTGAAATTCCAATCTTACTGAAACAAACCCAGCTTTATAATTTTTATTTAATTTTGGTTTAATGTTTTATTTCAACAATGAACAGGCCTTTCTAGATTTATTGTATAAAATACAATTTTAAATTACTGACAAATGTTGCTACAAATGAAAAGAGTTTATTTCAGTTGCTTTGTACTTCAGTTCCCTAGACATTTAATTTAGGGTTGGGAACCTTATTGATATCGTTCAATTCCTGACAGTGTTCAAGGCCAAGTTGGACAGAACCTTGGGCGACATGGTCTAGTGTGAAGCGTCCCTGCCCATGGCAGGGGAGTTGGAACTAGACAAGCTTAAGGTCCTTTCTAACCCAAACCATTCTATGATTCTATGACTGTATTATATGACTATGTGCTCTTTTTCATCTCTTAAGACAGGAGAAAATATTTTCTAAATTTTCTGTTTACAAGACTGCTTGTTCCTTTGTGCTGATTTATCTTTAAGTTTACCTACTGTGGTTGTCTCAAACCAGATTCTTACTTCACAGGAAAAGAGGTGTAAAATTTTATGCTCAGGGAGTTGCACTTTCACAGCCAATCTCTGTGTGTTTATTGTATGGACAGTCTAAGGGACACAGATACCACTTGTCTCTTCCCTCATTTCAGTGCTTCAGTTATTGTTGCGATATCATGGAAAGTTTTGTTTCTTAGAAACTCGAGCCATATAACTTTTGAAGACACTTTCAGTTTTTCAGGATCCTGATTGATGGTTACTAACTTTATACCTGGTTCTGTAAACACCATGCTGGCATGTTTGCTCAAAAGAAGGACCTAATTTTTGCTTTACATTTACTTCAGTACCAAAAAAAGATTATATCCTTCAATATCAGGAAGATAAATGGGATAAATAGCTGCACCTAATATTTCCTGATTTTTAGTATCTAACAGAGATATGATAGCAAATAATAAGCTAATAACAAAAAACCCCAAGAAGATGACAGACGTATTGAGGTCAATGGGAAGACTAACAGGGGACTTGGATCTTTTCTAAATTAAAAATAATTGGCAAGTGTTAAGCAGTAGTCACCAAATGCCACAGCAGCACCTGTTAAACAAAAGACAAGGCAATATTACTGAGATTTTTTTATGTTTGACTCTTGTTGCTTATATAAATTTGAAAAATTGATTTCAGCTGAATGCAGTTATACCATGTTACCTTTCCACATACAAAAGGGAATGATTCTTAGAATCATAGAATAGTTAGGGTTGGAAAGGACCTTAAGATCACCTAGTTCCAACCCCCTGCCATCACTCTCACCCTAGACCATGTCACCCAAGACTCTGTCCAACTTGACCTTGAACATCCTGCAAGGGATGGAGCATTTACCACTTCTTTGGGCTACCTGTGCCAGTGCCTCACTACCCTCACAGTAAAGAACTTTTTCCTTATATGTAACTTGAGTCTTTGTGAGATATTATGTGTCGGTGCTTATTAGTGCTACTTGTTTGATTGAATTTGATTGGTTTCCTCAGAAAAAGTGGTTTCATTTTGTTTGTTTCTTTTTAACCAGTTAGCAAAGGATCACCAGATCACATACACCAAATTAATTGAACAATCAGAAAGAATGCATTCTGTAGCATGCTCTTCCTTGAATAATTAGATAACCTGGTATAACAGGGAATTCATAATTTCCTCCTACTTGCTATTTTAGTTAATTTTCTGAAGCAGTTCAATGGTACTGACTCTTTGCTAGGATGAACAGATCAAAACAAGGCCAAGACTGGGCTTGCATTGGACAAGAAAATAGACAACTGTATCTCTTTCTAATCAGATTTGCCCTATTTCCATTGAAAAAATATGAATTATGCCTCAGAAGCCCTTTTTGTTAACATTCCTGGGGGACAACTCTGCCTTTTACATCATGTAGGTGCTACTCAGAACAGCTCTGTGGTATTCTGATGATATTTTGATAGATTTATTTTGTTTGCATGCTCATTTTTGCCTCCATTGCTCTTTCAGTGGTGGTTCTGGATGCCAAAGGACATTTGATTTCCAAGATAGTTCAGTACGGATAATTGATATTATAGTGCTCTGCAGTTCCAAATTAAACCAGCAGGCATCAGAGTTTGCAGCTACCTAAATATCTGCCTGGTATTAAATAAAAAAGAAAGTAGGAGGCCAGATTCCTCTGTGGTTTGACTCTGCTCCTATCAGCTGCACTGACAGAAGGGACTGATATTTGGGTAATTTCTGTGGAGCAGCCTTCTGAACCCAGTGAAATCAAGGCAGTATTCCCAGCTGTTTCAGTGTGGCTAGACTTCTCCCAGATTTTCTGATCCCTCAGCCTTCAGTTCCCTACCACAGCCAATGTCCTCTACAATGTAAAATGAGATACGATGAGACTGACTGTAAGTGATGCTGACCCTGTGTTTGGCAATTGGAGCTATTTGTGCATATGCGATCTATTGATATGTGTGATGTTTTCAGGCCAAAATTTTACAGTCTTCAACCTGGAGCAAGCTGTGGTTTGTCACTGAGAGATGCTATGGAGTTTGGAGGCAAAATGAAGAGTCACAGTACCTCACAGTCTGCGATATGTAAAGGAAAACTGTAATTCTGCTTATGTTTTGTCAAGGTGTTACCATTGCTTCCTCCTTTTAAAGCATAGAAATAAATTATCTGGTTTAAACCCATGCTTCTTCCTTTGCCTCCTAGGCCTGACAGTTTTAGGCACCCAGGTGGTGTCTGACATCAATCAGGGCTCCTTCTGGAGCAGATTTCTGCACTGGGGGGAGTTCAAAAGCTCCTTTTGAAGAACATTTTCTTGTGGAGGTTCTTTGAAATTCCAAGGAATTAAAATGGTGAAAGGTGGTAAGGCGGTTCTGCTTCGTGAAAGGAGGCAGATGATTGTTTCAAGTACCCTTATTTTCATGATCTGTGGATTTTTCAGCTTGTGCATTGGCTAGCTATTGCTATAAAATGTGTTTTTTAAAAATGCAATACAAAGAAAACAAGGTTTTTTTTCAAGCTATGAAAAGCTGATAATAAAACCTATTAAAAGTTTTTCTGATGTAAGTATATTTTGTGGATGATGGGTTCTTGTTCTAGTCAGTACTTTGTTATTGGAAAGGAGTTATTTCCTGCAGGAAGATTTGTTAATCCACCTGCTTCAGTTGCAATAAAAGCTGTTTACAGGCTGTTTCTCATGAGGAGATAATGAAGGAAAGCAGGATTCTTCTTATTGATTGGTAATAACTATCAATAACTCTATTTTTTCATGCAGAGTACTGTTTATCCAAAAAACCTCAGTAAGATGGTAAGGAAATGGAAAAAAGAAAAGAATAAATGAAATTGCATAATTTCTGAAATAAGCACAAACTCATTTCAGTCCAAGCCCTGTAATTTTTTCATATCGTCTATTGGAAATGGACAGGAAACAGAAGGAAAATCCCTTAGCGTCTTCAAGATGTTCTTCAAATCCTTTCTTCTACAGTCAGCAGAAGTGTATCTCAGGGAAAAAACATAACTGTAAGTCAGGATATTATTTGAGGTGTATTTAATATAGTGTATATATATTACACTAAGTATAAATTAGTAAACATAATTAATCTGCAGCTTATTAAGATGCTATCTTTCACATAAGCTGTTATGTTTTCTGTGTCAAGTACTAATTAGGAGGCAACTAAATGTTCTTTTTGTTATCTGTTACTGGTAATAGTCCAGATTTCAGATTCTCTTACTATGTTTGGTCCAAACCTAATTAATTTGAAATGAAATTGTGCTGCATTCTTCTCTCCTGTGCCCAAGCCTAAGGTGTTGCCTGGCAAAGGCCCCCCCAAACCACAGTTGTGCTCCAAGACAGAGATTTTCAAAAACTTAGGGTCTATAGTTAATTCGACCTCTCAGGTCTTTGAAACTTGTTTCAGTTTCTGTTTCCAGTTTAAATGAGACTTCTCAAAGTATTCCAGGAAAAAATAGGGAAATATTTTCCCATATTTATTCCAGAATGGCCAAGTAGCCGGGTGCTCATGCAGGAAATCAAGCTTCATGGTCTTGGTCTGCTAAATTTTGGAGAGGCTTTGATCTTAATCTCTCTAGAAAAGGGCCCTCACTATCTGTGATCCGTAGTAAACCTGAACAGACTCTGCCACTGTCAGATCCCAGCTCCAATTTATTGTTTCTCTCTTTGGGCAAATAGTTGCATACTACTCTGCTGATCTGCTAACTGGTAACTTCAGCATTTCCATTGCCCCCTCCAGAACTGTTATGTTTTCTGAAATCAACTATGGAACTTTTTTACTTTGCAACTTATTCTGATGAGAAACTCCACCCTAGATCAGAAAAATCTGCCTGAGCAAAAACCTGTGGTGAAACCAATATCTGTGTAGAAGCCATACTGCATTAGAAGAAAAGAGACAACCATCTATTGGAAATGTTTTTATCTGTTCTATATATTAAAAAATGGTTTTATTTATGGGATCTAAGCTGTTTGGAGATAAGCTCTGTACTATAAAATTTTCTGTTATTTATTTGATTTTATGGACATTTCTGGTAGTGTTTATTTTTTTCTTAGTTAAAAACCCCTGTTGTTAACCTTCCATTTATCTCAAAGATCCTTCACAGTATTGTGCTGCATTGAATGCAAAATAAGTATCTGGTGTCTTACAAATCTACCTGAATTTAAGAAACCATGCTGTGTTTAAATGAACAAGTATTGCTATGTGTTTTAAAATAACTTTTAAGATCCTTTGAAGCAGGTGTGAGGGTTTCATTACTAAAAATTCCTTCCCTGTGTGATACAGCTAATCTACAAATAAAACATCTTACAATGTGGCCAGCTTCATCCTATAAATTTTCATAAGTTTAGCTTTGGGCTATTGTGAGTGTTGTTATCTCTTGAGCCAATCACATATTTCTCAATACATTATCCAAGTTGATATTCCAAGATTATCCAAACTAATATTGCCAGTGCTCTGAAGGTTTCTGTTCTTAGCCCTGAGTTATTTTCTGTCTATGTACTTTCAGTCTCATTATTAGACTCACTCTCTGTAGGTGGCAGCAAATATATTGTTCTGCTGATGCTCTTTCATCTTTAAAAACTTTTGTTCCAAACCTACCTCAAGGAATGTGCAAATAGGTATATCACTGCAGAGCAAATACTTAGCAACCACGTTGAGTTCTGGGTATGGCAGGAACACATGAATTTTCTGAAATACATATTCAGAGAACAGAATAGCAATAGATCAGCTGCCTGAGAGAAATCACTACATCAGTTTAGTGGTTACCATGAGAGCTCTCTGTGGCAAGGGAGGTACATCCTATCTCAGATTTCTAGTCTAAAACTACGAGCTCATCAGGGCCCTAGGGCACCTTGTTGTCTCTATAATGGCTCTTGCCAGCTCCCTACACAATCTCCAGAACAATCAAGGTAAAAGAAGGGAGGATAAGAAATAGGATGGCAGAAATGAAGTGCAGAAAAGGTAGGTGTGGATAAGGAATGACATGCACTTGGGAACGTTTTGCTGGTAAATTGCTCTGAAATGGCTGCTATAACTTAGCACAATGCTAAGCGGCCCTAAAGCAGCTCTAAATTTCAAGCAACTAAAGTTTTTCCCTAGGTTCAGCAATGTTCTGTATTTTCTGTCCCAGACGTATTGCTCAGAGCATTCAAGAGAAAACAAATTCTGCCTCTTATCCCTGGAGGTACCAACCTATCTCTAGAGTAATGCAGGGAGAGATCCATCTGCATGATGAACAGTTTTACTCTAATATCCTTCCCATTACCATCCAAATGGGCCCTCGCATTTTTCAAAACATTTATCCTCAAATGTCCTCCACTGGAAGTTATGTCCTGCTCAAAGGATCTTCTCACTCCATTACATTTCCTTTTGAAAAATATGAGGCTAGTTTCCTTTCCTGAACCAAATCCCCTCTGCTTTTCTCTGTCTTTGCACTCAGGGCTGCAATCCCATGCATATGTCTAACTGCCTTCCAAGATCCCAGACCTTCTCACAGCAACTGCAAACCCTGTCCCATGGACACCATGCTGTGCCATGGCAGATTTTCATAGGTATGTCCAAACAGTCAGCACTCTCCTTTCCACCTGCCTGATTCAACTGACCTCATGGAGTTCCTCCTGTTGCTATCAGTGAATGAAAGATCAAGATTTGTCCCTATGGTCTCATCATGTAGGTTGCTTTAAACTCAGTGAACTGATTGCAATAAAGCAGTCATGGTAATAGTATAAACCGTCCCACTCTCAAGATTTAAATGAAAAACTAGATAGTGAAGTGTCTGTGCAAATGTGAGCTGGGAGAACTGTTCACGTTGGCTAGCAAAAAGTTACTCTGACATCAATTGGAACAGGAATTTTGGAAGTCCTCACTTAGAAAGTAGGATTTCAATTTCAGAAGTAATTGAAACTGAATTGCTTTGACTTTGACCTAGAAAAACCCCCAAACTGGAAAGAGCAGACGATCCTCCTGGGACTTGGTAACATTTCACAGCAAATGAGGGTGTGACTCACGCTGTTTGTGAGGGCTGGATCCTGTGGCCTGCAAGTCTCAAGCTCTCTCAAGGCTAACTCCAGGCTCTCCTTCAAGTATGCACTACATAACAATAACAATGCCAGTGCTGCCGTCTAAAGCAGGGAGTTTTTCTCACCTCTGTTCTCTCTTTCCTTGTTGTCTGTACAGCATCCCACTGTGGTGCTGCTGTGGAGCACAAGGGAGGGAAGGTTGAGGCTTTAAGTATGAACTGTGGTCTATTGTTTTTAAAGTGCAAGGACTGCACAAGAGGAAAGAGAACAAGTTCCCATTTTAAAAAAAAAACCCAACCTTTTACCTAGTGTCAAGCAATATAAGATTTTCTTTTTTGTTCTCAGCTGCAGGGAATGCCTTGGGAAACAGAGAACTCAAGCTTTTAATTTACTTTCCCCTCAACTCTATGTACATTGCAGTGGAAGCAGACTAAAGAGCCTCACTGTTGGTCTATCTTGTAATTTTTCGTGTCTGAAGGAATTACACTTTACTGCTAACTGTGATACGCTGCTGCTTTGCTGTCTATTATCCTCATGAATAAATAAATTAGCAGGCAGAAGTTGAAAATAGGCCTCATTTTCATAATGTATAAAATCTACCTGCACCCTTCACACAGTACATTAATTAACTGAACTTTTACCTTACTGCTCATGAGTAAGCAATTTCCTTGTTTATTTTGTGATGGAAAGAAAGGACATGGAGAAATATAAGACTAACTTACAGCACTGTGCAGAAAATGGTCTGCTTCTACCCACTGGAAATACAAATGCTTCTCTATATCCCCAGTGCCAAATACTCATCCTGTAGCATACTTGCAATGAAGTGTGCCAACAGGAGCAGCTGTTTCTTCTGAATGTCCTTGACTCCTTTACTATCATAACTACTTAAACACTTCTCAGTCACTGAAAGAGATGCTGAAAATCGGTGCAGAAGCAGTCTCACACAGATTTTAATCCTATTTTCCTCCATAAGACCTAAGACTATATCTTCAGAAATTGTTTTCCAAAAGCTTCTTTTCTTTGAGAGAAGCTTTGGGTTTATTGGGAAGGAAATGAAGTTGCCTCCATCACATGGTAGCTGAACCTGCATTGAGCTCTTGTGTATTCCAGTGGTGCTCTACAAAACTTTCACTTGGTTTAGAAGAGGGGAATACCTTATTTGCTTCATTTCTGGTTTCCCCATACCTTTGCTTCAGAGCAGCCGGCTAGTCCTGATTTTGGAGCTTTTTTTGACTTCCAAACTTTCAATACTTAGGCCTAAACTTTTTTTGTTTTCTGCTGTACTTTTACTTCTTCTTTGGTCTTCTAGGCATATGTACAAAGAGATATATATAGTATTTATATACAGTATATATATACGCACACACACACTGTATTTTTAAAAAGTGTATATATACATTTTTATATATATACACATTTATGTAGATATGTACACCTAAAAACCTGTTCAGGACTGGTGGATAAGGGTTAGAGAGAGAGGGATGCTGCTAACTCCTTTCTCTTGGGAGAAAGGTTCTCTGTCCAATTCACATTATGTACTTCCTCTGCTCCTTGGAGCTAATGCCATAGTTTAATTGCATGCAGATTTCCAGAACTTGCACTTGAAAGGCTGCATCTCACCTAAGCAGGAAAAAGGCAGGGAGCATACTGTGAAATACATCAGAAATAGCAGTGGTATTCTTTTTTATACTGTACTTGCAGGCAGGTTCCAAATAAGAGCAAATGGGCCTGAGAATACTTCATGTGACAAAGCATGTGTGAACCTTCTCTTCCTTAAAGCAATATCTTAGCAAAACTGATCTAAAAGACCAAAAATTATTGGTAAGATTTTGAATAGAAATAGAGAACTGTATACAGTAAGCTATACTAGCCTAGTCTGGTGCATTTATTGGTCATCTCAGTTTTATATACACGTCTACATTCTAGTATTATTTAGTATGCTATGTAATATATATATAAAAAATAATAAAACAAATAAAACATAGAACAGTTGTATATAGAAAGGGGAGTCACTTGTAAATATACAGGAGGCTGGGATACAGCCCCGAGCACCCATGCGAAGGCTGCAGGTCTGTCAGCCAGAAAATCTTGAGGGGTTCTCTCAAGCTCTGTATGTGAAAAAGATTTGCATCACAGTGAAACTTGGAGCTTTCAAAGCCAGGAAGATGAAACAAAAGCTGTGCTAGCAGTGCAGAAAACAGAGTGTTTCAATGGTAAATCGCATTTGGGAGTTAGAGAAAGCAACAATTAACAAGGATGATCACTGTATTTATTCCGTTAAAGTAATATTTATTGGAGTCTCTGGGAACATTTTGTATTTGAACCAGTCCCTGAGATGTTTAGCCTGAAAATGAAAGAAAAATGGTTTGTTGTGAAATATAGACTTCTGTGCTGAATGTGATCCAAGATTCCACTGATAGTGTCAGACTGGTAAGCACCTCCTTTTTGCTGCTGGTTCTACAGCATTTGTCACTTTTAACACAAGTAAAATGTACTCAGAGAGCCTATTATCTATAAGCCCATCTTAAGAAGTTATTCTGATACTATGCTTGGAAGATGCAATGATAGCAATCATGTAGTCCATCATATTTATGGGACATATTTGGCACTGAATGTTACCTGTAAATTCTACCATCAGGGGAAAGCACATTGTGCAGCAACTAAATAGCAAACATCATAAAATGCTAAACTATTCTAGGAACAGGGCGTGACCATGTCATTCCTGGAGTGCAGGCACATAAAGTAGCTCCCACCTGGAAAACAATTGGACAATATAAATGAAAATGGTTTTAGAAAATATTAGTTGAAGTCAAGAGCAAGAAAACTGGACTGAGCAAACAACATTCAGGCAGCTTTGAAACTATTGGTTTTACTTTTGTGGTTTTGTGTGGTGGCATGAAGGGACTAACCTTCTGTAGAAATGAAAACAACTCAGGGATTTAAGTTCAGCTTTCTAGATCAGATTATGCCAAGCTCCAGTATGTGAGACTCAATTTGCATTTTTGTTATGAATACTTAGCTTCTGTGGATGTTTTCTGAAATTAATGACATTCATGTTTTCCTCATCTCACATTAATTTATTGCTGAAACTGTTAATGAATTTATACATTTAATAGATAGTAACAATTAAAGATAGTGATCAAGATCAGAAGGCATTTAGGCAGCAAGGCTTTTCAGTGTTCAAGCCCTGCTTCCTTTGCTTTTTGTTATCATTTTGTTGCATAATGTGATTAACACACTGACTCACATGATTTCCAAAGCACACAAGGAAAACAAGCTGATGTGAAAGACAGCACACGTAAAAGGAGGGAGAAGACATCTAGGATGACAGGACCTGTGTTGGAAAGCATCTCCACTGTTACCCTACAGAGTCAATGCTGTTGCAGGACTAGCGCCTAGTGTCTCTTCAGAAAAGCATTAGGATTCAACTTAAAATTTGTTGTGGTTTTTGTGCTGACTTTCCATGTAGAAGAGGCTTCTGGAACTACGCCTTGTTTTAATGATTAAAAACTTTCATATTCTGAATAAATTGTTCAGTTTATGTTCAAAGCCAGTTTATAGGAATTTCTTTCTTTTTCTTGTCATTTTTTTCATAATTTTCTAATGCATTTTGCCAACCTATTAGTCTATATGGCTCAACACACGTAGTTCTTACAGTATTTATTTATTGCTTAACCGTGCTTAAATTACCAACTTACATATTTATGTACTGATACCACAACATATGTACCCAACCTAGGTATGTGGTACCTAATCACACACTATTTCCCTCATCATAACCTGTCACATTAATTGTACAAGCAAGAATGAATTCAGTGGCTTCAGAGAAAATTAGGTATTACCTAATTTTTGAGTGCTTCACTTTGCCAGCCAAATAACTATAAAAGGAAGTTGACTTTTAATATACATGATTTATTGGAGTTCTTTGTGGTTAAAAAGTAGCTTAGAATAAATTTGAGTAGATACCATACTCATTATGTGTCATTACTATAAAACATGGGCATGCATTAGCTATAAAGATCGAGTTATTTTTATTTTCAAATCCATACACTCTGAAGGTGATGATCCGGCCTTCTTAATGTGAAACTATTCATTTTAATGAGCCAAGAATAAGGTGGAAATGGAATCATTACATGCACTTTTTGAAAGCAGAAAATCAATGAACTTGTGACAGCAGTAATCAAAGTAATGTCATAGCAATTTGCCTGAGCATTATTGCCAGGTTTTGATACTTTTCTGTAGTGCCAATGTACTCAATTTATCTTCTCTTTTCAGTCTTCTCTCTTGGACTGCTACAGTGATCTTGCACTTTGAGAGAAGAAATATGGGTGGCAACATTACATTTTTAACAGCAGTCTTTGCAAGCCACAGGTAAGTACATTTTTGCTGTACACTTGTAGGTGTTAATAAGATGCACATCTACCAATGTACTGCAGATCTGTCCTGTTGTGGACACTCTTTAATGATCCAGCTATAAGATGTATCATGCTCTTCTCTAAACAAGTTAGCTCTTTTTATTTCCTTTGCCCCTAAACAGTGCTGAGTTTCATTCAACGGCACAGGTCCAGTTTCTGAAACACTTCCTGGTGTCTGTGACTTCTGGCCTTTTGTAATTTGGGATTATCGTTAGACTTGATGAATACAAAAAGTATAGTATTAGTGTATATTCTCTTATTTATGAAGATATATATAAGTTTGTTCCCTAAAATAAAAAGTTCTTGAAGCATCCTTATCTTTTCAGCTTGAAAATTACGGCTGTTCTTTGCCTGTGGGCTATTAACTTTGGTGTGTATATTCCTTATATTTTATCCAATTTTCTTTTGCAAATGAATCTCACATATTCTGTACTGCTGTTAATTCTGCTGTGTGCCTAGGAGCTCAGAGGCTTTAATAAAACATACCTGTACTTGGCCTACTTCTGTCTTTCTATGCTGGCATTCATTAAAAAGAACTCCACTGAACTCCGTAGCGCTACTCCTGGTCTAAAACAAAAAAGCAAATTAGGCCAATACGTTTGCTGTGTTCCTTCACATGCTCTTCATTTCCAAAGTTCTGTGGCAAATATAACCAAGTAATTTAAATAAATATGGGAATGCTGATTAGATGCAGGAAATCATCTATTTCATATTTCTTTATATGAAGAAAGGATTTTGTGTAGGATTCTTTACACACCCAGATTTTGAACACATTTGGAGCCACACTGGAGTGATATTTTCTGTAACATGTAATTACGTGTCCTTTGGGAAGCTTGGGCTCTAGTGAGAAATCCAGGGGAGTGTTGCAGATGGAAATCAATAGCCAAGGCAATACGTCAGATCTGCAGAGCTGAAATGCTGAATTTTTTGCATCTAGCAAAGTGGAAAACCTATTTGTCAGCAGTAGATATTTCTGTTAACATCAGTATTATTGCTCTCTGCAACTGCAGATTAAGAACTGAATAGATTTATGGCATAGCTGTGTAGTTGTATAGCTATTACAACTTAAACTACTGAAGATTAACAGGGAGATGGCCTGAAATGGGAGTAAGTGCTCGGTTTAGCTCTGAAACTTGGCTACATCATATGTGAAAAATTGAATCAAAAATAGCACCAAAAGCTGACGAACATCTTGGCACAGAGATGAGCAAGTTTTAGCAGCAGGTATTGTTTCCCAGTCTGTCCATGTTCAGAATAAAACCATTTTCTCCTATGGGTGCCGATGCTTGGTGTGTATCAGACACAGAAATGGCTGTGAAAACGTCAGAGTACCATGTAGGCGGTTCATTGTGGAAGTGCTTAATCATTTATCTGCATTAGGGAAGAGGGTGAGATAACCAAGAGCTAATTGGACAGTAGCCATTCGGCCTTATGTAAGCTGCATGTGGACAGACACAGCTTTTGAGAAATCACTGAGGAAATTTAGCTTTTGCTAGGGAAGTAGCTGGTGACTCACCTTTCTAAATCAGTGGAAATGAGGGAAACTTTCCAAAAGGATTGAGGAATGATTCAAGCTCTTCTATATTTCATCAGGAATTTAGGAATGAGTCTTCTGAGGCAGAAAATATCCCCAAAATCCTGCATATTTGCTGTGTGAGAAGATTTTTTTTTTTGAAGTTGAAATGGATTTTTTTGTTTCCTATTTAAATGACATTAACATTAAAAAGTATATGACAGTTTTGTGTGTCTTTCAAGTAGCTATTTTGCAGACATCTCCAGAATGTCAGCTTTAGAAAGCTATGGATGAAAAATGAAAATTGCCATGTACAATTCCTTGGGATAAAAAGCATAGATGCTGCCTTAACTGTACTACTCTATCAGCTAAAGAAAGCAAAATATAGACCTGAGGTAGTGAAAGCTAACAGAGCAGAGCTAAGTTTCCTTCTGAAAACTTTTCACCGTCTGATGTCCAGTGTCAGCTGCAACAGGAACTTCTGGAGAAGATGTTAATGCTTGTCCTTTGATTGAAACACTAATGAACTTTGTGATTAAGACCCTACGCACCTAGCAGGGGTTGGCTTGTCTTTTTCTGGTGTTTCTTTGCAACATTTGTTTTTTAGCACAGTTAATTTACTGTGGAATATGGGGCTTGGGCCCTAAGTGTGCTGGATGCCTGGTTCTCGCAGAGTTTGGTGACCAAATAACTTTTGAAGTTTGAGTCCCAAAACCAGTTGTTGGTAGCTAGCAAAGTACTGCTCATGCTGGGTGGAAATGCAACTAATGTTGGTTTGTTACCAGGCCTGGAAAATGGGTGACATTCCCAAGCAGCCCTGAGGGAAGTAAAACTCTTGTTTAGGAAACATTGTGCATTGCTGCTTAGTCTCGTCACTGAATCTGTAAATGGATCTGGTAAAGCCCTTTTGGGACTATGTGTTTTAGGAAAGTTTTTGAGGTCAGTTTGTCATTTATTAATATTCTACCCTTCAGCAGAAATTATGACAGATGGAAAAACAGTTGCAACAGTACTTGCTCTTGTGTTTAAATATCATTAATGTATGCTATAATCTTCATAATACAGGCTGTATTCAGAGACACATTAGGCTTTGATTTATGAATTAGTAGTTAGAAAATAATTTATTTCAGCAACATTCAGTTTATAGACCTGGATGGTTCTTTATAGTGAATGCTGTTGCGTTCATTATGTACCACAGAGGAACATAATTTATTTAGGACAGATGGTTTTTTAACTAACTAAAATACTAAAATATTTTACTAGCCTCTAAAATGCCTTGAAAGTGGAGATGTAATCAGATTTATTTCTGAAGAAGTTACCAAGTTAAGTCGAAATTAGTTCAGTGTGCTGAGTAAACACCTAAATCTGTATAAAATCTGAGTACAGATAGTGCCTTTCCCAGATGCTTTACTGGGAGCAGCTCTCAGTAAATATGGGGGAGTCAAAGTACTTTATAAAGTCTCATTAAGTATCTTGATGAATTTGAGCAAGCTATAGGACTTCATCATTACCCCTCTATTTCCCAGCATTGTCTTCTGCAGCAGAAAAGGACTTTACTACTTGTGCCTATGGGAAGTAAACACAGGTGAGAAAGTGACTGATGGATAGACCTTGGCATCCCTTTTTCAAATAATTTCTAAATTGGAAAAAAATTGCTAATATTTCACAGAGGGGCACAAAATGTTGATTTCCAAACTCCAAAAATTCAGAAAAAGTTTCATTTTGGGGCAACTGAAACTTTTCTTAAGATTTGAAAACATTTCATGTTGATTTCAGCCATTTAATCTGTAAGTAACAATAATACCAAAACCTGTTCCAAAATGTTAAGGGAAAAGATCATTTCAAAGCAGAAAGGAAAATTCTTTTCATTTCCAAATGCCCAAATGGAAAATACAGAGTGGATGAATGGAAACTATTCTTTTCTTGCAAATCTTTTTATTTTTGGCAGACTTGGCTTCTTTTTTGATGAAAGTTATTTTAACTGAGAATTACATAGACTGACTGTACTGACAAGCACCGTACTTGCTCAGTGAGATGCATGGTACCTGTGTTGGTGTGGTCTCTAGAGCTGGATGATGCCTGGCGGAAGCATCAGTGACAGTAGGATGCTCAGATGTGTGGTTCTTCAGTGGTGTAACAGCCGGTCTGATGTGTGCCCATGAGGATACAAGTTTGAAGAGGATTTGAGAATCTAGATTAGAGACTGGGTAATTCTGCTGCAGCTGAACGTTAGGGAAAATTTGGAACTTTGGAGGAAATTCAATTCTTCCCCGTGAGGGTGCTGAGGCGCTGGCACAGGGTGCCCAGAGAAGCTGTGGCTGCCCCATCCCTGACAGCGTTCAATGCCAGGGTGGACGGGGCTTGGAGCAACCTGTCTAGTGGAAGGTGTCTCTTCCAACCCAAGGCATTCTATGATGATTCTATGAATCTAGGGACTGAATGATATTCATGATAGTGGGCTTGACTCAACTCCCTTATATTGGTATAAAGTAAGAATTAGTTTACAAACTCGAAAGGGATTACAGAACAAGAGGGGAATTGGGTTTGATTGTGTGGTTTGGGTTTTTTTCTTAAGAAGTAATAGAGATTAATTTAGCAGCTTTTGTATCTTCAGAGTCTTGCTAATGCTGCTCCACAATGATGGAGGACAAGTGTATTATTATTTTATTATTGCTATTATTATGATCTGTTATTAGTACTACTTTCTTTACCACTTGATGTTAGTACAATCTTCTTTTCATAAAGTATTGCCTAATAAAATGTGAGGTTTGCAAAAGGGACTGTGATTTTTTGTTTATTACAGACTAATTAAGGATCAAGTTTTAGTTTTGTTGTAGTAAAGGTAGGAGCTGCTAAAACGTGTGTCTGAGAAAGCCAGCAACTGTTATCCGTGTGGGATAACGCAAAAACACCCTGGCCTCTTGTTATGTTATTGGAAAATACATCATAAGTCAATATACATCTTTTAAACAGGCATAGTTTTACTGGATTTAGTGGGGCTTTTTTCCAATTTGTTTTTAACCTATGAGTTGGGAAATGGATTTAAGCCCTGTCACTATTCTGCGATAACAACCAGTATGCCAAAAAGTAAAGGTAAGCAAGACCTGCTGTGCCTTGGCTATGATGTACCTACTGAAAATATGTAATCCATGCATATGTTAGTGTGAGATTGAAAACAAGACTCTAAGGCAGGATACGTTCTTTGGCAAATTGCTGGGAAAATATGCTTTGGCTTCAAGGTGAAAATGTATCATCCAGTATTAATGAGATACCCTCTTGTAATTGCTACAGGTCAAACCCACGCATGTTGTGAAGATAAGTACCCTGCATTTCTACAGGGACACTGATCACAGTAGTTGCTGCTACAAATTGGCATGAAATGACATTGGATGTCAGAGACCAAAGCTTTGTCACTTTAATTCCTGAGTTGCACCCCATGCATTGCAATCTTCTCCTGCCCCTGAAACCTGTAAGCAAATTGAGAGCAAATACCCAACTGAAAATGTACATTCAACATCAAGAGTTGCCATTCAAAATAGCTTTAACTATTTTTACCCAAGTTCTTGATACCTAACTTCAGGCTTTCAGCTTCAGAGAAATCTAACAGCTCACATATTAATTGCTTTTGTGGGCATAGTTCTGGTGAAATAATGATCAGCAGCAATCATTCTGAGATTAAAGTGGTCCAGAAGCTTCTTAAACCAAAACAGCAAGAGCAGACAGGGTTTTGATCCCGAGAATGCTTCCTGACAACCTTTTCTGGTGGATGGGCTGTAGATATAGAACTGTTTTTTATGTTAGGTTCTATTTTTAATTATTGGACAGCACTTTTACATCCTATAGCTATAGGAGCAGAGATGGGCAAACTCCTATACTCTTATACCATGTGTACACAGTGTTCCTTCTTCTTTTTGTCTGTTTGAAGCTCTAGAGGACAGATCTGTAACTTTACTGTTGTGTGAGCTGGAGATAGAATTAAGTGATAATAGAAACATCTCTCTCCTGGTGTGCTGGGAAATGCTGGAAGCAGCCGGCGCTCTCTCTGGAGCAGGGCATGCTCCTTTGGGCATTATCCTCTCTGCTGCTTTTGGGGGAGATTTCAGTTTGTACAAGGTAATCCCAAGTGGTCAAATGATCAAATCTGCCCTGTTGCACTGTTAATGCTCCTGTGCAGCCAATTTCTTACCTTTCTCTTAGTGGAAACAGATTCAATTTCTCCTTGTTTCTACTGCCTGAAGTAAGACAAATTACCTAGCTTATCCCCACCTGGCTTTCATGGGCTGCATCTGTAATTACTGCTTCCATGCCTTTTTGTCTGGCTGCTTTGAAAGGAAACTTTAAATCATTCTATTTGGAAGGCAGAAATGTCAAAGCTGCATTTTTGCCTGCTCTGTGCAGTTTGTGTGCTTTCCTGTGTCAGAGCCTGACAGATACAACTTCACCTGACATCTGTCTGGTGAGCTGCATGGAGGGGGGGATTCTCTGACTTACCACTTTGTCTCAGACTCTCATGGATCAAGGGGAAATAGAAACATCTTATTTCTGTGATCATTGAAGTTCTTGAATATCAATGAGCTTGAAAGATCAAAGCAAATTATACTCAGTCACTCTGGCACAACTGTGTTGTGGATAAAGAGCATGTCCTTGGAGCTGCATTGCCCCAAGAACTGACAGTGATCGGACTGTGACCACAAAAATGCCAGTGTTTTATTTCTCATTCTCTTCCTATACCATGGCATGAGCCATCAGTTGTTTTTACTGAGTACAGATCACTTCCCTCACCATGGCCTTGCTGCCCTACTTATAAGCCTGAAGCAATTCACATACTTGCCTCTATGAGTGTGGACTGAATGCAGGATGAAGGTTTAACAACACCGCTGGTTCACCAATGTAAGGAAAAAAAAAAGGTGATCTTAAACATCCTTCTCTATGTATAAACACATAGCTGGGTTGCAGCCTCTTCATCTCTCATGTAAAACAGGCTATTTAAGTGTCATGGAAGGAAACAATCCCTTTAAACATGAATATTTGAAAGATGGATGGCATTAAATCTGTGGTAGGAGATGCTGTGCAGTATTGCAGGCTTTGGAAAGTTGGAACAACTTTGTACAGTTGTGAGGCTCAGTACAAAGAGGCTGTTTCAAGGTTTTAAACTTTTACTGCAAGGACTGAACAGAGATCTAGCAATGCCAGTGAAAAATAGAATGACTTTTTTAGTGAGGAAAGCACAAAGTGCTTCCTAGCAACTCGGCCTATGGGTGTGTGCACTGGATTCTCTCTTGATACAGCAAATTTGCCATTACCAGAGTGGTTAAGCATTCAGCAGCAGTCTGTGCCTCAGACTGCAGCAAGGGGAAGAATCCATCCATGGGGATGTGGGGGAGACTGGGTTAGATTCCATTAATGACTTGGTTATTAAAAAAATTGAAACTAATCCACCAAATTGGATTTGCCCACTCTTCGTTGTTTGTTTTAAAAATGAGGTGATGAAAAAGCATGGAAGGAGGATATAGAGAAGTGGACTTTTTTCCCCTTTTGTCTCTGATCAAAGCAACACAGTCTATGTATCTGCTATAAAATTCTCCCCAAAGTACTTGAGACCACTTTCCTATTGCAGATGTCAAGGATATTTGTTTCAAGTGAGGCTGACCTATACTTTTTATAAGAGAGTGAAGTAATTGATTTTAATTAAAGTCTGCTTTACTTGGAGCATTAGGTAGCTTATTAGCTATTTTCAGTGAATTCATCCTTTTCTAGCTATTCTTATGTCATTAATAACAAAGAAATGGCTTCTTTTCAAATGATTAATCTATTTTATTAAATACCTTTCTTATAACTAAGAATCTTTATCTTCCTGTCTGCACAGACTGAAGCATACTCAAGTGAATGTCTGCTTTGTCTCTTTTAAAATAATTTTTAAATGCCAAGTGGCCACATTTAAAATCCACAAGACAAAAATATATTACAAAAGATGCCTTATAAGATGTCTCTGGTGGCACCACTAACATAGAGCTTACAGAAAAGCTTTGAGCTAACAAGGTCATATCTCAACACAATTTTTAAAGGCTGCAAGACTACTGCCAACTCTCTTTTTAAGGGAAAAAAAAAAAACCCACAACATTTGATCATTTTCAGAATTATTTGCAGACAGATTTTTTTCCAGATAGTTTCTGTTGACATTCACAAGATTCGATATTCATTACTCCTGACTGAGTGGTTCTGTAGCAGCTTTTTCCTCAGTAGAATCCATATCCTTACAGAGAAGAGTGGGAAGCATTATGTTTTCAGTGGATGTCCTTGAAGTCCCTCTCTATTAAAAAGAAGATAACATTTGCTACTGGTTAGGCAATGAACAGTTTGCATGAAAAGGATTAGGTCAAAATTCCTGAAGGAGAAAGTTTCAAAGGTTTAAACTTAATTAATGTTTGAATTTAGTCCCCAGAGCTGTGTAAATGTAACCTGAAAGCATAACTGTGTACCTATGATTGTTGCAAGATTTGACAGAGCGAGTGTGATTTTTCAATGCTTAGCACAAGTGTGATGCACTTTTTAGTTGATGGCATTCTTCAGGTCGTGTTTTCCACAATTGTTTCATTCCTTGCTTATTGTGTTTTATTTTCTCTTGGGAGAAAGTATACTCAAGTCTTTAATTATCATCTGATGGGGCAGCTCAGCTATGAAAGTCTCTGTATTGAACTAGTCATGGCTGGGGGAATAACCCCAGGTATCAGTTTGTTGCAAAGGAGAACAGACCTGGTTTTACTGACAGAGGATAATTCTATCAAATGAGATTCCATTAACCCCTGGATTTCATCACTATGATTTTGGGCTCAAAGGAATTACCAGTTACAAATTCACTTCAAAACAGAAATGTCAAACACACAGAAACTGTTTCTCCACTTTTGTGTCCACCAGCTGGTGATCTGATACCTTTTCATATCAAGAATCATTGTTCTGTAGAAATATACATCTTGGAGATTGGATTATGTCCCTGTCAGCTCCTGTGCAAAGAGGATGTCCATGTGTTCAGGGAGTGCTGGGATGGAGAGCAGCAGAAGCTCTCTGCATGACATTTGAAGTGGAATGGTCTAAAACCAGATGTAAGATGTCTCTTTGGCTGGGAGTCAGCTTACATAAGTAAACTTAGCCCTCTGAAGGGCGGAATTTGGTCCTCCTCAATCTATCAGTACCCAGTAGATAAGAAAGTTCTCCCTATCCTAGAAAAGACTGTGGACACTAGTGGGCTGTAGTGCCCTCTGAGAGTGTTCATCTCTCATAAGTGGTAAGAGAAACTAGACAGCGAGACTGGACTGAGAGCCTCACAGATGACTAAAATAAATAGAAATCCTATTTTAGAAGGCCAAAACTGCAATTTGACAGCCCTCTGCAAAGTAATGTGCCTGTTTTCCCTATGGATGGACAATTTAACAAAGCCATGGGTTCACTGGTCATGCTGCTCTGAGTCATGCTGGGGTCCACATGGTGCTGATGTCTGAATAGCTCTAGCCTGGCTCTAAGCAATCCTGGCACACTGATGCAGTTGGATCTTTTATAATAGACATCTTTATTCTGGAAACTGAGCTGATGCGGTAAGGAGGAGGACAGGAGAGATCATTGATACTTGCCTTATGTAAAATAGCATTACACAACTTGTCAAAGCAATGCCTGACCTTCCCTCACAGCGGATGGAGTCAAACCCACACTAATTTTCCAGGAGCAGGTGCTAACCACCAGCCTACTGCTTATATCAGTTTTCTTGTGCACTCTCTTTTCCACTGACCACCAAAATAAACCATAGCAATTTCTGTTTGAGATTATTAAAGAATGGCAGCAAACATTCAATACATAGAGTTTGAGGCAATATAAGAGATTAACATGAACTTTTTGGAAGGTGAAGCAGTAATCATTATATTTCCAGCATTCAATTTATACTCTTGCCAATAGCAATTTGAATTCTGTTAGTTCATAGTAAGTTTATGTTTCTCTGTGCATTTTGCTGGTGGTAATTTTCTGTACTTGTTGGGGGGAGAAAATTCCTTTTAAAAGTTACGCTACCACATAGTCTTAGTTTGGAGGCATTGTAAATTGGTTTACTTTAAAGCAGTGCTTTTTAACAGATATCAGTCACTATACTAACATTTTGGACTACCTTTCCTCCTCTTCGTTTTATCTCATTCCTTTACAAGCACTTAGTTTCATGAACAGTGACTCATTTTTCATGGGTCTAAATCACATCATGCAGCCCACCTTTTTTTCTCATCTTGCTCTCTGTTCTCTCAGAAATAATTTTATTATTCTCCTTTTAGTGATTCAAAGAAAAAAGCTTCAAATGATTTTTTTAAAAAAAGGGGGTGGGGAAGAAGTGAGCTAAAAGAAAATGATACATCCACAGGCAACTGCGGAGGAAGGTTTGGGGAATCCTTCAAATTTGCTTTTGCGATGTTTTTAAAGGTTGATATTAAAGCAGAGGGCTAAGTACCAGGCAATAGCTCATAAGGCTTTGCTATTCGCATGAATGTAATTTTGAGCCTACTCACTGTAACTCTGCCAGTTTGTTTACTTATTCATGCATTTGTGAATCTCAACCCATCAGGCTGAAGGAATCATCGCTGCAACATATGGCTCCCAGGCATTCCAATACCAGACAGAACCAGAACTGCCATTTGTCAGGAGCTGTTATAGTAAGCAGCAACTTGGAAGTGATTTTTTCCACCTCCCAAAAGTTTGACCATCAGCAGCCTTTCCCCTCTTGCCCATAGTAGCATCTGAAATTTGAAGTTTAATATTTGAGGTTCTTCAGTTCTGTGCCATGGTTCCTAAGGGAAAGCTGTGTGTTCAGTGGCACCTTTCCCCTAAAATCTGAATAATAAATTGTGGCTGTCAGCATTTGGGGACCGAGGGATTTTCGATTCATGCCAGGATGACAGAAAAGCTGTTACTTGTGTCTGATTCATTTCACAGCTCAACGAGGCCACAGGTAGCTATCCTGAAGGTTGCTATTCAAATCACACCACAGAGCACTAAAGCAGATGCCAAGGATGCCTATAAAGGAAACAGTGAGCTACCTTCATGAACAGAAGCCCGGGCTAAGCTGTAACTCAAGGTGTGAGAACGCATAAGGAAAAATTTATGGACAGCCAGTTGCAGGGTGTATGGGTCTCCCTTGCTAATATGAAGCTACTAAATTAATCACAAATTAAAGATTAAATACATTTCCTTTGTGGTGACAGAAGTTCAATAAGCAGAAATAATGAAAGTTTCAGCAAACAATGTTTCTTTCTATAGAAAAGAGCTTCATCTGTAATGAAAAGCTGCCAGAATATCCAGTAGGATGGGCCAGCAGTTCAGTAACACTGAAGTCCAGAAGCAAAAGGACTTTATTTTCTCTGTGTCTCTGAGGAGATGAGGTACATGATCTGTTCCTTTCATTTCTACAGATCATCACTTGTGTATGCAGTTAAATGTCCTTGTCTACTCATGTCTCATCTTGAGTAAAATTTGTGGAAGTTTCACTGTTGTTTACAATGAATTTAAAACAGACACGAAATCCCAGTGAAATCTTTGGCTTTTTAGCACTTTAGCTGTTTTCTCTTGAAACTAAAGGATTGAATTCTGACATTTGTTTATAATAATTTTCAGCTATTTTGCAGGTATTTTTCATACAATGCTATTGCCTGGTTTTCTGACAGTCTGGTAAATCAAGGTGTAAAACCAAAGTCATGCTTTGGTTACAAAGAAGTAAACACCTTTCTGTAGGAATAATTCAGACAAAATGAACAGTTTTGTTGACTGACTTAGTGAATTTTGAGTAGAATCAGTGGGCTGGAGATATATATATTGAAAATGTTGATAACAGATGATTACTACATACGGAACTGAGGCTGATTTAGAGAGAGAGGAGAGACACTACTAATGAAGA